>NC_135238.1:198091948-198451948 GCF_051348905.1 Ranitomeya variabilis
CACAATCAGTGTTTTATCAGCAGGAGATTATCACTGCAGGACTAGTCCTCACGTGCACAGAGGTCCGCTAATCTGTCTAAGCCTGCCCCTTAACACTGATTGGTAGCTACTTGTGTACACTGTTAGCAACCTGCCAATCAGTGGTATGGGCGGGGTCATACACATCTCAGAATTCTGACCACTGCTACAGCTACAACAGATAAAACAGGGATTTTATCAAAACTGAATAAAGCAGCCCAGTAAGTGACACATCATTGGTATCAGGCTCTCTTGCCAGGTTATGCTGCTCTCTGAATACATGACAAAAACCTGTTGACAAATTCCCTTTAAAACGTTTTATTTAACACAACAGTTAATGACTAGGTGCACATTCAAAATATATATTATTTTTTTTGTTTAATTCCTTCCTAAATGCAAAAGGTACAACAACCTCAAATAGTTTTCTTGAAATCCTTTATATCATTTTGCAGCTTCAGAGTTTTATCTAGGTGAGTACTTGTGAGAAAAAAAATAAAAATAAAAATTGGTCAAAGTGTCTGCTCCATTTGGCTCTCTGCTCCGCTTGTGCACACATTGCAGATTTGGTGCGTTTTTGCCATGCAGATTTTCAAGAACAATGAAGCAATACCTGATGCCAGCAAAGTGAACGAAAAACCTGAAGTGTCCTGCATATGTTGCTTATTTGTGACTTGCAGATTTGGTGCAGAATGTGTGCGTTTTTACCCCGCTTTTCACCATTGACATCAATCACTCATGCTAAGAGCTGGGTTTTTTTCCTACCAAGAGATGCAGAAATGGTGCAGAAATTTCTGCACTCATTTACTCAACATGTGCACATACCCTAAGGCTATGTTCACACCTTAGCAGGTTTTGCTGCTTTTTTTTCTACAGGCAAAACCTGCTCTCTTGGCAGTAAATAAACTGCTTACAATAAGCAAGTTTTGCAGCGTTTTGTCTCTTGTGCATGTTGATACAGTTTAGTGGCCCAAAAAGAAGCACGATTTAACTTCTTTAGGTTTTTGCAGCAAAAACTGATACCAGCACTTTTTGCTGAGTTTTTGCACTTACCCATTGTTTCTTATGGGTGAAAAATGCTGCAAATGCGCTAAAGAAAACACAGAAAGAAGTGACATGCTGCAGTTTGCGAAAACGCAGCAGTTTTCCAAATCAGTCAGGAAAATAAATCAATGTGTGTGCATGAGATTTCTGAAATCTCATGACATTGCTGGTACTGAAAATGCAGCTTAAAATTTGCATTAAAAAAAAAAAGCCGCAAAACCACAACGTGTGAACACAGCCTAATATCCCAATTCAACAAGGGGGCTGTCCATGCCAGTCTTGACGAAGAGGCGCAATGGAGGCAAGCACTCGAGTCAATGAGAGGCAAATTGAAAACTCCTCCACAAGCCTTATTCAGATTTAAATAGAAAATTTAAAAAGTGGAGCAAAAAAAAAAAGGAAGTGAGGCGCACATACTAAAAACACTAAAAAGGAGCAATTTGAGTCCAAAAAAACTGGAGAAACCGCAGTGATGAATTGGTGGCTCATTGTAAAAGATAGCAGCAGGAAGGTGGTTGTACACAGATCTCCACAATTTGGAGAAAGCATGGACAGTCTCTGGGAGGGCAGAGAAAAAGAGCTGAACTATGAGCTCATGATGTCCAACGCAGACCTCAAATCCAGACTACATTACTAGGAGTGAAACTGCAATAAAACAAAATTCCAAAACATGGACCAAGTCTCAAACTACAGCTTTTTTTATGCATTTTTTTGTAATACAAATTTTCAGCTGCGTTTTACAGTACCAGAAAATTCTATGAGATTTCAGAAACCTCGTGCACACATTGTTTTTTTTTTCCTGACTGTTTTGTCAAAGAGCTGCATTTTTGCAGAATGCAGCACGTCACTTCTTTCAGCGTTTTTCACCCACTGAAAACAGGTAGTGCAAAAAACGCTGCAAAAACACAGGTGTCAGGTTTTGCTGTTTTTATTGCCAAAACCTGATGAAGTTGAATCAGATTATTTTTTTATGCACTAAACTGTATCAGATTGCCCAAGAGAAAAATGTACCCTGACAAAAATGTAGTAAAAATGCACCAAAAACGAGGCAAATACTCAGCAAACCTGCTTTTTGGACGTCGCTCCTCTTCTGCCAAGAAAGCAGGTTTTCAAAAACGCAACGTGTGAACATAGCCATACAGCTTACAGTTAGAATGTATCACAGCCCTGTAAGAATTTTAGGAGAACTCACCTGTTTTGCAACTTCTCTTAAGCAAGCTACACCCCGCTCAAAGTTTGGAAACACTATGGAACCGTACTTCTGATATTCTGGAAGCGGTCGGATTTTAATTGTGACTTCTGTAACTACTCCAAGAGTCCCTAGAAAGAGAAGACAAATTCTGGTATAATATAAAAAAAAAAAAAAAAAAAAAAAGGAATTCCAGATAACAAAAATATAAAAACAAAAATACAAATATTACACATTGTATGTTTCCTTGCATTTTCAATGGTGACCTTTAAATTTTGTTTTTTGATGTTGGGATATTTCATCCCAAGTAATGAAGGACATAATACTTAATGCTTGCTTTTTTACTGATGCTAATAGATTCACTAGATCCCATTTCCTTTACTAAGGTAATCACAGTATTTAGGATCTATAGCTTTTCACATTACACACCATTTTCAGCCCTTAAAGGGGTTGTCCAGTACTTTTAAATTGTTGGCTTATCTTTAGGATAGGTGATCAATATCAGATCAGTGTGGGTGCAACCCCAAGCACCCCCACCAATTCGCAGTTTCCGATGTCAGCAGGAGACGGAGGTCATCCGTTGCGGAGCTGCGCAGCACCGCTACATCAACTGTAAAATGGCCCCAACGGGTTGTTGTAGTTCCACCTTTTTTTCATTCAAATAAGGGCGGATGTGCAGCACCAAGCCGAGGTGTAATATTACCGGTAAATATTTCAAGAGAGGAATCCAAGCCCCTCTGGTCCATTTGTAGACAAACTCATGTAGCCAAGATTTCTATAGTCTCACAGTAAAGAATAGTCTTCTGTGATCACTGATCACTAGAGCGGGGGGTCACAATCTCAATTACCAGAATAGCCAGTATAATGTACCACTGGATCTTTTCACTGTTGCAGTAATTTGGTATTTTAACCAGTTATTGGCAATTAAAGTGCAGACTTTTTTTTTATTTTCTTTGATGTGTTAGGGGCAGAAACTTCTATCACAGTTACTGTTGATGATTAGACAGAACCTGTCACACAGTTATAATGGAGGACATCCCAGTTCATCCTCCCGACTGTATTTATTTAAGCAAAAAGCAAACAATTTAGGTGGGTCTGCAACATGGTCTACAAGATCAATATATCTGGCTGTATCTCGCACTTTCCACCAGAATTTTGGAGTAAAACCGTCTGAAACATAGCAAAATTTTTGTGCAACTCGTAGTAGACTTTTGGTGGTTTTACCCAAATTTCAAAAAGCTCCCCCAGCGATTTGAAAAGGGAGAAGAGCTTAATGGAGATGTGCATGGCCGAGTGCATCCTGCAAATTCAACAACATTTATATCACAAAAGTTGGATCCATGACTGACATATGTTTCTTGCGATGATGCACTGTAGCTGAAAGAGGCACCAAATTCATTAAGAGGTGAACATCTTAGCCCAGCATACTGTTCATCAACACTGGGGAACAAAATACCAGTCTTGATGAATTAGGACCTTCATATGAAGGGTTGCCTAGGCCAAAAAACACTCAGGATTACATATGCAAGGGGAAATCTCACTGACACTTAACGTTCATGAGATATCTGCATGTTTGTAGACCCTATGACTGAAAAACATAGGATTATGTTCACTGTATTGGAAAGCTGCTTGAACAATCGGGTAAATACTCTGCTAAAACCCATACTTTCCTTCGTGCATTAAGAAACTGTAGTCATGATCATTGATGTCACTGCTGTCTGAATTGTGCAAAATTAACCAAAACTAAAAACAAGATCTTGAGTTCAGCCAAACTTACAGACAATTCTCGTTTTTCTAAACAAGGACAAGAGAAATACTCCTTTGACCATGTGTGATCACATTTGTTAAAAACTTAAATTTTAATAATCTGTATATATTCGGGAACTTTTGTGCATTGGACTGGGGCCCGTTTTGATATGAGACAAACGGATTAGAGAGTCCTGTCTCAAATAGTGTGTCTCTCCTTTCCGTATATTCAGCAGCCTTTCTACTCTTCTGGTAGACATCCTCTATTTCTTCGAGTCCATGGTGCTGGGTCTTCATTCTTGTCTTCCATGTTACCTAGCTGAGGCGTTTCCTCCTCCACTTTGCGCTCACATGTACGTCCCTCCCTGGGACCCTCATCCTTACCTCGGGGCATGGCTGACGGCAGGTTATCTGTGTGCTACACGGTAAGGTGGTCCGGTGTGTGTGCGGAGTAGGGTGAAGATGCTGGAGGAAGTGCAGGAGGAGCTGATGATGGGCAGTCGGAGTGTGGAGGTACTGTAAAACTCACCTCTCTCCATATCCCCTCTTTGTCACAGCAAGAACACAAGATGTCTATTTATTTTTAACAGTATCAATTATGCCATCCCTTATCATCTAGGACACCTGCCAATCTTTTCTGTCCCGTCCAACAGTGAGCTGAAGTTCTCACCGCCTGTGACCCGCATGCTGCTGCAAAGTCTCCAGCCTCTCCGATACCTTCAAAGTAATTATTTCTAAAACTACGTCTTCTGTCAAATATGTTAGAGCCACCCCATGAGATGCTAGCATCATACATTGGACATGTCGATACCAGAGATACTGCCTGCAGACAGTCGTCCATACACTGCAGATGCAAAAGGCTGGAGATTCTCTTTAAAAACAACCCACAATAATGGGGTGAATATCAAGAGCAGCTCGGCAGCCCTTCTTCAAACCCTGACTGAAGTCCCTACAGGGCATTCCGGGTCATTCTTGGTCTAGCCAGCAACTCCGTAAGCATCACATAAAACATCTTAAGTATCTTACATACTCATATTTCCTGTAGATTTAATTTGGGGTCTCGCTCGCCTAGCATCACACGAGAGCAGTTAGAAAGCGACAAATTAAAAATGATCACAATGAGAGAGAGAACTTTATTGAGTGCTGTGTGCAATTTATACACATCAATTTTCCTCCGGAAAGAGGAGAATAATACACGTGGATTTCACAATGATCTATGGGCTGAAGAATGCAAATTAATTTGATATATACATCTACAAATACACGCACGAAGCCGAGACCGATCATCCTCGCAAACCGGCACAGAATGAACATTATTTTATTTATTTTTTTAAAAGCTGCAAAACTAAGGGGTTAAAAGGTTATGGTGACATTATTAAATGTTATCCACAAGGTCAATGGGCTATAAATGCCACCATAACTGTAAGGAGGATTTAAAAGGCTGTGAACATTATAACTATGCTGTAAGATATACAACTGATGTAATTGTATTATACCGCTATATAACTGTCAGGGCTATAAATCTGGACGCTCTGCATTCTGGAAAAAAAAAAAAAAAAAAAATGTACAACAAGTTCAGGCAAAGAAATGCTTAGGCTTGTTGTTTTTTTTCCCCCCTCGTTCTTAATTCATCACCTTAAAATAGTAGTGCTAGCAATTTATCAAAAATTATTGCCATGACCTGAATTGTTCTCCTATGGGGACGGAAGACAGAGAAAAAGAAAAACGACGTTACAAATAAATAATTTTGCAATTTTTTTTTAAATTATGGATTTGAAGGCAAATCATATTTGAAAAAAAAAAAAAATAAATAAATTGCTGTTTCCTAAAAGAATAATAAAATTGTAAAATGACAAAAAGAAAAAGAAATCTCATTATTAACCATCTCTTGACTAGAGTTAGTTTGGGCACAGCAAAATTTCACAAATTGTAATACTGCATTATAAAGGGAATTTTGGGGTTTGTTTATAAAGGCCCTCACATATTAGATGTCAGCCCAACCCGCGAATATGCTTTGTGTAGACCGAAAAGTATATTCAAGATATCCTATGAGCACAGAAGAATCGTACTAACAATCGTTCTCTGTGTGCATGGAAGAGCGGTCTACCAGTCAATTAAACGACCGCCCGTCGGCATTGATGGAGCCGATCAGATGGGATTGGGCAGTGTAAATGGGCCCAGACAGCTCAGCACAACACAAGGGGAAAGGGCCCATAAGTGGCAGATAGAAACTCACTCGAGGACCTAGGATGGTTTTTAACGTCTTAAGTAACCATTGCCCATGAATTCCGCCAATGAGTTTTAAGAGCCAATATATACAATAGAGGAATTCTCTGCAGCTCTAGATCTAAGAGGCTGCCCACTACTTTTTCATTGATGGCCTATCTTTAGGGAAGAGTCACGTGGCTGTATAACTCAGACGAAGAAAGCATTGACTGCTCGGACTGGCTGTTGGGTCTACGGACCTGAGCGCAACAGCTGCCAAAAACAAAATGTAAAAATGGAGGCAAAAATCGCAAATAGGGTCTTATCTGATAGCCCAATGGTGTAAGATATTATAGGTATGCTCCCCTGATAGGGTTGTGACAGTCACAACAACTATAGAAGCAAGTGCAGGCTGCAGCAGGAGCACCCGGGAATACATGGCAATGAACGAGGAACATGGTGGTTCGAAGTCCGTGCCGTCCAAGGTTCAAAATATGCCAACACACAGAGGTGAAGCATGAATGTGGTTAATTGTCAACAGGATTCAAGGTTTCCACACCTCTTCATCAGGACCAAACCACAATGATCACAATGTGCTGTTATCGCATTTTTGGAACATCGGGTAGCGTGGACTTTGAACCACAATATTCATTATTCACCACACAGAAATAGCTGCAGCCATAATGGTGTCAGGAAGGCAGACGGCCAGTCCGAGCATTGCGTTGTGATCTTTGTATCCAAGGAAAACTGTAGGAGAGATCAGCGCAAAAATAGGGTCTTATCCGAGAGATATAGTGAGCTTTACGCCCAGATTAAACTCACCTGATTAATCCGTAGAAACAGCACGTAGTACAAAATCAGCTGCAGCAGATCCACGGGTCAGCCAGTGACCATCAGACATCAGTAGGTCAGAAGGAGTTTGTGGATGGTCTCCGCGCTGCCGACAGGATGTAAGACCTATATCCCAGTGTAGTAAAATGATGGTTTATTTCGATGCGTCTAGAAGTACAAAGTTACTTCTTCAGGAAAACCACGTGATACATATGGGTTTTCCCTAAAGAAGTAACTTTGTACTTCGAAACGTGTCAAAATAAACCATCATTTTACTACACTGGGATATAGGTCTTAAATCCTGTCGGCAGCGCAGAGACCATCCACAAACTCCTTCTGACCTACTGATGTGATCTTTGTGCGAGTTATATGACCAAGTGACTTTTCCCTAAGGGTAGGCAATCAATATCTCAACAGTGGGGTACAAAACATGGCAACCCCGCCAATTAGCTGTTAACAGCCCCGGATGGACGCGCTCCGATGCTGAAAAAAAGACCACAGCCCGGTCATTTCTATGTTGGCCGCGGCCGGGTACTACAGATCCATTATAGGGGGTGCAGAGTGTCACACTACGGATGATCATATATTGATAGCCTATCCCAAGGGTAAGCCATCAATGAGAGAGTTATCTTTAAAGGGGTTGGCCACTACTTTAAGAAAAGCATATTAGGGGGAGGGGGATTTTATTTTTTCTTTAACGTATAGTCATTTCGGAAAAAAAAAAAAACAACAACAAGATCCTCACGCCAAGCTTTTCAGGGTTACACTAAATACCATTCTAAGTCATGTGGCAAGGTCCGTTAAAGGGTCAATATTGACTTTTAAAGATTGCTACATCCTATATGAGGCGGTATAGTTCCTGTTTTGTTCCTCTCTGGGGATTTAAATACTCAAATCTCCTCTTTAGAGGAGCATTGCATGGCCTCCAAGTCTCGTTACGCCGGTTTGGTGTTCTCCACAAGGAAAAGTTTTACTCCTTAGACTAAGATACCATCACACCCTGAAAATAGGGGGCACAGATAAACTGGCATGAGCGAGGGACTGTGACCAATAGCAACTAATGTATAACATTTGATGAAGTAATGCTGTTCTCGCTGCATTTTTTTTAATTATAATTATTTTTTTTTTATTATTATTTTTTATTATTATTATTATTATTATTATTATTTATTTATTTTTTTAGAGTCTTCTTATTTGTCTTACAATTTCAACATTTGTAGAAATAAAGTTCCCATTTGGGTAGGCTTCAGTCACAGCACAATCATGAGCCACATGAAGAATGCTTTTCGACTGCCATCATCCTCTCCCGCTTTCTTCGGGCAAGCACAGGTGAAAACATTGGGACATTCTATGTACCTTATCCAAATATGCCTGCCCTGAATCACTGACTCCTATGGAAATCAGGGCAGAAAGCAGTAAAACAGTCGGGATGGAAGCGGGAGACAATGGTACAAGTACATTTCATTTTTACCGTAAAAGTGGCAAAAAACAAACAAAAAAACACTGACTGCAAAGCCAGAGAATAAACCTAAAAGTCTTACAATAAAAAGCTCTTCTGCTCCTAAATGGCAAGTCCTGCCTAGAAGCGAAGGGGGGAAACCTACAGACCAAAAGTGAAGTCTTAAAGCTTTTTCTACTTGGACTTTTGACTTTTTTTGATACTACAAAGTAGGAGTACACTTCAGGCGCTGCGTAGATTAAACTGCGCCTCCTCCAATAAAAACAATATACCGGCCGTACCTTCAGATCCCATAATGAAATGGTAAATATCTGGTCCGGTTGACATTCGAGGCCCCTGGCAGCTTTTTTCTACGATTCCTTTGGGAGTTACAACCTTTAAGTGCACGACCTGCAAAATATTAAATAAGGGAGACGTGAAGCTTCAATATTGCAAAGGTGAAAATGTGTAATATTGTACCAAGATATAATATATCTGCCAAGAAGTTGTATGGTAAATACCTATTGTTTAAAGGGAATTTGTCAAGTTGGAAAATGATTATTTACCTGCAGATATAAGGTGGTAATCTGCAGGTAAAGAGTGTTACAATGCTGCTGGGCTGCCGTACTGAAAGTGCAGCTAACGGGAGAAAATGAACTTATTTCTTCCAGGGAGCAGTCAGCTTTCAGTCATGGAGCAGCAAGAGTTAACCATCACTATAATGTGAGCTTTGGCTGTAAGCACACCCCGACACGTTGATTGACAGCGTACTCTGAAGTGCATGTGTGCAGATCGAGCTGTCAGGCGTGCTTACGGTATAGCGAGATGTGACTGTAGCCACTACATGACTGAAAGCCGGCGGCTACTGGGAGGAAATAAGTTCTATTTCTCCAGGCAGCTGCACTTTCAGTAAGACGGGCAGGAAGCATTGGCAGTCTATTTAATTGCACATTAACCATATATGTGCAGGTAAATAGTGTTTTCTATGGTGACCAGTTCTCTTTAAATCACATTTTCATGTTAAAAGGGAATCTGTCAGCAAAAAATGACTGTTAAAACCAAGCACAACACCATTTAGGGGCCCCTTACAGCGACCTAGGCACTCCATGCACCCTCACAACTATTTGTTTTCCATCTAACTAAAGATGTGATTTTAATTAGGACTGTGCCTCACTACAGGTGCTGTAATTGGTTGGTTTCACTAGACTCATACTTCCGGTTATGTACAAACACCTCTTTACAAATACAGCAAAAGATAGCAACTTTCTATACAGAGGTTCATAAGGATTCACCATTCATAAAAGGTGATGTCACAGGTCACCTCCTCCCCTTTCCTTCACAATCACCTTAGCCCAAATCTAATGCAGCTCATTCACGGTAATCTTCCAGTGTAAATGCATTTTAAGGCTTAGGTCTCCCAGAAAGATGAGACTAATGACAGGTGCAGCATTCGGCACCTAATGTCAAATAAAAGGAAAGAACAAATCGATAAGCCCACTGAACTCAAAGTGGGCTTATTATTACCAATTGGTTGTTTCCTTTTTTGATTTTTTTTTCTCCTTGTTTTTTTGTCCATTTTAGTTTGTCCAAACTATCTTACGCCTAGTTTTGGTCACCAGATTATACGTTGCTTTATTTAGGATTTTGGAGGGGTAGTTACCCTTTTGAGCATCTTTGACTCGACAGTAATGTGTATGGGAGCCTTGAACAATTTATTATGGGGTTAAATAACGAGCTGGCATGTCCGATGTCAGACTACCATGGTATTGTTAAGATACTATGCTATGCGATGTGTGGCGGCAGCTTTCTCCGAGAACACAGGAGAGCTCGGCCGAATGAGTGCTCCTGTGTACGGGAGAGCAGGCCAAGGTGGCTGCCGGCAGACCCAACCGTTCACCCAAAACACTTCCAATATGTACGGCTGGCCTTAGTAAAGAAAACAGCATAGCAGTTCAATAAAATAAGTAAACATTGTGAACAGGGTATGAAACACATGGGAGTATTACAGTCATTTATCTACAAAATGATCCACTGCAAATTCCTAGAGAAATGCAAGACATGGAAGAAAAAGTTCAGACATTTCATTGTGAAGATTGCTTCCATATTGCCCTCAATCATCTCTGCCAATTAAAATATCTCCTCTCCCCCTGGGATCCAACTATTGATTAATCATTTTAAACCTTCTTCAAATGAGTCCGTCTTATGGAAGTATCAACATACAAGGGATAAAATCCTCTATAGTTATCAGACCCTGCACGACGCCTTCTAGAGAAGGTCTGGTGCACTGGGAAAACGTCACCTCCATCTTTGTGAAAGTCTGGAGAAGTTTGGAGAGGTTTCCAGTTGGAAATATGATGCTGATGTGCACGACACAACAAACAGAGGCAAATTTTATTACGACACTTGGGAGCGATGGTGGTAACACAATAACACCTATACTCTCCCCATCGTGCCAGTGCTCCACCAGCCCAGAACCAATGGAGTCACAACCATCACCGATTTAACCACAACCATCACCGATTTGACCACTGTTGCCGTGTCCCCCCCCCTCTCAATGGTTTTCCCACTTTCTCTATACCGGTATAAATCTCTGTGTCCGCCCTCCATATGAATAAGGAGCGAATGGGAAGCCTCTCAAAAATCTTTTATGACTCCCCAATATGATAATGAGCTTGACTTAATTCAAGCCAGATGCTTTGATGTCTGAATCACCAGTGAAATATGTTTTATAAGAGAGCTGGTTCTGAGGCTGGGATGCCATTGCCTCTTTACAATCCCTAGTGAAGGGATATGCTGCTGCCCGGCTGCTCCTGATAAGGAATACATGTGCCATTCCCCTGATGAATCAAGGTGTCGAGGAAACGCGTCGGGAGGCACACAGGGTCAGTCCAGGGCTGGCTAGTGTCAGGGCTAGCTGTGGACTGCCCTTGTAAGGGCGGGAGCTTTAGGGTGCAAGGATCAGCCTAAATAACAGGGACTGACATGGATAATCCGGGACCCCTACTCCAGGAAGTTGCAGTTAAAGGAGAAAAGAAAACCAACAACCGGTGTGATTGTTCCTTTTTCTTTTGCAACTCCCACAAATATCAGTGTGGCAAGCATTTAGACCTTGCATTTGGCATACTACGTGTGGATAAAATTGGCCCATATTGAATTTCCCATGATGGGGATTTGGGCGTTCTGTTGGGTCACAATCATTTCGTGTGGTGTGATGAATAGATTTGTCTTTTCTTCCCAAACAAGAAGTTAAAGTATCTATCGATTGTATGTGATACTTGTGTGCTGGTGTATTGGTTCACAGTATTTTGTTGAGGCTACAGACCTCTTTTTTTTTTAGGAACCGGCTAGTAAAAGTTGTGTTTTAATACGACATTTTTCCTTTTTGGTAATAAAATGTACTGTAAGGTAAAAACTAAATTACTGCGCACATGTCCAGTCTTTCGTTAAATCTTAACACTTTCAGGGTATGTAAACCGTAAGGCAATTAAAAGAAGTCGCAAGGTCATCCTTTGGGCGGCACATACCCCAAGAGGAAGAACTGGAGCGCAAAAAAAAAGAAGACTAGAAACCACAAGGAGTCTGATTTGTGAGACGTCCGACAGAATAAAATATTAGTGACCAGCAATAAAATGGATAAAAAGCACTGTAAAGGGCTGTTAGTGAGCAGTAGTCGTAAAGTAATTAAAAAGAAATGTAACCAGAATTTCTGCCGCAATGTTCTAGTGTCCGCTCCGGAAACAATAGGAGCTGCGACTAAACTCAATGTGGTGATAAAAAAGGATTGTATTGATTTGACTCTTGCCCCTATAGGCCCAACACGCATGCACCAGGAATTATTTTTGCTTCATTAATTCAATCTTCACAGCCGCCTCTCGTGTCACAAAATATCGAACCTAAACACACAAGAGTTTTAAAAGTCTACAACCAAGCATTTTACGGAGCTATATTTGGGCGCTCCATTCTTAACAGCCAGCATGCAGGTAAAATGAAAAATGATAGGAAACATGACAAAGCCCTTTGAGAGCAACGTAACCAAGTAAAGTGCTGCTGTGGTCTAATGTATCTGACTCTACGGGCGCCCTGATGTCCTCAGATCCCGGAAACACCAAGAAAATAAACTATATTGGGCACAAGCAATGGGTCCATCTGCACAGGACTGTATAGTGAAGCAATGCTAAAGGGGTTATAATTGTATTACTAAATACATCCCAAGTCATGGGACAGTACATACCCTGCAATATGCACAAAATCTGTTAGAAAATGAACTCACACGTTAGATTCCATGACACTCTAAAGTAACTACCACGTATAACGTAATCAAGATCAACTGTCAATTTAATGTATGTACTGCATCGATTTGTAACGGCTGCCCAACTCTTTTTGCTCTGAGCAAAACAAGCAAGCTCCGCAGATCCAAGCATGCACACTTATACAGTGGAGTAAAAAGTGTTTGCCCCCTTCCTGATTTCCTATTCTTTTTCATGTTTGTCACACAAATGTTTCACATCACCAAACTAATTTAAATATTAGACAAAGATAACACAAGTAACACTAAAAGTGCAGTTTTTCAATGAAGGTCTTTATTATTAATGGAAAAAGAAATCCAAACTTACAGGGTCCTGTGTGAAAAAGTGATTGCCCCCCTAAGCCTAATAACTGGTTGGGCCACCCTTAGCAGTAACAACTGCAATTAATCATTTGTGAAAACTGGTAATATGTATTTTTACAATGCTCTGGAAGAATTTTGGCCCACTCATCTTTGCAGAATTGTTGTAATTAAGCCACATTGGAGGGTTTCCGAACATGAAATGACTTTTTAAGGTCAAACCACAGCATCTCAAGGTCAGGATTTTGACTAGGCGACTTTTCAAAAAGTCTTACTTTTGTTTTTCTTAAGCCATTCAGAGGTGGACTTGCTGGTGTGTTTTGGATCATTACCCAAGAGCGCTTCAGCTTAAGGTCACAAACAGATGTTCAGACATTCTCCTTCAGGATTTTTGGGTAGACAGTAGAATTCATGGTTCTGTTTACCACAGCAACTCTTCCAGGTCCTGAACCAATAAAACAGCTTCAGACCATCACACTACCACCACATTTTACTGTTGGTATGATGTTCCTTTTCTGAAATGCTGCGTTACTTCTATGCCAGATGTAATGGGACATACACCTTCCAACAAGTTTAATCTTTTGTCTAGTCAGTCCACAGAGTATTCACCCAAAAGTCTTGGGGATCATCAAGACCTTTTCTGGCAAAACTGAGATGAGCCTTTATCTTATTGCTCAGCAGTAATTTGCATCTTTGAACTCTGCCATGCAGGTCATTTTTGCCCATTTTCGGTCACAAATCACTAGCGGATTTGTGGCAGCTCTGGGTCTGCTGAAATTTACATGTTTTATTCCTTTGATCCAGCAAAAGCTACTGTCAGTCTCTTGCTGGCAGTTTCTTTTATGCTGGTTAGCTGATGTTGGCTGGTAACCCACTCCCACCTCCCTTTAAATAGTCACATTAGCTGATCATTGGTTATAGAGTTTTCTTCTATACAGACCAGCTAGGCATGTGGAGCTTGCCCATGACTGTGGTATTGCCGCTGTTGGAGTCCTGTTACCCTGGTGCCATTTACTGTGCTGCTGTGGAGCGTAGCAGAAGACTCTGAGCAGTATCTTTTGTCTGTCCCATGTTTGTCTCTTTCCCCGTGTAATATCAAGGCAATGGCTTAGTTTATACTGTCAGCATGGCCCGACAGGCCCACTGCATTTCGAAGGGTTGAGAATCTGTGAACGTACTCATTTAGAATTATAGACCTGTGTAAATATGACTGCAATCATCCAAAAACCGGGCAAACTAATTCTCCGTCAGATGATCAAATAGTTTATACTGGTACAAAAATTATAAAAAAAAAACAAACAAAAAAACCACACCATTATTGACAGTACATCGTTCTTTGTAATCTGCGGATGTGTTGCAGATAACAATGCTGTATTGGGCCAGTATGATCGTATGACCAACAGCTGTTAATGTCCCAGGCCATTAAATGAGCGCCTATCATCTTGTATACCGCCCATCAGTACGCTTTAAGAGGGTGTAATTGGTTTAATATAAGTGTACGGTCAGGAAACTACTGGTGTAATGTAATTATAAGAGTTTATGGTACTGCAGTGTGATCAGGAAGATTTGCCATTCAGTAGACTGAAAAAGGACCCCGGTAAGCTACAAAGAAGGATATGCAGATTTCCCAAAAGTAGATATAACCAAAAGAATAACTAAATATATATTTTTTCACCAACATGACAGAAGAGAATCTAAAACCATTACATTTATGCAAACCCCATACTGCGGGACAAGTATTAATCTCTGAGCCGATTACAATACTGTAGAATCGGGTCATTATCCAATAATCAGGTATTTGGTGAAGCCGGAGGCCGCCACACAATGGTCGTAATCCCGATGTAGCAGGGGAGATCTTTCATGTTCATGTATTAAATAATCAGTGATACATACTAACATGTGACACGTGAAAAGATTTTTACCAATCTATAAAACCACAGATGCTACAAACAAAACCTAACAACGTGCACGTGTGTGAGCTGATGGCATCAAGTGGATCACACGTGTCCTGGCGGGCTCCTGTCTGCATGGACGTTATCATGGTGCTCTCCTAATACAGGCTCTGCATGGGAATAGTATTTAGTACATCATTAGACATGGGAAAAGATCAGAAAGGAAGGAAATTCTGTGGACTATATCCTCCAGAGGACTTTACTATATTTAAGAAGCAGTTAGTGCGTGAGAAAGGAAAACAGAGGAACGGTCTTACCAGATCTTCAATGTTTCCATAGATGTTCTTCTTCATGCCCGATGCTCTTGTAGCCACCCAGCCTCCTAACGTGCTGAACTCCATGGAGTCTGGCTCGTGACCTGTACAGTAACCACTCTCCCCAAGCTGGAACAGATCAGACAGATATTAATCTTTATGGATCCTTTATACATTTATGTACACAAATTCACTGCTAAAGATAGCTGAAACAAACTGCGCTTTACTCCCCCTCCCTTGGTCCAAGCACAGTCTCCAGCGCTGCTCCCAGTTGTCTGTTATTGTCTGCAGCGCTAATGTCCCGTTGACAGCAATACATCAAGTCCCTACAAAATGTATGATATCCAAATAATGTTACACAGAGACAAGAGCCCCCTCAACTATGGAGAAGCGGGAACTGAATAGCCCCACCGAACCAATGCTTTAGGACCACCAAGCAATTAAAGGCGCATTCAGACGTCCGTACAAATCGGTGGCAGATTGGACAGCAATGCACAGACTGGCCGCGGATTGAAAGAGAACTCACCATTTCTCATGGCAGCCTGTTCCACTCATTTATCACCTTCACTGTCAAAAAGTTTTTTCTAATATCTAATCTGTATCTTTTCCCTTTCGGTTTCATTCCATTGCTTCTCGTGTTTCCGTGTGCAAATGAGAATAATGATGATCCCTCTACACTGTGACAACCCTTCAGATATTTGCAGACAGCTATTAAGTCTCCTTTCAGTCCTCTCTTTTGCTAGCTAAACATTCCCAGATCCTCTAACAGTTCCTCATAGGACATGGTTTGCAGACCGGTCACCATCCTGGTAGCTCTTCTCTGAACTTGCCCCAGTTTGTTTAGGTCATTTTTTAAATGTGGTGCCCAAAACTGGACACAGTAATCCACATGAAGCCTGACCAAGGAGGAGTAGAGGGGGATAATTAATTCACGTGATCTAAACTATGCTTGTTAATGCAAACCATAATTGCGTTTGCCTTTTTTGCTGCTGCATCACACTGTTGATTAATGTTCAGTTTTTGATCTATTGTTCTATCCCAGTCTTTTTTCACACGTACTGTTGCTTAGTCTTATTCCTCCCATTCTGTGATTTTTTTCATTTCTCTTGCTCAGATTATGACTTTGCATTTCTCCCTGTTAAAAACCAGTTAGTTGCTGCCCACAGTTTCAGTTTAGTCTCCTTTCTTTGTTCTCTAGTATTAGTTATCCCTCCTAGCTTTGTGTTATCAGCAAATTTAATCTGTTTATCCATGATTTAGATGAACGAATTGAGGGTAAAGATTTATAAGATTATCTCAGCACAGGAACATTTTATTTAAACACAGCCAATTGTGGAAATTATTATTCAAAGACCTATTGATTACAGTTAACGTTTGTTCTTAGGAAAACCCCTTTAAGCACTCTAGGCATGATCAAAACATTTTTCGAGCCTGCGCCTCACCAGATCTATTCCCAACTCAGCTCCACCTTGACCGGCAGCTCCTTAACTACACAGTCCATTGACAGGCCAGTGGGTTTGGCCATCATTTATGCAATGTGTATGGTCACCTATACTACAAGCCCTGGATTTTTCAGAAGCAATGCCAGAGAAGTGGTGTAAGGAAACTCACGAGCTGCCGCTACTTATTGGTGATTTTTCTGCCTTTTATTATTGCGCCCAATCTAAAGAATGACTTTGATCTGAATGATGTACGTGAATCAATCCTTAATGAAAAAGGTTCTTGCAAAACATTCATGAAAAACATGTGAACAGCAAAGAAAAAAAAAAACACACCACCACAAACTACTATGTCTAAATCCATCCAATAAATAAAGTCGTTAATCTCTCGTTCCCTTTCCTCTAATGTGATATGCTGCAGCCTTTACAAAATGTGAGCAAATTGCCTGCACTTAATTCTCTCAAGGACTGATGTGTTTTAATGTACAGCCATCTGGTCGGGCTTCCTGTATGCAACAGCACCATCTATTAGCGATGCAGATCATGCATTCCTGTACATTAAATAGTCACTGGTTCCTCATTTTTCCATATTAGCTTGGCTTTGCCATCTGTACGGCACCTGAGTTGGAATAGATGCCCTTAAACGGCTACAAAACCGCGCGGTCCCACTGAAATCATTTTCAAAGCTCAGCAGTCTTGCATCAAATGGTACGGAGCGCCAGCCATCTGTGAATCTGGAGCTTACTGTATGCCCAGCTATCAATCAGAGGTAATCAATTTTGGTTAACCGAGAATTTCCGCACTGGTAATAAGTCAATAAAAGAAGTAAAGTGTCAGCCGAGGTTGTATGCGTCTACGAGGGTCTTTGATAAGTAGCGAGCCTGGCGTAGTAACGGCTGGGGCGCGCACAGACGAGAACGCTAATAGTTTCCTTCGGTCTGTTTGTGAATTGGAGGAAATGAGCGATTCCAGCAAACTAAATCCAAAACATATTGCAACAGAAAGGATAAAGTGCCAGAATAGATCCCTAGTAAAGCTGCTGAAAGGTGGGATACGTCCCTAAGATAATAAAACATGTGGCTTATTGAAAGCCCCATAAATTGTACTCACCAAGGGGAGGTGGTAACAAGGCAATGTGGCAAGAATAAGCCTATGGGGGCGGACGACAGCACAGAGCCTTAGTGGGGGGTAAACGATTAGATAAAGGGGTTGTATGCACTGCTTCCCAAAAGGAGGTGGTAACGCAATGTGGCAAGAATAAGCCTATGGGGGGCTGACGCCACCACGGAGCCTTAGTGGGGGGTACACAATGAGATAATGGGGTTGTATGCACTGCTTCCCAATGGGAGGTGGTAACAACCCAATGTGGCAAGAATAAGACTATGGGGGCTGACGACAGCACAGAGCCTTAGTGGGGGGTACACGATGAGATAATGGGGTTGTATGCACTGCTTCCCAATGGGAGGTAGTAACAACCCAATGTGGCAAAAATAAAGCCTATTGGGGCTGACGCCACCACGGAGCCTTAATGGGGGGTAAACGATGAGATAATGGGGTTGTATGCACTGCTTCCCAATGGGAGGTGGTAACAACGCAATGTGGCAAGAATAAGCCTACGGGGGCCTGATGACACCACGGAGCCTTAGTGGGGGGTAAACGATTTGATAAAGGGGTTGCATGCACTTCTTCCCAAAAGGAGGTGGTAACAACGCAATGTGGCAAAAATAAAGCCTATTGGGGCTGACGACACCACGGAGCCTTGGTGGGGGGTAAACTATGAGATAATGGGGTTGTACTCACTGTTTCCCAATGGGAGGTGGTAACGTAACAAATTTGCCAAGAGTAAAGGCCCCGTCTCACTAAGCGATTTACCAACGATCACGACCAGCGATACGACCTGGCCGTGATCGTTGGTAAGTCGCTGTGTGGTCGCTGGGGAGCTGTCACACAGACCGCTCTCCCCAGCGACCAACGATCAGGGGAACGACTTCGGCATCGTTGAAACTGTCATCAACGATGCCGAAGTCCCCCTGCAGCACCCGGTAACCAGGGTAAACATCGGGTTACTAAGCGCAGGGCCGCGCTTAGTAACCCGATGTTTACCCTGGTTACCAAAAAAAACAAACAGTACATACTCGCCTTTCGGTGTCCAGGTCCCTTGCCGTCTGCTTCCTGCTCTGACTGAGCCGCCGTACACTGAGAGCGCAGCGGTGACGTCACTGCTGTGCTCTCACTTCTCACTGTACGGCCGGCAGTCAGTGAGAGCAGGAAGCAGACGGCAAGGGACCTGACGGACATCAGAAGGCGAGTATGTACTGTTTGTTTTTTTTTACATTTACGCTGGTAACCAGGGTAAACATCGGGTTACTAAGCGCGGCCCTGCGCTTAGTAACCCGATGTTTACCCTGGTTACCAGTGAAGACATCGCTGGATCGGTGTCACACACACCGATTCAGCAATGTCAGCGGGGCCTCAACGACCAAAAAAAGGTCCAGGCCATTCCGACACGACCAGCGATCTCGCAGCAGGGGCCTGATCGCTGGTACGTGTCACACATAGCGAGATCGCTACTGAGGTCGCTGTTGCGTCACAAAACTTGTGACTCAGCAGCGATCTCGCTAGCGATCTCGCTATGTGAGACGGGGCCTTAAATCTATGAGTGCGGCGACACCACAGAGCCTTTTTGGGGTGTAAATGATGCGGTAAAGGGGTTGTACTCACTGCTTACCAAGGGGAGGTGGTAACGCAACGTGCCAAGAATAAACCTATGGGTGCCGGCGATAGCATGGAGTCTCAGTGGGACCTCTATTTTTTTTCCATTTCTGCACTTTTGTTTATTTCCCCAAGAAACATAACTTTTTATTATTTGTACAAATGCACCATAGATATAGATCATAAAACATTACATGTGTGTATATTCACTATATGACTACTAGAAATCCTACCAGTAGTGTGAAGAACCACATACACACGTGGTCAAAATTGTTGGCACCCCTCGTTTAATGACAGCTGTCGAGAGGTGCAAAAGTCTCATTGACAGTTACAGGAATCGTTTGATTGCAGTGATTGCCTCAAAAGGCTGTGCAACAAAATATTAAGTTAAGGGTACCATCATTTCTGTCCAGGCCTATTTCATGAGTTTTATTTATTTATTTTTTATTCTGTGGAAGCATGGTTGAAAAGCAATGTCTGACTTTCATTTGTTCATTTTCATAGATCTTTTATTTATTGTTACTTTTGTCAGATTCAAGTTATTTCTGTGACCATTGTGGGTTTTTCTGTCAACAATTTTGACCATGGGTGTAAGATTTCACAATAAAAGTTAAAATTGTTATTAATACACATAGACTAAAAGCACTTAAAGCGAACCTGTCAGCAGGATTATGTTAGGTAAACTACAGACATTGTCAGGCACTGTCACTGATTAAAAAGATACCGGAGGTGAAGAAATCAGTCTTGTGGTTCTTGTGTAATCAGTGTTAGAAGTTTTCAGTTAATGATATGCTCGTGCTCTGGGGCGGGACTGTAGGCAGAGTCTACAGTCCCGCCTCGGAGCACGAGCATATCATTAACTGAAAACTTCTAACACTGATTACACAGAGTCTATGTTCCTGCTCTACGCCACAGAAACAAAGGAAAGACCTGCTGACAGGCCACCCCGAAGCACAAACATGTTCCCCATCATTGAGACAGACTGTTTCCACATGCCCAAAATTCACAGCTACCTGTTTTTCTAAATCCTGACCAGTGATGCCAGATTCAATGTGTGCCGTCAGGTTCTTCTCGTCAATCCAGAGAATTCGACTCTAAAGAATGAATTAAAAAACAAATTAAAGAAATCTGACACTGAAGAGTAATTTCATATACACGTAATAAAAATCAAGTATCTAATATCACATTTATGAAATATCTGCAGAATATGTCAGAAATGTCTTTTAGCCTCAAACCTATCTTAAAAGGAGTTTTACCTCTTAAAGGGAATCTCATGTCCAATAATGCTATTAATCTGCAAGTTTATATCGTTATGAAGGTGCCTGGCGCAGTACTGAAAGAGCAGCACCCAGGAGAAAATGAACTTTATTTCTCCTGGGAGCTGCCTGCTTTCAGTCGTGTGCGGTGATTATAATGGATATGGACAAGCCTGCATGACTGAAAGCCGGTGGCACCCGGGAGAAATAACGTAATACTATTAACTTGCGTTATCTGATATGACAGGTTCCCTTTACTGCTTAAGTGCTATAAATAAAATTTAATAAAACAAAAAAAATAAAATAAACAAAAACAACAATCATCTCCCCCTCAACCCCCAAAATGGCGCCTTTCCAGCGATGTCAGCTTTGTGTGTTGCTCAGATGCCCATTGATGTCACATGACGACTGCAGCCAATTAGCGTGTACCGATTGGCTGCAGCCTTCACAGTTCAATCAGTTTTGTGTGAAGGCTGTACCCATAAGCGCCCACTGATTGACAACAGCTGACTCGTGATGCCGACGGTCCCGCAGGGGACACAGCTGCAAAAGTAGAGGGCAGCACTCCACTACCACCCCCTACCCACCATCCCGGGCCACACAAGTATATTATACAGAAATAGATACCGGATTGTCACTAATGTCTGCGAGAACCTATAAAAGTTCAGCCGGATGATTATAACTTCCTAATATAGCGCACTCCTGAGCGCACCGTGAGAAGTTTACAAGTGACTGCAGCTCCCCGGTCAGCGTCTATCTGTGATTAATCACATCTGTAGAGCCGGGAACGCCAGGTCCTTGATGTGGCAGCCAAAATACCTGAAATTACCTTTAAAATGCTATTCTATACTGAATGATTCCTTTGTGCGGTTTTATGCGGTTTATTGAGCTTGTTCAGGACTGTGATGTTTTCCGCATGTAGAACATATGAACTTATACTGACCCGGCCTATTCCACCCGGAAAACATCGCGTAAGTGTAGGCAATCACACTGCGAACAGGAGATCAAATGCTGGAAAATCTTGTGAAAGGCTGAACATTGACAGTGATAAAGTAGGTGGGATACCTGACAGTACCGGCACAGGACGGAGGCCGTAATGGGAAACTTACAGGGCAGTATGTGCATTACTTATGTGCGGATCCAAGGTATAGCCACAACCCTTCTATGGCTAGAGGTGGCTTTGGCACACGGCCCGCGCGCTCCGGCACACGGCGGTCTATATGAGCCCCGTGGTCAGAGGTTTCAGTACCTTCCATGGTATAAGATCAGGCAAGTAAATTAATGGGGTGGGAGGGAGACACAACATTTCTCAGTCAGTTCATACAGAGTAATTCTGATCCTCCCCCATTCACCCCATTCTCAGGATCAACGAGGGTCCCAGTTTTCTCACCCCCTCGATAACATCTCTCCTGTGGAAACCTGATAAATGTAGTTTATGGAATAACTTTTTCAACCAAGTCATGAAAATGAACGTGAAATAAATTCCTATTTGTGGGAGGGGATGTATAGATAGAGCTCAGTAGCCCAGCCGAACTTTTTTTTAATCTGAACAATAGGAGATAAACTCAAACTCCTAAAATCCTCATTTTAAGACCTGCTTTGAAAACTTTCAAACAGGATTGTGAAATGAACTTTCAAAGCAAGTACACCAGCCCCATTAGGTCTAATAATGTCATTAGTATTTTTAGTGTATGCAGTCTGTAACAGATCAGCAATATGAGCGTCTCTAAAAGCCCCCAATACACAGTAGACTATTGTTAGCCGAACCTGCAGATATTGATGGGTTCGGCTGACATGTATGGGGGACCCCCAGACCCTTCACTGAGAGATAATAGACCTGCGGCTGATTTATAGGCCTTAAACAGCATTGTGCCTGGTATCAGCACATCCTCCCAGTGATCAGTACACAACCCAAAAATTCATTTTATAAGGATACCTGCACTATGGAGCGCCGTGGATGTTTCTTTCATTAGGTGTCATTGTCACTGCGGTGGCTTTACGGGGACACCTGCGGCCGTGTTCTCCCAAAAACTTACAAATGGGTACACAACCCTCACAAAACTAATAAATGTGTCCAAACCCCATGTTCATAAGGTAAACTGATCATTTAAATATCCCTAAATTGGAAGGAGAGGAGAACACAACGCCAACGTTCTCTTATTTGTCATCTTACTATACATTTCATCTCACACATTCAAGGTGCGAGATTTTGGCTCCACTTACCATCTGCGACGTGTCCAAGGAGACAATGCTTCTCTTCTCATCTGCGGGACACTCCAGTGCATTGGAGACACTTGTTCCCCCTGCAATAGATGTATTGTGTATATATATATATATATATATATATATATACATGTATGTATGTATGTATGTATGTATGTATGTATGTATGTATGTATGTATGTATGTATGTATGTATGTATGTATGTATATATATATATATATATATACACGGTATATATATATATATATATATATATATATATATATATATATATATATATATATATATATATATATATATATATATATATATATATATATATATATCACACAGTTTACAATCGGACCCCAAGATTTATCATTTTATTGAAAACATTTTTTGGGTGATTTAGTTAACAAAGTAGTGAACTATGTATTAGAGTATGTTCACACAGTGTTCATGCATCGTTTTCTTTCCAAATTTCTGGCAGGGAAAACGTTGCGTACATTACGAGCGGTTTCGTGCCTTTTTCATGCACTGTTAGTTGCATTTTTGCTGCGTTTTTATGCATTGATTCGAATGGTTAGAAAACGCTGCAAAAACAATGGTGAAGGAAAACAAACGAAGCATGGCGACATATTGGAAATTACATTAGTTATGCTGGGATTCTAAATTGCATCATTTTTATTTGGAGCATGAAAAATGTAGAGTGTGAACAAGCCCCCAGCGTCTCATATGGATTGGCCGTGCGTAATACTGGCAGATCTATCTCAGAATACTGACCTGTGTAGGACAATTGTGACAAACGTCTACAGGACAATTTTCAGACAACTTTTCCTCCCTCATCCCAAATCACATTTTCATCACACAATAGAAATATATTACAAAAACCTGATGCCTGAATGGTTACTTACCTCCAAAAGGTATGAGGCAGACATTGTGTGTGCAGGCCAGGTCCACAATCCGGACCACATCGTCGTGACAATCTACCGAAAAAAAAAAAATAATCACATATCGGATTTATGCCTTGAACAGAATTTAGATTTTTTATAAGAGAAAAACATTTCTACTTTAAATTTGGAAAAACCCAATTTGGAATCCTAATTGTACGGTGCCTGTCCCCTTTAGTAGCTGATGCTCATTATCTTACATACACAGTCAGCTGCCGGCAATAATCTTATTTTTGTCTTTAGCAGATTATTGATAGCCGGAAACGTAGCTACTAGTGATGAGCGAGCGTGCAGGGATAAGGTGTTATCTGAGCATGCTCTGGTGCTAACTGAGTATCTTCCGGTCGAGTCTCTGAGGCTGCATGTCTCGCTGCTGTTCGACAGTCACAATAGAAGCAGGGATGCCCTGTGTGTTAGACAATCCCTGTCGAACAGCAGCGAGACATGCAAGCACAGGGACTCGAGCACACTGAAGTCACTCGGTTAGGATGCGAGCATGCTTATATAACACCTTATCTGAGCACGTTTGTTCATCACTACTAACCACCATTGAGGTTGCAAAATAGCAATTAGGAGAATGTAAAGTTCTTGTCCAATATATGTTTTTCACGCATATATGCACCTAAAACATTTATTTAAAAAAAAAAGGAATACACCGTATCAAGTGCAGGCCACTCTGGAGATCCGTGCCGGATTCCAGTAATGCCTGCTCAATTGGGAAGTTAGAGGACTTTTTTTTCCTATAACTGATAGCTCCTTTAGGATTATTTTGCTTTCTAATGCCCCCAGATTTAGCCTCCACTGTGTCTACTCTCCCCTATTTCCGCGCCTTTCCGATTTAGGTCTTTATATTGTTCACAGTTAAATCCTTCAAAAATCAATAAATATTGAATTTAGGAGGAAAAAATAAATGTCTATTGAGATCCCTGGTTCCTACAGAAATCTGGAGATCCAGTGCAATTAACCGCTCGCAGTCAGGTTGGGTACTAGACACATTTCATTTTGTAATAATAATAATAATAATAATAATATTATTATAATAATCTTTATTTTTATATAGCCCTAACATATTCCGCAGCGCTATACAGACGCGGAATATGTTAGTGTGAATTACTCCCTAGTAAATACTTTCATGGAAAGCTGTGGGATTTTTCCCCTTTAGTGTGCAGTTTTGCATAGTATATTTTTTTTGTTATCAGTAGTACATGTGTACAAACCACAACGTGACAAAGCATAGACAACTCTCTCAATAAAATAACTCAAAAAATTATGTTTCAATAAAAGAAAGTTCAGCTAAGAAATTGGATCCATTTATATATAATTGTGCGAATCCTATATACAGGTAAAAGAAATACATATATTTTTCCTGAACTATAGGGCCAATAAAGAGTTATTCTCCGGATCCATCTTCGGGTGCGCACCTCCCTCCCAACCTCCAGACTTTCTGCTTCCAAGTGATTGACAGGTTGGAGCGGCAGCATGGCTGCACCACTGGCCAATATGCTTTCCGATGTTGGAAGCAGAGGCGGATTTGCCTCCGAAGCATCAGTGAAGGTCGGTGTCAGAGCAGCGCTTACAAGCTCTGTGCCTAGGATTTCAGCCACCTATTACAGACTAAAGAGGTGGCTGGTAACCTAGGCAACGAGTACTAAACAATGGAATTAAAATCCCTTCGTTCTTGAGTGCAGAAAGGATTTTTAATAATTGGTGAATTGCAACGTTGCTCGTTTTTACAAGCACTTCGCAACTGATGATGGCAAAGTCCTTTAATGGAGAATAGCAGCTTGCAAAGTAAAATCAGGATCGAATAGGTAAAAACTAGGGCATCACACAGGATTTTATCAGCACGATACTAGACGATGACGATGCTCGACTTTACATGGTCGTGTGCACGAGGTTCTTTCCCAAAATCCTCTATGAAGATTCGCTTCTATCCTGATCTTTCTTTCGGAATATGTGGCGACTGATGTGGAGCAAATCCTGGGACCGGCCACGTCTCGTCCCGCTTTACAACATCCCCGGTAAGCACTTCGTTTGGATGTAAGGAATTAGTCGTTTCAAGCGTAATTGCATAAAACTGCAATACAATTAAGCCGGCTAATATTTAACCGCCTTTATTGGGTTTAATTAATGTACAATGACTAATTTGGCTATTTTGAATGGGCCTAAAGCTATTTGTAAAGTTAACCTAGTGCAATTAAATAGCAATAGTGATAATGGCGTGTTTAATAATATTTAACTATTACTGTTGTGCTGTCTGGAATGACTAGGCCGCTAATTGCTACTCCGAGTCACTATTCTGCTTAATTGGCGCAGTCTAATCACTGGAGGAACATGGATGTCTAACAGCCCATCTCACAGGGACAGGAGACGCACCTTGTGCGGGGCATAAAGCGATGTTACTGAAGAGGCTTAACTAGGTTGTTAATTACCCCCTATTCATTAGCCGGCCCCATTATATGTAATATCAGAAGGCAAACACCGCAGCACTGGGGACGTCATAGAGAACATGGAAAGTGTGCAGGCAGGGGCCACACCGGTGTAATTACACAAGCAGATGAGAATCGCTGAATTGTGGGGAATCTGTCGGCAGCTGGTGACCCCAACCCCCTCCCGTTACGTTATGACTACTCTAAAGATAAGAGATGGGACTCACAAAGACCACGGTGCACGTTGTGATGCCAGGACGCTGTCAACGTCCGTGAGCTTGTGTAGAGCCCTCCTGGTCTCATGAAAGCCGGAAGGATCAGAAGAGGACTGGACAGTTGGTGGTGAGTAACAAAGGGGCAAAACCTCAAAGTAACTGCCCCATCGATTGGAGGCAGCGGAGTTGCTTCCCCTAACGAACAGGTGGCAGCAGTGGGGTTGGCGTGAACCCCTAGACTGCCATCTTTGACATATTGCTGGCAGTGGTGGGATCTACATGAACCCCCCGGAATGCCATCTTTAACATATTGGTGGCAGTGGTGGGATCTATGTGAACCCCCCCGGAATGCCATCTTTGACATATTGGTGGCAGTGGTGGGATCTACGTGAACCCTCCGGACTGCCATCTTTGACAAATTGGTGGCAGTGGTGGGATCTACATGAACCCCCCGGACTGCCATCTTTGACATATTGGTGGCAGCGGTGGGATCTGCGCAATCTCCCCACTGTTATCAGTGACATATCGCATCACCACAAATTGGAGAAAGTGGGTCAGCCTCACCCGTCTTAGGAGCCTCAAATGCATCACTTGTATTTTGGAAGTGGATGAAGTACTCAGCCTACCAATGCGACTGGATCATATCACAACTGCGCTACCTTTATACCATTCTGCGATCACCATTACTCTTAAACTTACAGGTCTCTGTAGCAATGCAGTGGAGACACAGGGAAGCACTTACGTGGCCACACAACAATATCCGGGATTCTTTTGAACATTCCTTCCCTGAGTGCAAACATCTCGTGGAGGCAATGACCTAAGGAAAACATTACATAGAAGTAGTGGATATAACAGTGCAGTCCAGAATGTCAGCATATATAAAGGGCCAATATATCACAAACATTTCACATATAAACGCCCTGATTCATCAAAACAAATGGGTGGGCTTAGCAGAGAGGAAGAGTGTTCAAGCGAGGCGGGAAAATTCATTGGGGTTTATGCCATAAAAGTGCAGAAATTGCAGAATATGTGTTACTCTGGTGCACATCAGCTGAGAGAAGCATAATATGTATTAAAATAAATCTGTCAGCAGGTTTTTGCTATGTAATCAGAGCAGGGGCCGAGACCCTGATTCCAGTGATGTGTCACTTGCTGGGCTGCTTGCTGTCATTTTGATACAATCACAGTTTTCTCTGCTGAAGATCTATCAGTGCTCTGAATGCGGAGAAGTGTATAACCCCGCCCACACTACTGATTGGCTGCTTTCTGTGTACACTACAAGCTCTGGGGGTGGGATTGGACCAGGAGGCACGAGAACCAGTCCTGTAGTGTTAATCTCCTGCTGATAAAACACTGATTGTATTGAAAACAGCAACACACAGCCTACTAAGTGACATCGCTGGAATCAGGGTCTCTGACTCTACATCATACTACTCTCAGATTACATAACACAAATCTGCTGACATTCTCTAAGTGTCCCACACATCTTAATGAATTTGGCGCACTTTACTCCAGCGCACTCTTGAAAAAATACTAGACGTTTGCCGAACTTCATCAAGACTACACACACAAAAAAAAAGTTTTTCAAGTTTTCTTCTCTCAACTCTCAGAGAGCAGAGCAATGAAGCTGCTGTTGAATGACCTGTCTCATTTTTACTTCTTCTTAAAGGGTTATCCCCCAACATATCAAAATGTCACATATGGCCAGATCGGGGCTCCGAGCGCCCACGCTGAATGTAGCACTGGCACGCTTCTCGGATCGCTAGAAAATACACATACAAATACAGTTCCTCACCGTGAGCTCGAAAAAGACGGTCTTCAACATCTTGAGAAAATGAAATTCCAATGGCTTTGATGTCCTGGAGAAATCCCTCGTTTACAATAGCTGGTGGGGCATCGCTTACATTTAAAGATGCCTAATAAAGAAACACTGGCGATTACAACATGGGCGATGGACGCGATTTGTTACCTATAACTGGACTCGGAGAGCACTTGAGGGTAGCACTTGAACAGTATGGGAGACTCCCAAGAACAGATCAATACCCCTAGAACAGCCTGGCATTACTCAAAGTGGTGGAGCACCAGGAAAAGCCAAGTCATCAAAGTCTAGGGGAAGCATCAAGTATCAAACCGGTATTGGAGGAGAGCGCATTAAAATATCAATAGTGCGAATATGTCAGAGGAGGCCATGCTAGAGCCGGGTTCCATCAGGTCGGTAACATTACGGTACAATATAGAGCTCTATGGCCTTAATGGTTAACTGAGGACATCACAGTCTACATCTATCTCGCCCTGCTTCAGCGAAAAGCTAGGAGACAACCAAAGTGGCCACCAGAGATGGAAGAAATAATTCCCAAGACCCTGGTCAGTACTCGGAGTGCTGGGCAGGAGGCCTGCGAGTCTCCTTATATTGCGGCTTTTTTATTTTTATTTTTTTTAAATCAGCGCGATGTTGTGTGCATCACGCCGCGCTAATCAAAACAATAGCCAGGAATGCCAGCAGGTAGGGCGAGTTGCAGGTCCAGCGATCATAGATCATTATTTTCCTAGTTCTGGGACAATAGGGTAAGGTTTCATAACATGCAAGTAAAACGTCTGTGTGATGGAAAAGAAGAAAAAAAAAAAAATAAATACGGTAAATAAATAAATAAAAAAAATAAATTAAAAAAAAAGCTGAATAGAATGGTTGAACTTACTCGGGAGGTAGATTTGTGATCCAGACTAGCACCAAATGTTTTTTCCATCCATTCTCGCAATGCGGGCAGCACCATACCACTCAGTTTATACCTGCAAAAAAATATAAAACATTAATAGGATAAAGAAAAATGTGTTCATTTATAAAAGTATCTGGAGCTGAAATATCCTATGAAAATGGAAACTAAGTCTGTGTGTGGCGTGCTGAGAAGGCGCACAACTTGGTCTATGCGAGTCCATATATCTGCCACTGATTCCCATCGTAACAAAAAAAAAAAATACAAGTAAAAAAAAAAAAACACAGGCACCATATTATGTCCCCGATTCATCAAGACTGCCGTATTTTCCGCCAATTTTGATAAAGGGAGGAAGATGTCCCATTAAAGTGATTCTCCAAGAATGTAATAAAATGGCCACCGTTACATGACTAGGATGGACTGCAGATTGAGTTAAGTGTCAGGACGGGCTGAAGTTTGTAGAAACACAGCTCCTGAGTCCTGTGTCTCAACTGACAGAAGAGGTGTATTTTAAGCACAGGTAACTAAGTTGAGGTTAGGAACTCAGACATCAGAAAAAAATAATCTTCTCCTAGGCTGACTGAGCACAAAGGATTTTTTTCCCAGCCTCAGTGACCCCCCCCCCACACCCCCATGCTCAGCTGGAAAGACATTTCTTCTCCTGTCACAGTCCTTCACTCCCAACTCAGATATGTATGTTTACAACACAGCTCCTCTGTCAGTTGAGAGGCAGGTCTCAGGAGCGGTGTTTCTTCAGACCAGACACGGTCCTGACACGTGACTATGACAGACTGCGGTTTGAATTACGTGCTGGGGGCCATTTTGTTATATTATTGCAGAACCTCTTTAAGAGGCATGTGATTCTTAATAAATATGGGGTGCTTTTCAGTTGCAGCACAAAAAACGCACTCCAATCAGGGCCAGAAACAAGTTTCTGCTGTAAATAAGGCCACTTTTGTTGCATATGACAAATTTTTTAGCATAACTTGTCCACAACCCCTTCCACCAAGCTCCTCCTACATTATAAATTTTTTTTTTTTTTTAGTTTTGCTACTCGTCAGTTTTACACCAAAATTCTGGCTTAAACTGTGATAAATCGGGACCCATGCATATGAACTGAAAGCACAGCCCTATAAGCTTTTTAACACTTAAAAAACATGCAAATGTATAATAGTGAATGTAGTGTGAATTCAGGAGAAATTATATCAATGATGTACAGAAGACTGCGGCACAGCAGGACCTGTGCTGTGGAAGAATAGCTGTCAATCACACTGAAGCCACGCCCACTGAGCTGCTCAGCAGTGTATGCATTGGAGGAAGGCAGCATCGCCTGCTACAGAGAAACTTGTCATTTGGACATCAAATTTATTTTTATCTTTTTGCATAGAATAAACCACCTGGTTTTTGGTCAGTATAGCATTAGTTTTTCAGTTTTCCTAATAGGCATAAAAAAATGAAATTCAGCATTTCTCCTACAGACAAATTATTAAAAATAAAAAATAAAAAAAATAAAAATAATAATAATAATAATCAGACAACACTTGGATGACTCAGATTGCATCCACAAGTTTTTTGGTTTTTTTTATGGACCCATGGATTTTAATGAATGGGCGAGTTTAAACCCCGACTAAATGCAAAAACAGACATGTCTTATCACGCTCACCCATACTGGTCCATAGAGCCGCAGCAGCTCCACTTCTACTTTGGTAGCAATACCCTAGAGACCTTCCTCACCTTCCCTTTATCAGCAAGTCACCAGTGTATGTAGGGGGCTGTCTGATCACCAAAGCTCAGTAGCTAAGCCAGCCCCCTTCTGTGTCCATAAACCAGAATTGGAGATGGAGAAGGAACGGAGGTAGACAGACTGCCCCCTTCTGGTCAAAGTGCTGAGATTGGGAGGAGGAAAATCTCTTCCTGGGGTCAGGGACAAAAGCAAAATGGAGATGAACACTGAAACACATCCAACCACTTTTTATTTAGCACAATTCCAATGTAATCCTGTTTAGATAACTGGAAGTGTAAATGAGCATTACCAGCCACCGGCAACGTTCCGACTCCCCAAACTCATCATTCTCCTAGATAAGTGTTATCCCAAATCCCACCGAGTGCCTATAATGTAGGAGCTCCGCACCGGAGAAGAAGTCAGGAGACCCGGCTCTGGAAGATTTATTAAAGCAAGGTAGAAAAATAAAGGAGACTGCCAAAATATTATATTACCCTCTCCCACAGACACTGTTTACTTAAACCGTCCTGCCTAAAAAAGGAGCCGTTTCAGCTAATTTTTCTGCTCTACGATCAACCGTATCAAATGAATACTCCATGTCTGATGAACGTTGCCGGAGTCAAGTACTTGGGGCTACACAAACAAATCTGCACAGCATCTGCACCGGGCCGGCTGACGGACATAACCCGGCGCTGCACCCAGGCGATGCAATGGGAGAATTCATTACTGGGGATGGAGGAAGAAGAAAGGAGATGTCGGGAAATAAGAAATGAGGCCAACTGCTGTCGGGCGACCTACAAAGTCGCCACCTAGTAAATGGAGACGGGATCTCATATAAGTATTAAGAACGATGATGACATCAGAGGTCAGCAATTATAAGTCCTGAGACGAGACACATACTGACGAGAACAGATACGGCACAAAATAAACCAAAAATTAATACAAGCTTCTCTTATAGTTCAGAATACTAGTAAGAGAGAGTTAAAGAGGACTCGTCACTCGGCACAAATATGTCCTCTATGGTCTCAATGCCGCTGCTCTCCGGAATCTGGTGCAGTTTTTGTTTTGTTCCTGCGCCTGTCTGTTCCAGAGATACAGCCCAGTCTTCCCTGTATATAAAGCTAGTCTGATCAGCCAACTGGATGTGGTCAATAAGAGCCACACCCACTTGTTAAAAAAAAAAACAACAACTAGATTTACATACACAGAAGGGGGGCTGTATCTCTGGAACAGAGGCGCAGGAACAAAACAAAAACTGCACCAGATTCAGAGGAACGGCAGCATTTACACGTTTAAAAAAAAAATAAAATAAAGTTACATATTTATTTTATGTTATACTTAATAATGACGAATGCAAATGTGTATGTTGTATGGTTCATTCTACGGTTAATAAACAAATTTAAAAAAAAAAAGTTACATATTTATGGTAAGTGACAAGTCCTCTTTAAAATTTTGCAGACTCCTCTTCAAAATCTGCATTCTGCTGTTCCTCTGTTATTCCTCTTGATAACGGTGTCATTGTACCCTTATGGGCAGGGCATTCAGCTCAATCCCATGCATTTTACAGGCAAACCTTCCAGCGGAAACCAACATCCAGCTATCAATATAGTCCTACATTTCCAGGAGGAACAACCAGAGGAAGAGCAGTTCTTGTTTTCCCCCGAGGATGATAAAGCCTTTGCATTTACAACACTGTATTTCCCCATTACTGTCCAATAATATGAAAAATGTGATAACTCATCGAGAGTTCGGGGTTTACTTGTTGGAGATATTTCTGTGACTGTCCGAATATTGCAGAAATCCATGCGCTTGGTGAATGGAAGGCAAATTGGTCCGATCATGGACCACAATGCCCAGGACTGGCCGTGGCTCTCTGGACCCGTGGCTCTCAGCCGCATAGCTCTATAAGAAGCGGTCACGCTCGGGTCGGAAGAGACGTGGCAGGTCCACGTATTAGCAGTCTATGCTAGGACCAATTTGCCCGGATGTCTGTATGAGCCTCAATACTGATAAACCTTCATAAAAAGTTTTGGCAAGAATATAAAAATCCATATAACGATTAGTGATGAGTGAACGTGCTCTGATAAGGTGTTATCTGAGCATGCTCATGTGCTAACAGTGTGTCTTCGTCGTGCTCAAAATATACGTTCGCGTCCCTGCGGCGGCATGTCTCGCAGCAGCCGCAACACATGCAGGGATTGTCTGTTAGCTGCGAGATGTGCAGTCGCGGAGTCGAACATATTATTCGAGAACGTTGAAGATACTCTGTTAGCACCCGAGCATGCTCAGATAACACCTTGTCTTAGCACATTCGCTCATCACTAATAAATATATAAAAAGGATTACATCTTCCCTGTAGGTCCAACTTTAACCCAACCTGTTACAATTATTATCCCTCTGTTTATTAAGTTCTATAAAAGGTCACAGCATTATCCCACTTCACTGTATTTAGCTGAAATGTGATCATGTTGTACTTTATTGAAAACTCAGGACCGGAGGACGAGTTGACAGGTGCGAGATCAGATGCAGAATCCACCATTGGAGACATGCAGGATTACACGCAGACCATCCACATAAATAGCCAGAGTGATGAAATACTGAGCTTCGCTGACCGCTCTCGCAGTTTAGCTTGTAGGAAAGGGGTCCTTATAAAGGGTCTGCTAAAAATTACAGTCAGAGAAATCCCTGTGATAGTTTAGTAAAGACACCCATAAGTAACTGATGTAGATATACACAGCGGATTATTACTGTATTGAAGACATATGACGACAAATTAAAAAATGAGCAACACACCTGGTACAAGCAAGATACATTTTATTTATTTTTAAGTAAAACATTTGATTTGCACAAATGCGATAACCAGAATTTGTTAAATCCACTGTGGCCATAACGCTGTGTATCTTGGAGACCATCCAACAAAAAGGCGCCGGCGGTGCATGTGCAGCCGCATCTTCACGTTATCCCCCTTGTTCTTAATATGCGCATGCGCCGTCCGCTGCCTTCACTAGCCTGATGTTCTGAGCAGCGGCGATATGTCTTCTCTTCGGCCTGGTCTTCGGCGCTCTCCCGCTCTGGTCCTTTGCACACAGTGTGCGCCAAAGAGAAGACATATCGCCGCTGCTCAACATCAGGCTAGTGAAGGCAGCGGACGGCGCATGCGCATATTAAGAAAAAGGGGAATAACTTAGAGATGCGACTGCACATGCACCGCCAGCACACTGGCAACACCCTATTTCATGTAAACTAAGCTCTGGAGGCGGACTCTCAGGAAGATCTATGTCCGGCCCATAGATCTTAACAGATCATTTACATATTAAGAAATACATGGATTTTTTGGGAATGAGACATCAGATTGCAGAGAACAAAGCATCATTTTTTTTTCAGCTTCCCACCCATTCATTGGTCCCATCGGGGCTTAAGAGCGAATCCACGGCAAAATGGGATTAGGATGCATACGCAGACCGGAACATGGACTATAGTGAATATTAGGATGCATACGCAGACCGGAACATAGACTATAGTGAATATTAGGATGCATGCGCAGACCGGAACATAGACTATAGTGAATATTAGGATGCATGCGCAGACCGGAACATGGACTATAGTGAATATTAGGATGCATACGCAGACCGGAACATGGACTATAGTGAATATTAGGATGCATACGCAGACCGGAACATGGACTATAGTGAATATTAGGATGCATACGCAGACCGGAACATGGACTATAGTGAATATTAGGATGCATACGCAGACCGGAACATGGACTATAGTGAATATTAGGATGCATACGCAGACCGGAACATGGACTATAGTGAATATTAGGATGCATACGCAGACCAGAACATGGACTATAGTGAATATTAGGATGCATACACAGACCGGAACATGGACTATAGTGAATATTAGGATGCATACGCAGACCGGAACATGGACTATAGCTAATAGCGAACGTGTGCTCTGTCGTATATCATTTTCAGGTGTGTACATCTACTGGAGGCTGACGCTCAGATGACGATAGGGAGTCGATTTCCAGGTTGTGTCAAAGAGCTCAAAAACGGTACCGTCCGAAATCCAAGATTCCTCCCACACTGCCAGCTGGCGGAGACAGGGAGATGTGACAGATGTGGCTGTACAGCGGGACCAGTTTGCCATTAGGCCTCCATCCTCCAGTACCACTCTCAAGTGGTCAGTGTCTGCTACACACCGGATGAGGGGACACCTGGTGAAGGGTCCCGATTTATGGCATCACCTATGGAGGAGTCTGAACTAGGGGCAACCCTTCAGAAGGCATAATGGATCTACTTCAGCACCTAAAGGAAAAAGTTGTATCCTTGAAGAGATTTCCCAGGGGTTGACCGGTCAAAACCGATAAGTCTGCAGTCACTCTGTGTGACTGCAGACTAATGAACCTCCCAGTGCGCACACTGTACACTGTGGGGATTCGACGGTTTCAGACCCAGCACTACAGGTTATCCTCCCGGCCAGTGGGTGCGCCCTCTAACTGGCCACGCTCGCTGGCCGGCCGCATCACTGGTCGGGGCGGCCTCAGCTCAATACAAGTGTATGCAGGGAAGCTGCGCCCACTGGCCGGGGGTATGTATAACTCCTACATACCCTCCATTCCGGGTATGAAACCGGTGAATCCCTGCAGTGCACAGTGCATGTGCCGGGTGAACGGTTCAGAAGTATGCAGTCACACTGAGTGACTGTAGACTTATCGCTTTTGACCGGACAACCCTTTAACAAAGCAGTTTTCTGAGGAGGGAGAAACTATTGGCTGCTTATATGCCTATATGGCCCAAGCTCAGAGAGAGAACACTTTTAAACAATGGTTAAAAGGTCTAGAGAGAGGGCAGGATTAACAGCCAGACTCCTGAAATTTTACAGACTCTACAAAGTTTTTATACCAATTTGTATTAGTCCGGGGCGAAGTACTCGGGAGAAGAATTAGCAGATTACCCAACTAGGATTAAACTTTCAACTCTGAGAAAAAGTGAGATTTTTTTTTTAGAATTGCAGATTTCCCTGGAAGAAATTCAATTAGCAGTAGGGAAATGCCGAATGATAACGCCCCTGAGTCTGATGGCCTCCCGGTAGAAATCTTTAAAATATTTGAGGAGGAGCTTTTACGAGATTATTTGGAAATGGTTAACGATGCACTTTCCAAGGGGACACTGCCAAGATCACTATATGAGGCTATAATAGTTGTCTCACCCAAGGAAGGGAAAGATAAGGAGTTTCAGAAATCACAAAGAACCACTTCACTACTAACGACTAATGTCAAGATTCTGGAAAAATCCTGGCAAATAGGTTGAGCTGTGAGAACGCCGGTAATACACACGAATCATGCCGGCTTCGCACCATCTAAGTTGACTGCCATTAACCTACGAAGGCTATGTGTGAATTTACAAGGAGGTACGGCCTGATCTCAAGAATAAAGCCGTCCTCGCCTTAGATGCCACAAAGGTTTTTGATAGTGTGGAGTGAAAATGTATGTAGGCCGTGCTAAGGGAAACGGGATTTGGGCCTAATTTTATCACATGGGTACTTCTACTGTACAAGAGCCTGACAGCTAGAATAAGGTCTAATGGGGATGTCGGAGAGTTTTGATCTTTTTAGGCTGTCCTCTATCGCCCCTGCTTTTTGCAAGTGCAATAGAACCTTTAACCTGTATCAGACAACACCTGGGTATTAAAGGGAAAGTACCGCGTTTGTAGATCACTAATAAATCAATGTAATGTAGCATAACATGCTGTTATAACCAAGTTTTGATTGCATTTGAAACATTTTGTGAGTTATAGGAGTTTAAAGAAGGCACTGGAGGCTGACCTCTTGCTTTCATAGTAGCAGCACAACACTTTCAGTTTCATAATATAGCAGCACATTGTCATAGGAGAGAACAGACGGACTCTGACCCGATCTATAGTAATATAACGGTCACTGCTGTGAACTGGGTACGCCTCTGTGGACAATTCACAGTATTGGGAGTGTTCTGCTGCCATATTCATGGAGCCCTCAGCTGTCGACTGTGCTCAATTCTTGTCTCATGTCATTAGGATTAGATAACATAAGCTGACAGGAGTAAAATGCAGGAGAAAAGCTCAGGCAGAGTATCAGAGACTGCAAAGACATCAAGGAGGAATAGTGCATGATCAGCATTATCCCAGCAGGAGCAGTCACACCTCCCTCAGTAAGATAAGATAAGGAGCTGAGGGTCTGCAGTGAACTTGTGGAGGGGGGTGAGAGAATCATGTCATCTGGGTGAGAGACTGATGGGAGGGAGAGTAAGGGTACCGTCACACAGTGGCATTTTTATCGCTACGACGGCACGATTCGTGACGTTCTAGCGATATCGTTACGATCTCGCAGTGTCTGACACGCTACTGCGATCAGGCACCCAGCTGAGAATCGTACGTCGTAGCACATCGTTTGAAACTTTCTTTTGTCGCTGGATCTCCCGCTGTCATCGCTGGATCGTTGTGTGTGACAGCGATCCAGCGATGCGTTCGCTGGTAACCAGGGTAAACATCGGGTAACTAAGCGCAGGGCCGCGCTTAGTAACCTGATGTTTACCGTGGTTACCAGCGTAAAAGTAAAAAAAAACAAACAGTACATACACACCATCTGATGTCCGTCAGGTCCCTTGCCGTCTGCTTCCTGCTCTGACTGACTGCCGGCCGGAAAGTGAGAGCAGATCACAGCGGTGACGTCACCGCTGCGCTCTGCTCTCACTGTACGGCCGGATCTCAGTCAGAGCGGGAAGCAGACGGCAAGGGACCTGACGGACATCAGATGGTGAGTATGTACTGTTTGTTTTTTTTTACTTTTACGCTGGTAACCACGGTAAACATCGGGTTACTAAGCGCGGCCCTGCGCTTAGTAACCTGATGTTTACCCTGGTTACCTGGGGACTTCGGCATCGCTCCAGCGCCGTGATTGCAACGTGTGACCGCAGTCTACGACGCTGGAGCGATAATCATACGACGCTGCGACGTCACGAATCGTGCCGTCGTAGCGATGTAAATGGTACTGTGTGACGGTACCCTAAGAAAGACAGTAACTACTGGTGGTAGCAGATCACAGGGCAGTCACCCACAAAATGGCGCTGCCCTGTGATACTACTCTTCATTCTGCCCCAGGGATACTAGACCACCCGAAAGGGGAGGGAAATGGTGATGTCAGCAGTTACTGCCCCAATTTCCCAGCTAACAGTAAAGCTGGCAAGTCTTACTATAGCTGCTTGAGGTCTAAAACGGAAAATGCTCCCCCTAGTGGAAATTATATATATATATATATATATATATATATATATATATATATTTATTTGTAAAAATATATATATTTTTCATATAGAAATGTTTGCAAAAAGTGCAAACATTGCATTAATACATTTTAATTACCATTTTAAGCTTAATTTCACACACACACAAAAAAAAACCCACAAGAAAACTGGTGGCACCTTCCCTTTAAGGGCTTTAAATATGGTGGCAAAGAAGAACGGCTCACCCTGTATGCAGATGCCTTGTTACTTGTTCACAATTTTATTATCCTTCTCCCAGTATTCATGGATACCATTTCTAAATTTGGGATCTTTTCTGCTCTAAAACATTACATTGGTCAAAGACAGCTTTGCTCCCCTTGGATAATAATGACCAGCTTTGACCAAACTTTAGAAATCCCGGTGGTGCAAAAGGTAGAACGGAGAACGAGAGGATCCGCAATCTTGGACCTAATTCTTACCAACAGGGAGGAAATGGTTGAGTAAGTAAAGGTGGCTGGGACTTTAGGAGGCAGTGATCACGCTATCCTCAAATTTTGGATAAAAGAGGAGGAAGATCAGTGAGGACTCAGACTTTAAGGTTGGACTTCACAAAGGCAGATTTTAATGGACTCGGAAAGAGGGTAGGAAAGGTACAATGGCCGGATGTTCTGAAGGACAGAAATGTCCAAGAAGGATGGGAGATTTTTGCTAAACGAAATGGTCACTGAACAATTGGTAACAATCCCGAAAAGAAGAAAGAATTTGAAGCATTAGCAGAAATTGGCTCCATATAGTTTAATTTTCGGCTACATTGAGGGCACCTAAATCCTACGTGCCCCCATACACAGCCCCTTTACTCCTTGCCTGTCCGACAGCTGATTTAGGAAGCTCGGGTTTTGCTGACGCACTTAATTAATGAAGACACACACGACATGAAGAGGAGTATGGCAGAGACACAGCCTGTGAAGCCCCCCGGAGGGTCTATTGTCTCTGGGTGGGTGCTCGGGGTGGACACACAGGACATTGTCTGGGGTTTATCTCCTGAGCACCAGGCAGCTTTGCATGTGAAGAACAGATGTGGATAATTTATTGAGTGGTTTCGCTGATCCACCGGCCAGCAGTAAACACTGGAAAATTCTGCTACCAGGATGCTGGGAAGTGCGGCAATTACAATCAGAGCGCTGCCCCCATCAGTCATCCCGGCCTATAGATAAGGCAGACCAATGGTGACAGATCATACCCTACACAATGCCACCGGCAGCACAGACAGCGGCTGAGGAATCTGCACACGTCTATTACCTTCTTCCTGATCGATTCCTGACATCAATTATATTCCATGTGATTTAGTGGACTGCACAGATTTTACATCTGACAGCGAATCATACTGGGAACACTGGGAACACTGGTTCTTGGCCAACCAGACGTGTCAGAATATCCTTCAGGGTCACATGGGTCCGTAACATCCACCTTACATTGGAATTATCTGGAGAGCTGCCTTTTGGAAATACCCCCTTGGGTATGTGCAAGTTAAACATTTAGTATTTCTGCATTTCTTGGCAGGAAAACCGCATGTTCTTTGCTGTGTTTTTTTACTTGTCTTTTTGGTGCATATTTTCCTCCACTCATTAGTATGAGTAGCTGAATTGACATGCAAGAAGTAATTCTGCCCCAAATCTGCAAATAAGCAACGTGTGCATGAGACTTCAGGATTCTCATTCACTTTGCTGTCATCAGGAAACCCTTCAGGTGTTGTGAAATCTGCACAGAAAAAGAGGAGCAAAAACGCAACATGTCAATGTGTACAGAGACTTAGAGGAGGTAGTTTAGGAGGTTCTGAGAAAAGCCTCTTTCATACACTTACATAGTGACAGTATTTTACAGTGAGGCCACGTGTCTGTAACAGAGCCGAAATTCCCAGTGTGATCTCGCCTCCGCCCGGAGTGATCAGCCTTGTAGGTACATACGATGCTGATAGATCCGGTCAGGACTGCGGTAGAGTCAGGAACTGCAGCCGTAACACGGACAGTGAAAAACAATGGCTGGACTATAAACGCTTCTTACTAGCGATGAGCGAGCGCGCTCAGATAAGGTGTTATCCAAGCATGCTCGAGTCCTAACAGAGTATCTTCGGAGTGCTCGGACAATATGTTCGACTCCCCACGGCTGCATGTCTCACGGCTGTTCGACAGCTGCAACACATGCAGGGATCAAATCAACATAAAAGCTCAAAACAAAGGCCAATTAACAACTCTGCAAAAGAAATGAGCCAATTCAATAGAGGAAAATCAAATTAGCTATACATTTTTCCAAAATTCGCTTTGCAAGAAACAAATCAAAATCATAGTCAGTAGCCAATGTGCTGGATTATAGAGGGCTAGGAGACTGCCAAGAAAAAAAAACGAAAAAAACTACTCCCCTTATATCTCTTTCAATCTGGTCTCCTGCGGCATCTGTAAACACCAAAGATGTCACCAAAGACCGGACCCAAGTGAAGACGACAGAACGAAGCGGGGTGGAGAACATAGCGAGAAAATATGCCAAATTCACATTTCAGCAGGTTTACTCCTCGTTAGTCAGTAATTATTACCAATGAGTGAGGGTGCGCAGATAAGGTGTTATCTGAGCATGCTCATGTGCTAACTGTATGAAAAATATGTTCTAGTCCCTATGGCTGCATGTCTCGCGGCTGTTGGACGGCTGCCACACTTACAGGGATTAACTAACAAACAATCCCTGCATGTGCTGCAGCTGTCTAACATATTATTCGAGCACGCGGAAGACTCAGTTAGCACCCGAGCATCCTCAGATAACACCTTATCCCAGCACGCTCGCTCATCCCTAGTATTAATACTTGCATGAACATCATATTTTGATGTCAGACTCTCAATATTAAACAGATGAGCGGCTCCATGTAGGCACTGCTCATCTCTTCCCGCAGATGAGGTCTGTCACAGACATTCAGGATAAAGAAAAAAAAAAACCTGGTCATTCTATGTATAGAATAGAGCGATGGAAAGGTTTGGTCACATCAGTATTAACGGCGCAGTCTCAGGACCTGCGGATTATACAGAGATGACCACGGGGCTGCGGATTTTATCTCACTCTGACCCTTTTAGAAAAAGATCCTCCTCATGTCAGCCACTCATTGTAGCTTCTCAAACTCAATTTCAAAAGAAGAGGTTCCTCAGCAGCTGCAGCGGGTATTATACAGTATATAAAATCTTTAATTATCTGATGCATTCTTGTGTCCCAGTGTCTCCATTGCTTTCTTTTCTCATGTAGGACCTTTAATTAGGAGCAATGGTGAACACAACATTAGGCGATTACCAGTTAAGCAATTCCTTCCGTCTGCCCCTCAGCTTTAGATTCTTTGCAAATACAAAAAAAAAACCCCCCCAAAAAACAAACCACATTTCCGGGCTTTAAGCACATTGACTTCATAATGTTACAGTCCTGTAAATGGCAGCTCCTTTCATTTTTCTTCTACATTGATACAATCCATTCTGGAGGGAAAGACCCCCCCACGTCTCCCCTCCAAACCCCCCGCCCCTTTAAAATGCTTTATTGTATGGCTCATGCTCTGTTTACACAAGGCTGCGCCAACTGTGATGTGTCCTCCGATTGGCTGATCCCAGACTGAGGGCGGCACCAGCTGTCTACAGTGATGGATTAGTGGGCGTCAGCCAGAGATAAACGTGCGTCCTCATTGGTCAGAGTCATACATGACTCATTATGAATTTACATAGGCCCGCCTGCAGAATTTAACCATTTGAAGGTTTGGTGTGTAATAAAGAAAGGCTTGATTATACTACAGCGCCATCTACAGGTCATGAGGGGAACTCTTCCTGTAGGTCACAGGACAAAAATATCAGCACTTGGTGACGAATTGATACATTGGGTAAACAAAACGGAGCAGATAATTAACAGATATAATGATCCCAACAGAAATCAATCAACTACAGTTAGTCTGTAGAAGACCGAGAAGAGATCACGGAAAATTCCATCAAAATTCCATCTGATTTTACATGTACTAATGATCGTTTTTTCATCTTACCTCTTGCCGGTGAATTCAGCTTGGCCCTTCTTGTTAAAAGTGAATTTGGAATCATTGTAGCCCCATCCGTTCCACTTCAGAAGCTCCTGCCTGCATGAAGAAGAGAGAAAAGCACATGCCATAAATGTCCACACTGACATATATGTGCACCTCTGTGTACCTGGATGCCGGGCCTCCTCCACATGAAGGAACAGTGGAAAACAACTGCAGCACGGCCCAGGCGGTCACAGATTTACGAGTAGATTCATTCATAAAATTATATATATATATATATATATATATATATATATATATATATATATAATGAACGAATGTACTCGGAAATCTGTGACATGCTGCAGTTGTTTTCCACTGATTGTATATGTATTATATATATATATATATATATATATATATATATATATATATATATATATATATATATATATATATATATATATATATATATATATATATATACACACACACATATATACACACACACACACACATATATACACACACATACATGGACACACACACACACACACAATAAGCTACCAGCTTATATACTATAATTATTATTTTTTTTAAATAAACACATAGTGTCATTGCATGCTGGATTATTTTTATTAATATATACCAGCTTCTTAGTAAGGTAGTGAATAAATGACATCTGTTAATAATGGACTGAAGTCACAATTTTCTATAGAAGTCACAAAATGTAATTATAAATCAAAAGCAAAATAATTTTAAAAAAACAAACAACATTTCGGATGTGTTTTGGAGTCTTGAGGATGCAAACCCAATTTTCTCATCCAAAAATCAGACAACTGACATATGTTACGGACACACTAGAAAGTCACGCAAGAGATGTCTGCAGCCCAGAGTATTACTACGAACATGTCAGAAATCACCGTAAAATGCTCTGTACAAATTTCTTCAGCATTTTTTCCGACAAACAGTAGAAAAATGTCTTGTTTCTACAGCCGGCCCAGGAATGTACAGACAGACGACAGCTGAAATATCGCCATAGTTATAAATATCCAGTATTCCTGAAAGTGACCGGTGTCTGTACCGCACACACAGCTCAGGAGTTTGTATCTTCTCCCCGTGTTTGCGTGGGTTTCCTCCGGTTTCCTTCCACCCTCCAAAGACTTACTGATAGGGGATGTAGATTGTGAGCCCCAATGGCGAAAGTGATCAGTGATGGTAGTGTATGTAAAGCGCTGCGGAATATGATGGCGCTATATAAAAGTGAGTAAAATAAATGTATGTGTGTAATATAGATAATAAAATTTAAATATTAGAAAAAAAAAATCATTTCTGCATTGTATAAAGTTATTTAATCAGCATAAATGTAACAAAAAAAACAAAACATATATATCATCTCTCTCTCTCTCTCTCTCTTCTCCTCTCTCTCTCTTCTCCTCTCTCTCTATATATATTTATCATTATGGGAGATATTCTCCCCTAGAAGTAGTTCTTCTAGTAGAACAAACAGGAAGGCACCGGTGGAACTTGGACAATTCTAGTTCTGAAAGATTTTTTTTTTTAAATATTAACGCACTCCATAGATATCAGATTACATTACGGCTAAAAAGCCCCCCCAAATTTTAAATTTGTTAACTGTTTTGCAGTGGTTTTATTGCTGCAGCCAATAGATTTTTTTCTAGGAAAGGTCCAATTGTGGACACAAGGTGGCAGTATACCCACGACATGATCCCTCCCGAGACCCCTGCAGCTGGACGTCCTGATATTTCACCAGTCCATGTGTGCAGCCCGGCAGGCACCACACACTATGTAATCGCCACTTTTAGGTATACGGACACCAGCAGGATCGCCAGAGGATGCAATGCTATATTAGAATATATATATATATTCGTTTCCTGCTATATATAGCACATTACTTCTGATTAGAATGCACACCACAGCTCCCAGCTGATACTTGTAGTTCTTTCCTCAGCAGTCAGGACAGTGGCATGTCCCTTTGATAAATGTCATGTCCATATGAACCAGTAAGGCGTGACTGCTGAAGCGATACCCCGGCTGGTTGTGACTGGTGAGGACACTGCCGCCTTTGATTCCTTCGTTCTATTCTTAGGAATAATGTCACAAGCATGGCGAGCGACAGTAAGGTCACCCAAGGTACTGCGCCTCGCTGTGACCCTACACAGGATGCCGTGTGCTCGCGACTGGCGCAGAGCGTGATCAGCCACGCACCACCTCAGAGCGCTCTACACATCTATACATCGACTGCAATAATCAGAACATGGGGTTTATCACCACTAATTTCTATAGTCATTTATACCTACAGCATCTCCTGCTCACATGGAAATAACTAGTCTATCAATAGTTAACAAAAAAAACACTACTTTACGAAATGGCCACTAGGTGGCAGCATTGCTCCATGACCCATTCCCCCTGTGCTGCGCTCTATTCTGGGCTGATCCCACCCACAGCCTTATTGTTCAGTCACATACACAGAGGATTCACAGAAAGGAAGGCCATGGCTCCAGCAACAATATCCCCCAATACCAGGAAGAGAGGAATATTCCTCCTATTATGCAGATTAGGAAAATGTTTATTTCAGCAAAAGCACAGTCATCCAAATTCACCCTGTAACCACGCATTAGTATTTTACTTGGCGACACACAGGCTTTTCTGTCTGGTTTTATTCCTGCTCCTATTTTATAGCTTTACTGATGTGTCAGTGTGGTGCTTCCACAATGTGACTATTCTGTGCTGTGCATATAGTCCTGTATACGGGGGTGCTGTGCATACAGTCCTGTATACGGGGGTGATGTGCATACAGTCCTGTATACGGGGGTGCTGTGCATACAGTCCTGTATACGGGGGTGCTGTGCATACAGTCCTGTATACGGGGGTGCTGTGCATACAGTCCTGTATACGGGGTGCTGTGCATACAGTCCTGTATACGGGGGTGCTGTGCATACAGTCCTGTATACGGGGGTGCTGTGCATACAGTCCTGTATACGGGGTGCTGTGCATACAGTCCTGTATACGGGGGTGCTGTGCATACAGTCCTGTATACGGGGGTGATGTGCATACAGTCCTGTATACGGGGGTGCTGTGCATACAGTCCTGTATACGGGGGTGCTGTGCATACAGTCCTGTATACGGGGTGCTGTGCATACAGTCCTGTATACGGGGGTGCTGTGCATACAGTCCTGTATACGGGGGTGCTGTGCATACAGTCCTGTATACGGGGTGCTGTGCATACAGTCCTGTATACGGGGGTGCTGTGCATACAGTCCTGTATACGGGGGTGATGTGCATACAGTCCTGTATACGGGGTGCTGTGTATCAGGCGTGTGCTACCAGCGAGGGCTACAGAGAATAGCGCCACCTAGAGGGGCCCATCAGCCGACCAGCACAGGTGTATGGGGGTCCAAACTGCCTCCTAATAGAAGAGGGAAGAAGGAGGGGGCCACATTGTCTGACTGCACCACTGCCAGGGGCTGGTCAGCACATGCCACGACTATGCGACGGGGGGACAAGACCCCTGGGATGAACATTATTTTGTGTTTCCTCTATAGGAGTTCAAAAAGAGGAGACAAGTTGGCCACACGTGCAGAAAGCTTGCGCCATGGCAGTCTCTGGATGATTCCATCCTGGAAGAATACAGTGACTAGAGCGAGCCCCATGGATATCCTGAAGAGACGCCATGTACGTGTCATATGGGTGTGCATCCTGGTACGTGCCTGAGGGGGGCGCTGCAGGAATCAAAGGGCACGAAATAGAAGCCATCAGCTATAGTCCGCACTTGCTGTAATAGTAGGTTCAACAGGACAGCAAGTTGCCCACAATAGACCTCGTACAGCCTCCCCACTACAGTGCCAGGCGGTGAGCGGCAGAATGGGGCAGAGGACCACATGTGCCCCTGTATGTACCGTCTATAGAGTAAGGAACAGCTCACTGCCCCACCTGCCCTCAGCTGCAAAACAAAAAAGAGGAAGTGAAAGTAGGAGAGCATCGCCGGTCACATCTCATGCCACCATATAGCAGAGCCAGCTTAATTATCGCACTGCTGTCTGACAACACCTGGGCTTGTAAGTCACGAGCCGCTATACTTTACTATATATCTCTCGGTTCTTCTAGCGGTGATCCAGCTGGAGGGTAGTCTGGGGAAAAAAAGCAAATTAGTGCCGCCCCCCCTCCAACAGGAAGGCCGCCCCCCTCCAACAGGAAGGCCGCCCCCCCCCTCCAACAGGAAGGCCGCCCCCCCCTCCAACAGGAAGGCCGCCCCCCCCTCCAACAGGAAGGCCGCCCCCCCCCTCCAACAGGAAGGCCGCCCCCCCTCCAACAGGAAGGCCGCCCCCCCCTCCAACAGGAAGGCCGCCCCCCCCTCCAACAGGAAGGCCGCCCCCCCCTCCAACAGGAAGGCCGCCCCCCCCTCCAACAGGAAGGCCGCCCCCCCTCCAACAGGACCCATAGGCAGATACCCTGTAAGTCAATGTCAGCCATTAAAGAGCTGGTTTGGAGCAGAGCTTCAGTCATGGAGGTTCTCCTCCTTATACGCCACATCCTCCTTTCCCCAGGGTGGAGCCAGGAGGCCTTTATACATATTGGACAGTCTCTCCCACCTACATCAGCAAATTCTACCAATATTCTCCTATTCCTACCTTTATGCTTACGGAAACTTCCGTACTTAAACACACCATGTATTTTTTAATCCGTCCTCTCGAATCTGGCGCGGTTTTACTGTTAGGCGGCGTTCACATGCAGTAGTCATGCTGCAGTTTACCTAGCAGCAGCCCTGTGCCGCTGGCGTCTTTCCACCATTGCTCTCAACAATCACTTCATCAGCTATGCGATTTAAGGTGTGTGAATGCAGCCATATAGTCTGTTAGGACCACACCCACTTGGCTAACAAGTTTATAATTACACGGAATGAATAAAGGTCCCTGTGTACAGAATACAGAGGTGCAGAAACAATACAAAAAGGGCCAAATCCAACAACACTGACACTTATATAAAGTAAAAAAAAAATTATATATATATAATATATATATAATATATATATATAATATATATATATATATATATATATATATATATATATATATATATATATATATATATATATATATATATATATATATATATATATATATATATATATATATATATATATATATATATATATATATATATATATATATATATATATCTTTTTTTTTTTTTTTTGTGGAAGTGACAGGTCCTCCTTAAAGAAGCAGCATAAGAACATACGAGTGGATGGGGCAGAAATGTAAGAAGGAAGCCGCCGAGAGCGGAGGAAGGGGCTGTATGATGAAAGGTCAGTGCAAGCGAAGAAGCGCAACACATAGGAAGTTACTCAATAACGGAGCTCAGAGGGGACAGTGTGCCCACCCGAGCGGTGACGTCCGAGCTGTACTGATCTGTGCCGGCCTAGGAGAGGACACGTAGGGGACAACATGGATCACCCAAACCTCATCAGAGCTACGGAAATATTCACACTTCTTATAATAACATTTCTAAATCATTGTTTCTCAGATCTCTTCGTTTTGTTCCTTCTCTCGGTTATTTCTACCAGAAATGTATCTACAAGCTGCTATTAACGGGAATGTCAGTAGGATCAGCCCTCCGAACCGTCTACAACCCCTGGCAAAAATTATGGACCGGCCTTGGAGGATGTTCATTCACAGACATGGCACAATCTAAAGTCATTTCAAATGGCAACTTTCTGGCTTTAAGAAACGCTTAAAGAAATCAACAACAAAAAATGTGGTAGCCAGTAACGGTTACTTTGTTTTAACCAACCATAGGGGAAAAATTATGGAATTACTCAATTCTGAGGAAAAAATTATGGAATCATGAAAACAAACAAAGAAAAAAACCCTCCAAAACATCACTAGTACTTTGTTGCACCACCTTTGGCTTTTATTACAGCTTGCAGTCTCTGAGGCCGGGACTTAAGGCCTCGTCTCACATAGCGATTTACCAACGATCACGACCAGCGATATGACCTGGCCGTGATCGTTGGTAAGTCGCTGTGTGGTCGCTGGGGAGCTGTCACACAGACCGCTCTCTCCAGCGACCAACGATCAGGGGAACGACTTCGGCATCGTTGAAACTGTCTTCAACGATGCCGAAGTCCCCCTGCAGCACCCGGGTAACCAGGGTAAACATCGGGTTACTAAGCGCAGGGCCGCGCTTAGTAACCCGATGTTTACCCTGGTTACCAAAAAAAACAAACAGTACATACTCACCATCTGATGTCCGTCAGGTCCCTCGCCGTCCGCTTCCTGCTCTGACTGAGTGCCGCCGTACAGTGAGAGCAGAGCGCAGCGGTGACGTCACCGCTGCGCTCTGCTCTCACTGTACGGCGGCTCAGTCAGAGCAGGAAGCAGACGGCGAGGGACCTGACGGACATCAGATGGTGAGTATGTACTGTTTGGTTTTTTTGGTAACCAGGGTAAACATCGGGTTACTAAGCGCGGCCCTGCGCTTAGTAACCCGATGTTTACCCTGGTTACCAGTGAAGACATCACTGGATCGGTGTCACACACACCGATTCAGCGATGTCAGCGGGGCCTCAACGACCAAAAAAAGGTCCAGGCCATTCCGACACGACCAGCGATCTCGCATCAGGGGCCGGGTCGCTGGTACGTGTCACACATAGCGAGATCGCTACTGAGGTCGCTGTTGCATCACAAAACTTGTGACTCAGCAGCGATCTCGCTATGTGAGACGGGGCCTTTAATGAGTGTCACACAGGACTCTTCATCAATCTGGCTCCAACTTTCTCTGATTGCTGTTGCCAGATCAGCTTTGCAGGTTGGAGCCTTGTCATGGACCATTTTCTTCAACTTCCACCAAAGATTTTCAATTGGATTGAGATCTGGACTATTTGCAGGCCATGACATTGACCTTATGTGTCTTTTTTCAAGGAATGTTTGCACAGTTTTTGCTCTATGGCAGGATGCATTATCATCTTGAAAAATGATTTCATCATCCCCAAACATCCTTTCAATTGATGGGATAAGAAAAATATCCAAATTATCAACATAAACTTGTGCATTTATTGAAGATGCAATGACAGCCATCTCCCCAGTGCCTTTACCTGACATGCAGCCCCATATCATCAGTGACTGTGGAAATTTGCATGTTCTCTTCAGGCATTCATCTTTATAAATCTCATTGGAACGGCACCAAACAAAAGTTCCAGCATCACCACCTTGCCCAATGTAGATTCGCGATTCATCACTGAATATGACTTTCATTCATCCACAGTACACGATTGCTTTTCCTTAGCCCATTGTAACCTTGTTTTTTCTGTTTAGGTGTTAATGATGGCTTTCAGTTACCTTTTCTGTATGTAAATCCCATTTCCTTTAGGCGGTTTCTTACAGTTCGGTCTCAGACGTTGACTCCAGTTTCCTCCCATTTGTTCCTCATTTGTTTTGTTGTGCATTTCCTGTTTTGGAGACATATTGATTTAAGTTTCTGGTCTTGATGCTTTGATGTCTTCCTTGGTCTACCAGTATGTTTGCCTTTAACAACCTTCCCATGTTGTTTGTATTTGGTCCAGAGTTTAGACACAGCTGACTGTGAACAACCAACATCTTTTGCAACATTGCGTGATGATTTACCCTCTTTTAAGAGTTTGATAATCCTCTCCTTTGTTTCAATTGACATCTCTAGTGTTGGAGCCATGATTCATGTCAGTCCACTTGGTGCAACAGCTCTCCAAGGTGTGATTACTCCTTTTTAGATGCAGACTAACCAGCAGATCTAATTTGATGCAGGTGTTAGTTTTGGGAATGAAATTTTACAAGGTGATTCCATATTTTGTTCCTCAGAATTGAGTGATTCCATAATTTTTTCCCTATGCTTGGATAAAAAAAAAAAATTCCTATTACTGACTACCACATTTTTTGTAGTTGATTTCTTTTAGTGTTTCCTAAAGCCAGAAAGTTGCCATTTGAAATGACTTTAGTTTTGTGCCATGTCTGTGATCTGCTTTTTTACTACAAAATTAAACAACTGAATGAACATCCTCCAAGGCCGGTGATTCCATAATTTTGCCAGGGGTTGTATATGGGCACGTAGGTGACAGGAAGATTAATAAAAAGGAGACCTTGTTCTCAGGAGAAATCCATGTTTTACTTAAATGTAAGTGATCTGGTAAGATCTATGGGCAGGACATAGATCTCCCTGAGAATCTGCCTCCAGAGATCATTATAAATTAAAGGTGTCATTACCAGTGTGAGACATGTAGATCAGGAGCCCAGACTGTCAGTCATTACATGTCTCACACTGATAACGCCACCTTTCATTTATAAGACTCGTTGGAGGCAGATTCTCAGGAAGATCTATGTCCGACCCATAGATCTTAAAAGCTCATTTATATATAAGAAAAGTGTGTACGCTTCAGGAAACACATTGGATCGCAGATATCAAGATCTCACTTTAATCAGCATTCTATGACCTACGAATCCCATATAGACGACTAAGGAAGGTAGATCCTCCAGACAGGTTCCCTTTAACATATGGTCAATACAAGCAAGTCACTAGTATTAGAAAAATAGCCTGAGCTTCCTGAGTGATTTGTGGTCAGAGTTTCATCCAAGTGTTTTTTTTTCTTTTTACGCATGAGAAAAACTACGGTAAGCCTCTATTGTTTTCCTGTGATAATCGAACCGCACTTGTATGTCATCTGAGTGCTGCCCGATTTTTTGATGGACCCATAGACTTACATTGTCCATTCTGATCAGATAGATACTCAGATCAAAATTGCTCACGCTTCTGCAATTCTGCGTGGACTACTCGGCCTGCCGGAAATCATGAATATGTGAAAGGCCCCATTCACCATTGTGGGTACGAGTGCCAGCCATGAAAACACGGGTAGCACTCGTAAATGAAAAACAGAGACATCTGCATGAGGCCTTACAGATGAAAGTCCTGGACCGACTGGGAGTCTAAAGCCCTGATCCATTTGTCTCAAACAAGTTTCTTTTGTGGATTCTGAAACCTGGTCCTAATATTGATCCAGATTAGTGATGAGCGAACGGACTTGGAAAAGGTGTTATCTCAGCATGCTTGGGGGCTAACCGAGTGTCTTCAGCGTGCTCGAAAAATATCTTCAAGTCCCCGCGGCTGCATGTCTCGTGGCTGTCAAACAGCTGCGAGACAAGCAGGTGCGAGAACTAGAACTCATTTTTTGAGCACGCCGAAGACACTCAGTTAGCACCCGAGCATGCTGAGATAACACTGTATCCCAGCAACGTTTGCTCATCACCAAATCATCATCTGTAGCAGTTGAATGTGTAATGGATCGTGTAAAAAAAAATATATATATATATATATATATATATATATATATATATATATATATATATATTTTTTTTTTTTAAATTAAGAAAAAAAAATAACAAGAGCCGATCTGTAACCAGCAAAGGGAATAGCATAGTGTAAAGCCAGTCTGTAAAGGGGCATGTAGTGTGTGGCAGGGCGGATAATGGTGGTCTTCTCTTTGCTTATGCAGGCGAGGGAGATAAACAGATGCAGGCTGGAAGGCGAGCCATAAACACATAATATACAAGACAATTCATTACAAGGCAAATGTATGTGCGGAGTGATTTCACCTCCCATGCAAATCAGTTCACACAGACAGACATCCCCCCTTTTTTTTGCAGCCTTATAACGTTCCCCACCCTTTATGCTCCAGAACGGATCTAAAAGCCCGAAAAGCTCTGCGACGTGCTGCAGGCCTGACCGGGGACGAAACAGTTACCCAGAACCGGCTGGAACTGGCAGTGACTGTTTTATCGAACGTGAACGCGGAAGGCAAATAAACTGAAAATTATAGAGCCGGGTTGAACTTGAGTTCATCGGAGAAATATTAAATACAACTGGCGCTGAATGGATTGAACATTTTCAAACTGCTGCGTGGCTGGGGATGGCGGATTTTTTCCTTTTTGCTTTTTTTTTTTTTTTTATTGATAAGGTTTAATGTTCTGGAACAGTTCTGCAGTAAGGTTTTTTTTTCCCCCCTTCTACAGTATGACGGACTTACAGGGCACAGACAGAATGGCGGGGCGGAGGACCAAGGAGTCACAATTCCTGATAAACCAATAATGCCTTTGTCCTTTTCTTCGCCCAGCGCTAAAACCGGGATGTGTTTAATGCCGTAAACCAGACCGTGGCGTGATACATTACCCACATTATGATTATTAGGATGAAAAATAATAGGGAAAAAAACAAAAACATTTTTTTATCTTTTTCTTCTTTTCTTAGACTGTAAGAAACTAGTATTATGTTTTATTGGACATTTATGCGCCTAAGAGGTCAATTCAATAAGCTCATAAATTGTTAATGCACTGCCGGCCATCATTCATCTCCATTCCTAGTGAATGGGTGTACTCAATTGTTATGGACAGATTAGGGTTTTAGTGAGAAATGTTCAAATATTAATGTCCCATTTAGAGAAAAGGAATACAATTTTCATGTTTACGGTTTATTAGACCGACATTTTTTATTTTATTCTGAAGCCTTATTGCAGAACACAATTTTCTATCTATAGAGCGAAATAAATCTGCAATGAGAAGTCCTCCAGTAAGAAATACACAGCGAGGAGTAGACGCCATTAGAGTTCTGCCGATTAACGGCGAGGTGCCCGCTATTACTGCATTCGCTATTTGGCAATAAAAAAAACCCACAATATTTAAAAAGAGAAAAACATTCAGATTATTGTCAATAGGGGAGATGCGTCAATCTGACCACTGTGGACACGTCATGCAGGTCTCTAATTCTTCAATGTGTGCCTCAATATTGGTTCCCTTCACGTCTATTCTGCAGGCACAGAGATGGTTGTCGTATTCAGACAAGTTTGAAGACCATATCAACATCACCCCATATCTCTGCTTCCAGGACTTCACCAATGTTGGAATAATCCCACAACTTTGGAGTTAATTTGCAACTGCAGGGGTTCATAGAATGGCCCCATGTAGAAGCCCCAGTCACTGTAGTAAAAGTGGACCTAACACTATAAAATTCCCTGAGCTCCCCCGACTCTGCTGCTCTTTTCCGTTTTGCGCTGCGTTACTCCAACGCAGAGATATTCACATTTGTTTCTTCAGGAGCGCAGTATGTGAAATCTCAGTTTGCAGTCAAACTGGGCGTTTCTTCAGAGTCTTCTCTGGGAGTCTGCATCTTCTTCCATCCCTCCCTCCCAAATGCGGCCAACTACAAGTCTGATCTAGCAGTCTCAGACATTGCTGAGCTGCGATTGGCAGCATCTGGGAGGGAGGATACAAAGCACAAGCCTCCAGAGAAGACTCTGCAGAAACACCCAGTTGGACTGAAAGCAGAGACTTCACAAGCTGTGCTCCCGAAGAAACAAATGAGAATATCTCTGCAATGGAGAAACGCACCGCAAAACTGAAGAGAGCGACAGAATCAGGGAAGCTCAAGGATTTTTACAAGAAATTTAACTCAATTTTAAGAGCAAGTGACAGGTCATCTTTAGACAATAGGTTTTTTTATGACATTCCTTTTAAAACACAGCAAAAAAGTCCTGCCACTTGTCAGCGTAGTCTATGGGCTATACCTAGTAATAAGGCTCTGTTACATTGACTTGAATAGTGATGAGTTGCCATAGCAGAACTAGGCCAAGGAGAAGACAGGTGAAAATACAGAGAATTATTATTATTATTATTTTTTTAAGTTAGCTGTGTTCGATCAGTAAGCCATCCAATTACATTTATGGCATCACTGCACAGATTAGCTAAAAGATTTTTTTTTAAAATGGAAATGAGCTAATCATTCATTTGATTAGTCAGGATAAAAGCCTAGGTCTTGAAAGTAGAAAGTTGAGATATGTAATTACAGTAATTAGGTAAACACTAAGGCTATGTGCACACGTCAGGATTTCTTGCAGAAATTTCCTGAACAAGACCGGACATTTTCTGCAAGAAATCCGCATGCGTTTTTTATGTGCTTTTTTGCGTTTTTTCCGGAGGTTCCCAATGCAATAATATAGTGGGAAATCCGCCAAACACCCGCAAAATTAGTGATCATGCTGCGTTTTTTTTACCGCGATGCTTTTTTTTGCGGAAAAAAACCGCAACATGTGCACAAAAATTGCGGAACGCATTATAAATGATGGGATGCATATGTATGCTTTTTTCTCGCGTTTTTATAGCGAAAACACTAGAAAAATCCTGAACGTGTGCACACATGCTTATAATTGATATTAAAGGGGTTGCTTTAAAATCTGCGCAGCAAGTCAGTTTCTGCGGCACGTGGATGAGATTTGGTAAAGTCTCAATAACTTTGCTGTTAATCTACTACCCTGCAGATTGGAGACAGATTCTGCAGCATGTCCACTGCTAAGGCCATATGCACGTGCTGCAGAGTGCAGCTTGCAAGAATCCATGTGCCTCCAACCCAAACAACACAATTCAGAGAAATGAATGGATTTCCAGTTCTATAGAATCTTGCAATAAATCTGCAGCAAGTGTATCCTAGCAGAGGAACATGCACACATTCTTTATAGGCTTTTTCATCTGAGCTACACAAACAGGAACAGCCGCCATGTGCCAGTCTTCATCTCTACATGACATGTACAGCTTTCCAAACATTACCCACAATCCCCTGGAAAAACAGAAGGATGCTGTGCGGCAGGTGTGAACTTTATGGGCTCAGCATCAAAAGAAGAAAGGAGCCGTAAAACATCTGGGTACAGTTTAAGTGTGGAGAATGTGGACCGCTGTGCGTGGTCTCCGCTTACCTTACAGCACGCACTATACTACATCCAACATATGATGCAATGTACTGCGGGCTCTGCCTTCATTATCCATCTGGTCTCTATGTAGGTTAAAGGGAATCTGTCAGAAGGTTTTTGCCATTTAATCTGAGACTAAGGGTACCGTCACACAGTGCAATTTTGATCGCTACGACGGCACGATCCGTGACGTCGCAGCGATCGTATGATTATCGCCCCAGCGTCGTAGACTGCGGTCACACGTTGCAATCACGGCGCTGGAGCGATGCCGAAGTCCCCGGGTAACCAGGGTAAACATCGGGTTACTAAGCGCAGGGCCGCTGTGACGTCACCGCTGTGATCTGCTCTCACTTTCCGGCCGGCAGACAGACAGAGCGGGAAGCAGACGGCAAGGGACCTGACGGACATCAGATGGTGAGCATGTACGTTTTTTTTTTTTTTTACACTTTTACGCTGGTAACCACGGTAAACATCGGGTTACTAAGCGCGGCCCTGCGCTTAGTTACCCGATGTTTACCCTGGTTACCAGCGAACGCATCGCTGGATCGCTGTCACACACAACGATCCAGCGATGTCAGCGGGTGATCAAGCGACGAAAGAAAGTTCCAAACGATCTGCTACGACGTACGATTCTCAGCAGGGTCCCTGATCGCTGCTGCGTGTCAGACACTGCGATATCGTAACGATATCGCTAGAACGTCACGAATCGTACCGTCGTAGCGATCAAAATTGCACTGTGTGACGGTACCCTAACATGATGTAGGGGCAGAGAGCCAGATTCCAGCAAATAGTCTCATACCAGGCTGTGTGCTATAGTTTCAATACAATCCGTGTTTTATCATCAGAAGATTAGGACTAAGTGTCAAGTGCAAGATAGTCCAGCTAATGTGTAACCCCGCCCCCACCACTGATTGGCAGCTTGCTGAAGTGTACACAGGAAGCTGCCAATCAGGGGTGTAGGCGGGGTTACACGCACAGCTCAGCATTCATAGCACTGATACATCTACAGTAGATAAAACAGTGATTGTATCAAAACTGCACCAAGCAGCCCAGTAAGTGACATCACTGGAATCAGGGTCCCAGCCTCTACATCATGATTCTCTTGGATTACATCGCAAAAACATGCTGACCGATTACCTTTAAATTAGCACTCCCATCAAAGTTTTTATCCTCTTAATATATTGCAATCATATTACATAGCACTGTGTACTTCCAATTGCTCATTTTGCCTTTTTACAGAGAATTCTTTTCTTTATTAACCCCTTCATGACCTTGCCGTTTTTTGCAATTCTGACCAGTGTCCCTTTATGAGGTAATAACTCAGGAACGCTTCAACGGATCCTAGCGATTCTGAGATTGTTTTTTCGTGACATATTGGGCTTCATGTTAGTGGTAAATTTAGGTCGATAATTTCTGAGTTTATTTGTGAAAAAAACGGAAATTTGGCAAAAATTTTGAAAATTTCGCAATTTTCACATTTTGAATTTTTATTCTGTTAAACCAGAGAGTTATGTGACACAAAATAGTTAATAAATAACATTTCCCACATGTCTACTTTACATCAGCACAATTTTGGAAACAAATTTTTTTTTTGCTAGGAAGTTATAAGGGTTAAAATTTGACCAGTGATTTCTCATTTTTACAACAAAATTTACAAAACCATTTTTTTTAGGGACCACCTCACATTTGAAGTCAGTTTGAGGGTTCTATATGGCTGAAAATACCCAAAAGTGACACCATTCTAAAAACTGCACCCCTCAAGGTGCTCAAAACCACATTCAAGAAGTTTATTAACCCTTCAGGTGTTTCACAGCAGCAGAAGCAACATGGAAGTAAAAAATGAACATTTAACTTTTTAGTCACAAAAATGATATTTTAGCGAAAAATTTTTTATTTTCCCAAGGGTAAAAGGAGAAACTGGACCACGGACGTTGTTGTCCAATTTGTCCTGAGTACGCTGATACCTCATATGTGGGGGTAAACCACTGTTTGGGCGCACGGCAGGGCTCGGAAGGGAAGGAGCGCCATTTGACTTTTTCAATGAAAAATTGGCTCCAATCTTTAGCGGACACCATGTCGCGTTTGGAGAGCCCCCGTGTGCCTAAACATTGGAGCTCCCCCACAAGTGACCCCATTTTGGAAACTAGACCCCCCAAGGAACTTATCTAGAAGCATAGTGAGCACTTTAAACCCCCAGGTGCTTCACAAATTGATCCGTAAAAATGAAAAAGTACTTTTTTTTCACAAAAAAATTATTTTAGCCTCAATTTTTTCATTTTCACATGGGCAACAGGATAAAATGGATCCTAAATTTTGTTGGGCAATTTCTCCTGAGTACACCAATACCTCACATGTGGGGGTAAACCACTGTTTGGGCACATGGTAAGGCTCGGAAGGGAAGGAGCGCCATTTGACTTTTTGAATGAAAAATTATCTCCATCGTTAGCGGACACCATGTCGCATTTGGAAAGCCCCTGTGTGCCTAAACATTGGAGCTCCTCCACAAGTGACCCCATTTTGGAAACTAGACCCCCCAAGGAACTCATCTAGAGGCATAGTGAGCACTTTAAACCCCCAGGTGCTTCACAAATTGATCCGCAAAAATGAAAAAGTACTTTTTTTTCACACAAAATTTCTTTTAGCCTCAATTCTTTCATTTTCACATGGGCAACAGGATAAAATGGATCCTAAAATTTGTTGGGCAATTTCTCCTGAGTATGCCGATACCTCATATGTGGGGGGTAAACCACTGTTTGGGTGCACGGCAAGGCTCGGAAGGGGAGGCGTGCCATTTGACTTTTTGAATGGAAAATTAGCTCCAATCGTTAGCGGACACCATGTCGCGTTTGGAGAGCCCCTGTGTGCCTAAAAATTGGAGCTCCCCTACAAGTGACCCCATTTTGGAAACTAGACCCCCCAAGGAACTTATCTAGATGCATAGTGAGCACTTATAACCCCCAGGTGCTTCACAGAAGTTTATAACGCAGAGCCGTGAAAATAAAAAAATAATTTTTCTTTCCTCAAAAATGATTTTTAGCCCAGAATTTTTTATTTTCCCAAGGGTAATAGGAAAAATTGGACCCCAAATGTTGTTGTCCAGTTTGTCCTGAGTACGATGATACCCCATATGTGGGGGTAAACCACTGTTTGGGCGCACGGCAGGGCTCGGAAGGGAAGGCACGCCATTTGGCTTTTTGAATGGAAAATTGGCTCCAATCATTAGCGGACACCATGTCGCGTTTGGAGAGCCCCTGTGTGCCTAAACATTGGAGCTCCCGCACAAGTGACCCCATTTTGGAAACTAGACCTCCCAAGGAACTAATCTAGATGTGTGGTGAGCACTTTGAACCCCCAAGTGCTTCACAGAAGTTTATAACGCAGAGCCATGAAAATAAAAAATAATTTTTCTTTTCTCAAAAATGATTTTTTAGCCCACAATTTTTTATTTTCCCAAGGGTAATAGGAGAAATTGGACCCCAAAAGTTGTTTTCCAGTTTCTCCTGAGTACGATGATACCCCATATGTGGGGGTAAACCACTGTTTTGGCACACGTCGGGGTTCGGAAGGGAAGTAGTGACGTTTTGAAATGCAGACTTTGATGGAATGCTCTGCGGGCGTCAGGTTGCGTTTGCAGAGCCCCTGATGTGCCTAAACAGTAGGAACTCCCCACAATTGACTCCATTTTGGAAACTAGACCCCCAAGGGAACTTATCTAGATGTGTAGTGAGCACTTTGAACCCCCAAGTGCTTCACAGAAGTTTATAACGCAGAGCCGTGAAAATAAAAAATGTGTTTCCTTTCCTCAAAAATATTTTTTTAGCCCAGAATTTTTTTATTTTTGCAAGAGTAACAGGAGAAATTGGACCCCAAAAGTTGTTGTCCAGTTTCTCCTGAGTACGCTGATACCCCATATGTGGGGGTAAACCACTGTTTTGGCACACGTCGGGGTTCGGAAGGGAAGTAGTGACGTTTTGAAATGCAGACTTTGATGGAATGCTCTGCGGGCATCAGGTTGCGTTTGCAGAGCCCCTGATGTGCCTAAACAGTAGGAACTCCCCACAAGTGACTCCATTTTGGAAACTAGACCCCCAAGGGAACTTATCTAGATGTGTGGTGAGCACTTTGAACCCCCAAGTGCTTCACAGAAGTTTATAACGCAGAGCCGTGAAAATAATAAATGTGTTTCCTTTCCTCAAAAATATTTTTTTAGCCCAGAATTTTTTATTTTTGCAAGAGTAACAGGAGAAATTGGACCCCAAAAGTTGTTGTCCAGTTTCTCCTGAGTACGCTGATACCCCATATGTGGGGGTAAACCACTGTTTGGGTACATGCCGGGGCTCGGAAGGGAAGTAGTGACGTTTTGGAATGCAGACTTTGATGGAATGGTCTGCGGGCATCATGTTACGTTTGCAGAGCCCCTGATATGCCTAAACAGTAGAAACCCCCCACAAGTGACCCCATTTTGGAAACTAGACCCCCCAAGGAACTTATCTAGATGTGTGGTGAGCACGTTCAACCCCCAAGTCCTTCACAGAAGTTTACAACGCAGAGCCGTGAAAATAAAAAATCATTTTTCTTTCCTCAAAAAAGATGTTTTAGCAAGCAATTTTTTATTTTCACAAGGGTAACAGGAGAATTTGGACCCCAATATTTGTTGCCCAGTTTGTTGTGAGTACGCTGATACCCCATATGTGGGGGTAAACCACTGTTTGGGCACACGTCAGGGCTCGGAAGGGAAGTAGTGACATTTGAAATGCAGACTTTGATGGAATGGTCTGCGGGCGTCACATTGCATTTGCAGAGTCCCTGATGTGCCTAAACAGTAGAAACACCCCACAAGTGACCCCATTTTGGAAACTAGACCCCCGAAGGAACTTATCTAGATGTGTGGTGAGCACTTTCAACCCCCAAGTGCTTCACAGAAGTTTATAACGCAGAGCCGTGAAAATAAAAAATAATTGTTCTTTCCTCAAAAATTATGTTTTAGCAAGTAATTTTTTATTTTTGCAAGGGTAACAGGAGAAATTGGACCCCAACAGTTGTTGCCCAGTTTGTCCTGAGTACGCTGGTACCCCAAATGTGGGGGTAAACCACTGTTTGGGCGCACGTCGGGGCTTGGAAGGGCGGGAGCACCATTTGACTTTTTGAACGCAAGATTGGCTGGAATCAATGGTGGCGCCATGTTGCGTTTGGAGACCCCTGATGTGCCTAAACAGTGGAAACCCCTCAATTCTAACTTCAACACTAACCCCAACACACCCCTAATCCTAATCCCAACTGTAGCCATAACCCTAATCACAACCCTAACCCCAACACACCCCCAACCACAACCCTAACCGCAACACAACCGTAACCCTAATTCCAACCCTAATCCTAACCCTAATCCCAACAGTAACCCTAATCCCAACCCTAACCACAACTGTAACCCCAACACACCCCTAACCCTATCCGTAACCCTAACCACAAGCCTATTCTTAACCCTATTTCCAACCCTAGCCCTAATTCCAACCCTAACCCTAAGGGTATGTGCCCACGTTGCGGATTCGTGTGAGATTTTTCCGCACGATTTTTGAAAAATCTGCAGGTAAAAGGCACTGCGTTTTGCCTGCGGATTTACAGCAGATTTCCAGTGTTTTTTTGTGCGGATTTCACCTGCGGATTCCTATTGAGGAACAGGTGTAAAACGCTGCGGAATCCGCACAAAGAATTGACATGCTGCGGAAAATACAATGCAGCGTTTCTGCACGGAATTTTCCGCACCATGGGCACAGCAGATTTGGTTTTCCTTAGGTGTACATGGTACTGTAAACCTGATGGAAAACTGCTTCGAATTCGCAGCGGCCAATCCGCTGCGGATCCGCGGCCAATCCGCTGTGGATCCGTGGCCAATCCGCTGCAGATCCGCGGCCAATCCGCTGCGGATCCGCAGCCAATCCGCTGCCAATCCGCTGCAGATCCGCGGCCAATCCGCTGCCGATCCGCTGCCAATCCGCTGCAGATCCGCGGCCAATCCGCTGCCGATCCGCTGCGGATCCGCGGCCAATCCGCTGCCGATCCGCTGCGGATCCGCGGCCAATCCGCTGCCTATCCGCTGCGGATCCGCTGCGGATCCGCGGCCGATCCGCTGCGGATCCGTTGCGGATCCGCGGCCGATCCGCTGCCGATCCGCTGCGGATCCGCGGCCGATCCGCTCTGTGTGCACATGCCATAACCCTACCCCTAACCCTACCCGTAACCCTAACCCTACCCCTAACCCTACCCCTAGTTCTAACCCTAACCCTAGTGGAAAAAGAAAAAAAAATATTTTCTTTATTTTATTATTGTCCCTACCTATGGGGGTGATAAAGGGGGGGGTTTATTTATTATTTTTTTATTTTGATCGCTGTGGTAGAACCTACCACAGCGATCAAAATGTACCTGTAACGAATCTGCCAGCCTGCAGATTCGGCGGGCGTACTGAGCATGCGCCCGCCATCTTGGAAGATGGCGGCGCCCAGGGAGAAGACGGACCGACTTCGGGAGGATCGGTAAGTATGAGGGGGTGGATCGGAGCACAGGGGGGGGGAAATCGGAGGACGGGGGGAGCGGACAGGAGCACGGGGGAGCGGGCAGGAGGACGGGGGAGCGAACAGGAGGACGGAGAGGACCGGGCCACATAACGGACGACTGGGGAGGAGATCGGGGGCGGTGGGGGGGCCAGTACATGATTTCCAGCCATGGCAGATGCTATTGCAGCATCGGCCATGGCTGGATTGCAATATTTCACCATTTTCATAGGTGAAATATTGCAAATTGCTCTGATTGGCTGTTGCACTTTCAACAGCCAATCAGAGCGATCGTAGCCACGTGGGGGCAAAGCCACCCCCCCTAGGCTGAAGTACAACTCCCCCTCTCCCTGCAGATCGGGTAAAATAGGAATTAACCCTTTCACCCGATCTGCAGGGATGCGATCATTCCATGACGCCGCATAGGCGTCATGGGTCGGGAAGGGGTTAAATCTATGACATCCCATGATTAAAAGCAGACAAGCTGAATCCTTCTTAGCTCTATGTAGAAATAGGAGGTCAATTTTACTTTCACGAGTCATAAGTCACTGCAAATGTCCCTGGCAGGGGGGAGGAGGGAGCAGCTGGGACAGGAGCTGAAGAGGGCGATGATAAATGCAGGGACAAGAAACTTTTTTTTTTTTTTTTTTTTTTTTTAATGTAGAAACAGAGAGAAGAATTATCAGGGTAGAAAAGCAAAATGAGCAATTGTAAGTGCACAATGCTATGTAATTTGATGACTGCAATATATTAAGAGGATAAGAACTTTGATAGGAGGAGTGATTCTTTAAAGTTCCCAAAATGAGATCTTGACGCTGACTATTTTCACTATGCACAAAAAGTCAAACAGTTCCAGCAAAGAGGATGGGCTCTATGGAAATCTTATGCCTGCTGTGGAAATGTACTAAGAACGCACATAGACCACACATTCTGGTTTTGTTAAAGCCAAATATCAGAAAGTTAAACAAAATCACCTTCATCTAAGACAGGACATAGCAAAAAGAGAAACACCGCAGTGTCAAAAACGCAATAAAAGAGCATGTAAAAAAATAATGCAAGTGAAAAAATACAAGCAACCGAATTTACCCAAACAGCTGCAGAAACTGTGCAACAGCAAAAACTTATCGTACACTCACCGCGAGAATCACTCGCACTGTATAAAATTCATTAGAATTTTTATTTTTATTTTTTTTAATTAACTTTTTAATCTCCATTCACACTAGAGCTAAGCTTTCCTTTTAGAGCCATGACTGATGGATCCAATTTCTGTATTTTTAGAATTTGATAAATTCTTGAAATTATATTCTTGACATTTTCACATGGAGGGTTTTTTTATACAAAAACAGACATCAGTGATTTTTCTCATGCGCAAAATAAAATAAAATAAATGCTTTGAGTTTTAACAGCACTTGGTCAGTTTTTACCATCTGTGATTTTCTCTCGTATGAACAAAAATAAATACGGTAAATAAAGAAATACATTTGCAGAGCTTCTCCTGTCCATCGTAATGTAACTGTCGGGCGATTCCAAGCAGTATGAACTGTATATTATTTTCGGAAACGTTTCAGCATTTCAGAGACAATATACTTTGAAGGTCCCACTGTTCAGAGCTGCAGCAGGTGACCAACAGGTCTCTCCCTATGGACACGCGAGGGAGTTCACTAGCAGCGGCGCTGGGAAGAGGCGGCCAGGGGCAGAGCAGAACTAGTCTAGTCTCTGGCCGGATATTCACTTTCATCCACTTTTTTTTTTTTTTTTTTTTTTTTTTTGTATTCTTAACAAAGTAAAATACAATAAACTTATACAAAAAAAAAATCTAAAAAAATAAAATAAAATAAGATTTTGCCATTTATAATCAACGGGAAACATTAAAAACATAAATCATTCAAAAAAAAAGTTCTATGATAATTTGTGCAATTATCTACTAATATTTTGTACCATAGCACAAAACAGACATGCAATGGTGTGTTAATTAGATGTAATGTATCAAAGGTAAAGAAAAAACTACACAGATTTGCTTTCTAGTCCAAAAGAACAATCTCCGAGCATTTATGTGTAGACGCACGCGCAGGCAATGATGCAGACACGTGGCGGATTTTACAGCCCTATATTTCACTGTTAACAGATCAGCATCCATTTTGAGTCCTGTAGACTTGCTGAGCGCATGTGGGAATGGACGAGGAGGGAATTTTGCAGGCGAGGATGTGGGCACCAGATGTCACTGCAGGATGCTCTTCACAGAGGACTGTATGCCGGCTGGCCGCCAGTCACTTCCTGCACTGTGCTGGATGGGTGCAGAGAATGTAGGCTACTTTCACACATCAGTGTTTTGCCATTAGGCAGGATCCGGCAAATTTAAACGGATACTTCTTTTTTTTTTTTTTAAACCCCAGAATAGAATTTGAACTTCCTTTTCCGGGAGCGGGGGTGGGGGGAAGTGGGGTGGGGGGAAGTTGGGGGGGGGGGGGGGGAGAGAGAGGAAAAAACAAAAGGGGGGAAAAAGGGGGGAAAAAGGGGGGAAAAAGGGGGGAAAAAGGGGGGAAAAAGGGGGGAAAAAGGGGGGAAAAAGGGGGGAAAAAGGGGGGAAAAGAAAAAAAAAAAAAAGAGAACGAAAGGGCATGTGCAGTTGAAAAAAAACGGCGCCATAGGCTTCCATTTTAGGGAAAGCTGGACAGTGCGGAATCAGGCGCTGTCCGGTGTTTCGCCGGACACAAAAAACGTTCATCTGTCCGTTTTGTCCGGCCGCCGGTTCCACAATTTTTGCCGGCGAAGAACAGAGAAAACGGAAGGCCATCCGGCGCTAATACAAGTCTATGGGGAAAAAACTGATCCGGTGGCGTCATGCGCCGGATCCGTTTTTTTTTTTTTTTTTTTTTAATTCGCCGGATTGTGTTTGACGGCAAAAAATGGATGTGTGAAAGTAACCTTAGGACTTGGCTATGTCAAGTCTCCATTGTTTTAAAGGAAAAGTACGATCTAAGTAATATATGTGACATACTTAAGCGACTAGTCCCGATTCCAGTGCCCAAGGTTCTAGGAATATCTTCTGATTAGGTCACGATGCACTGTCGATAGCCAATAGAATATGTAGATCTAGAATTTCTTAAAGGGAAATTGTCAGGAGTTTTTTTTTTTTCTATGGAATCTGAGAGCAGCATGAAGTAGGGGCTGAGACAATGACTCCAGTGATGTATCATTTACTAGGCTGTGTTTTGCTGTTTCAGTATAGTCAGTGATTTATCAGTGGGAGATTATGACTACAGGACTAGTTTCCTCGTGTCTCCTGGTTCAACCCCATTCCCAACACTGAATGGCAGCTTTCTGACAATATACAGTACACATAAAACTGCCGGTGGTGTGGGCGGGTGGGGTTATACAGGGCTCAACATTCAGAGCACTGCTAGATCTGCAGCAGAGAAACCTGTGATTGTATTATAACTGCTGCACTAAAGTAACCTAAGTGAAACATTGCTGGAATCAGGGTTTCTGCCCCTACATTATGCCGTTTTCAGATTACATTGCAAAAACGTGCTGACAGATTCACTTTAAACTTGGTCTGACCATTGGAAATATACTTCCATCTTAAGGTATGTTTCCACATTCAGGAAACGCTGCGTGTTTGACGCTGCGTAGAGCCGCAGCGTCCAGATGTTACAGCATAGTGGAGGGGATTTCATGAAATCCCGTCTCCACTATGCATTAAAAGACGCATGCGGCAGACCCGCGGAAACGGACATGCGGCGCGTCTTTTAAGAACGCAGCATGTCCTTACAATGCAGAAGCAACGCAAGAACAACGCAGGTGACCTGCCAGTGACCTCAGGTGCAGATTTGGTCAGGATTTTACCTGCGTAAAATCCTGACCAAACTCTGATGCAATCCTGAACGTGGACACATAACCTTAAGGAAGTAAGGAATATTGCTAGGATATGCCATCACTTTTGTGAATGCAGGAGGTTCACTGATGCGAAGAATATAGGAGGCTGCATCCACTGCGGTAGGGCGCCAAAACAAGAACCTCCTATATTTAAGATTGGTGGGGTCCCAGAGGTTTACCACCACTTACTAAGGGGGTATATCCATATAGGGGCCAAACTCATTCAAAAGGTTCCCTTGATCGAGAGATTGGGGATCCTGCCCCATTCACATTCTTATAAACACACCATTTGTTCACCTAACTGGTATTTAAGGAACAAAAGTTGAGGTGACTATTAACTGGATATTAAAACATAAGGTTTATTGGTTTATAAACAAAAACAGTTAAAATTTCAGGAATAAAAAATACTGGAAAAATAGAGGCAGAACTTAAGCCCACAATAAATAAAATAAATGGCAGAAAATTATGCAATGACTTCTCAATCTATTGATCACCCAATGCAACAACAAAACCTTGAACTATTTATTTATTCTTTGCATATTTATTCTTAAATTTACTTACTTAATATCAATTTGTGACATTAGCTCTTCAAAGTAATTCTTGGTTCATTTTTACATAAGCATTAGCACTTTTTTAGGTGGCATTTGCTTTAATTTAAAAAGCTTGGGAAGTTACTGCATAATTTGCTGCCATTTATTTATTTATTGTGGACTTTAGTTCTGCCTCTATTTTTCCAGTACTTTATTCCTGAAATTTTAAATGTTTTTATTTATAAACCAATAAACCTTATGTTTTAATATCCAGTTATTAATCACTTCAACTTTTGTTCCTTAAAAATACCAGATGGGTGAATAAATGCTGTGTTAAGAAGTTTTATTAAGAAAGTGCAGCCCCCCATCTACGGGCAAACACACATAATAAATATATATATATATATATATATATATATATATATATATATATATATATATATATATATATATATATATATATATATATATATACACACATACATACATACACACACAGACAAACTGTATATAAATCCATTCACGTTCTATAAGAATAAGTATAATATGATTAGAGTAAAAAGGGGTCGTCAAAAGAAGACCGCTCCTTTTGCAAATGAGGCCTGCCCAATATCCAGCATGGTTGCCAAGAGAAGATGTGACCAGCAAGAAACGTATAGTATTACACGGCGGCTCTATAAGAGACCCTCCACCCGAGCCCAGCGAGGGTCTACTCTAGGATTATAAGATGCCCATTACGACATATGGCTGGCTTTAAGGTTGATTTACAAAAAGCAGCAAGTGAGCATTCAGAAGAGCTCTCCCCCAATCACTGCCCTGTATAAAACATGCCGTCGATCAAGCAGCAAATAAGAATATTTGTTTGTTTGGATCCTATAGAGCCGGTATGCCACTGCACATGGCAGATTTTCAATGTGGAACAATTTTTTGAATGGTCCGTTTAACAAACCAGAATACTACAAGCGGCTCCTGCACCTGTCCACAAAGCGGACGAGCACATGGGACCAGCCACGTCCACAGTTGGCAGAAGCAAATGACCCCAACAAAGCTGTCGGAACCCAACCTAAGGCCGGGTCACACATCCGTGTATCAAAGTCCAAGTACAGTCTGAGAAGCACGGACTGGGTGCGGGTCTCCTGACCCAAACAGGATGGCCTCATATATGCCCAACAGTACACAGTCAAGACGGCCATATAGATCGGACAGATCAAACTGGCCAGCGGCTCTCCCAACCTGAGCGTGACATGTATTTGTAGGCTGATGTCATGGTCTGGTTGGGAGAGCCGCCGGCCAGTCAGCACACTGCGGTCCGATGACGCCGACCACGTCCATGACAGATGTGTGAACCCGGCCTTAAAGTGAACCTGTCATTAGGACTGTGCTCAGTAGACTACAGGCAGTGTCAGGCTGCTGCCTTTAATCTTTAGTTTGCAGTTTTCAGTTAGTGAGACGCTCGGGCTCCGCGGCGGACTGTGGGCAGGGCTTTGTGGTGCTCTGCTTACATATTCATGTGCATGGCTTATGACAGGTCCCTGATCTTTCCCTGACCTGCCCCCAATTTTACATAATGCATACATTATTGGCTTGGGGGGGGGGGATTAAACTTCAGCAAAATGGCGCCGGCGCATGCGCAGTAGCATCTTTTGCTTGCTGGTAGATTCTACTGCACAAATTTAGCCAAGCAGCACCATTTGGTTGGAGCAAAATAGCAACTGAGAATATGCACCGCCGCCATGTTGGTGAAGTTAAACATTGTTTTCTAACGCCACAATATTCTACACATTATGTAAAATAGGGGGCAGGTCAGTGAAGGATCTATGACCTGTCATAAACCATACAGATGCATATGTAAGCAGAGCACCACATGAAGACCCCCACAGGCCGCCCCGGAGCACGAGCAGATCATTAACTCAAAACAGAAAACAAAGATTAAACAACAACCACAAGACGGATTCCATCACCAGGTATCACTGTAATCAGTATAACGGCGCCGACCTGACACTGTAGGTTACTGAGCACAATCCTGCTGACAGGCTCCCTTTACTGTTATTCTTGCAGACATTTCACATGCAGCCCTCACTTCTTTATATGGAGTATGGGGTTTAGTTCAGGCTGGCTGATGTGCAGGCCCATCCTGCCGATCTTACACAAGGAGCCAGTTATGTACAGATGAAGGCACAATGGCCGCACTGACACAGGAGTCGCTCACATACCGTACTTTATTTCCGGATTCTCCATGTTGGGACCATAGGGATGCTTGTGTCGGCCTTTCTTCTTATCTCTGCACGCACTATAATATATGTTGTGATAAGAGCGCATGAGGACGTCCCAGGAATCAATGGTCCCTCGCCAGTCACAAATCAGCAGAGCTTTATACACTGCTGGATTTTCTGCAGACAGACATGTGCAAGCCGTAAAATGCTTCATCGCTGCTCGTCAAAACCTCACACGTTACTCATCCATTCATACAGTTCTCATCCCATCTGTGCAAACTCCACACCCACCGATTCCTGGGTCCAAGAATTAGGCCAGAATTAGTCAGTATCATGTAAACAAATGTATATAAATAAAAAAGGGGAAAAAAGGGGGGGGGGGGGGACGGGACATATACTTGGAAAAAAAAAAAAAGTGAAACCGCGCAGAGTAGAGGAAAAAAATATAGGCAATAATGTGCATAACTGCACTACTTGAAGTGCATATAACAGGAACAACTGTGCACTGTAGCTTTAAGAGATGATCCGGCTGCTGCTCCAAATGAAACTGATCTTGCACAACTGGAGGGAAGTGATTTTTATTGGAAACAATCCAAGAAAATACCTGGAATACCTGGCTACTGCCTCTGGAAGAGTTACTGAGCCAGGGTGCAGCAGAATGCATTGAGACCATATACCTTGATATACATATATTTTAGCTCCTTATGGACAGGACAATTTTTCACTTTTGTTTTTCCTCCCCATCCTTCCAAAACCCATCAGTTTGCTATTTTTCTTTCCATTGACATGGCCAAATGAGAGCTTTATTGTAACGAGACAAGTCGCGGATTTCAATTAGAACATCCATTTCACCATATAAAGTGCTTTAAAATGTGAACAAAAAAATTAAAGTTTTGCTGGATTAGAAAAAAAAAATTTCTGCCATTGATTTTTGCGAGTTTTGTTTTTACAATGTTCACTTTTTGGTAAAAGAAAAAAAAATTTACCTGGTAACTTTATTCAATGAATCAATATTATTCTGATATATTTCTACGTTTTTTTTTTCCTTCTTTTACTATAAAGGAAAAAAAAATTATATATATTATTCTATATAAATATTTTTTTTTCTTACTATTTTACTATAAAGGCAAAAAAATTGGAATATATATATATATATATATATATATATACACCAGGGGCAGCATGGTGGCGCAGTGGATAGCACAGCAGCCTTGCAGCGCTGGAGTCCTGGGTTCTAATCCCACCTTGGACAACATCTGCAAAGAGTTTGTATGTGTTTGCGTGGGTTTCCACCGGGTACTCCTGTTTCCTCCCACATTCTAAAGACATACTGATAGGGAATTTAGATTGTGAGCCCCATCGGGGACAGCGATGACAATGTGTGCAACCTGTAAAAGCGCTGCGGAATATGTTAGCGCTATATAAAAATAAAGATTAATATATATATATATATATATATATATATATATATACACACATATATATATACATACATACATACATACATACATACATACATACATACATACATACATACATACATACATACATACATACATACATACATACATACATACATACATACATACATACATACATACACACAGTGCCTACAAGTAGTATTCAACCCCCTGCAGATTTAGCAGGTTTACACATTTGGAATTAACTTGGCATTGTGACATTTGCACTGTAGATCAGCCTGGAAGTGTGAAATGCACTGCAGCATTGGGAAAAGTATTTTAAGAGGGTCATTTATTATTCAACCCCTCAACCCACCAGAATTCTGTTTGGTTCCCCTAAAGTATTAAGAAGTAGTTCAGGCACAAAGAACAATGAGCTTCACATGTTTGGATTAATTATCTCTTTTTCCAGCCTTTTCTGACTATTTAAGACCCTCCCCAAACTTGTGAACAGCACTCAAACATGGTCAACATGGGAAAGACAAAGGAGCATTCCAAGGCCATCAGAGACAAGATCGTGGAGGGTCACAAGGCTGGCAAGGGGTACAAAACCCTTTCCAAGGAGTTGGGCCTACCTGTCTCCACTGTTGGGAGCATCATCCGGAAGTGGAAGGCTTATGGAACTACTGTTAGCCTTCCACGGCCTGGACAGCCTTTGAAAGTTTCCTCCCGTGCCGAGGCCAGGCTTGTCCGAAGAGTCAAGGCTAACCCAAGGACAACAAGGAAGGAGCTCCGGGAAGATCTCATGGCAGTGGGGACATTGGTTTCAGTCAATACCATAAGTAACGTACTCCACCGCAATGGTCTCCGTTCCAGACGAGCCCGTAAGGTACCTTTACTTTCAAAGCGTCATGTCAAGGCTCGTCTACAGTTTGCTCATGATCACTTGGAGGACTCTGAGACTGACTGGTTCAAGGTTCTCTGGTCTGATGAGACCATGATCGAGATCTTTGGTGCCAACCACACACGTGACGTTTGGAGACTGGATGGCACTGCATACGACCCCAAGAATACCATCCCTACAGTCAAGCATGGTGGTGGCAGCATCATGCTGTGGGGCTGTTGCTCAGCCAAGGGGCCTGGCCATCTGGTCCGCATCCATGGGAAGATGGATAGCACGGCCTACCTGGAGATTTTGGCCAAGAACCTCCGCTCCTCCATCAAGGATCTTAAGATGGGTCGTCATTTCATCTTCCAACAAGACAACGACCCAAAGCACACAGCCAAGAAAACCAAGGCCTGGTTCAAGAGGCAAAAAATCAAGGTGTTGCAGTGGCCTAGTCAGTCTCCTGACCTTAACCCAATTGAAAACTTGTGGAAGGAGCTCAAGATTAAAGTCCACATGAGACACCCAAAGAACCTAGATAACTTAGAGAAGATCTGCATGGAGGAGTGGGCCAAGATAACTCCAGAAACCTGTGCCGGCCTGATCAGGTTTTAGAAAAGACGATTATTAGCTGTAATTGCAAACAAAGGTTATTCCACAAAATATTAAACCTAGGGGTTGAATAATAATTGACCCACACTTTTATGTTTAAAATTTATAAAAATGTAACTGAGCAACAAAACTTTTTGGTTTGTAAGATTTATGCATCTGTTAATAAATCCTGCTCTTGTTTGAAGTTTGAAGGCTCTAACTTATTTGCATCTTATTAAACCTGCAGGGAGTTGAATACTACTTTTAGGCACATATATATATATATATATATACACACACACACACACACACACACTCACCGGCCACTTTATTAGGTACACCATGCTAGTAACGGGTTGGACCCCCTTTTGCCTTCAGAACTGCCTCAATTCTTCGTGGCATAGATTCAACAAGGTGCTGGAAGCATTCCTCAGAGATTTTGGTCCATATTGACATGATGGCATCACACAGTTGCCGCAGATTTGTCGGCTGCACATCCCAAAGATGCTCCATACAAGGCAGGATGGATCCATGCTTTCATGTTGTTTACGCCAAATTCTGACCCTACCATCCGAATGTCGCAGCAGAAATCGAGACTCATCAGACCAAGCAACGTTTTTCCAATCTTCTACTGTCCAATTTCGATGAGCTTGTACAAATTGTAGCCTCAGTTTCCTGTTCTTAGCTGAAAGGAGTGGTACCCGGTGTGGTCTTCTGCTGCTGTAGCCCATCTGCCTCAAAGTTCGACGCACTGTGCGTTCAGAGATGCTCTTAGGCCTACCTTGGTTGTAACGGGTGGCGATTTGAGTCACTGTTGCCTTTCTATCAGCTCGAACCAGTCTGCCCATTCTCCTCTGACCTCTGGCATCAACAAGGCATTTCCGCCCACAGAACTGCCGCTCACTGGATTTTTTTTCTTTTTCAGACCATTCTCTGTAAACCCTAGAGATGGTTGTGCGTGAAAATCCCAGTAGATCAGCAGTTTCTGAAATACTCAGACCAGCCCTTCTGGCACCAACAACCATGCCACGTTCAAAGGCACTCAAATCACCTTTCTTCCCCATACTGATGCTCGGTTTGAACTGCAGGAGATTGTCTTGACCATGTCTACATGCCTAAATGCACTGAGTTGCCGCCATGTGATTGGCTGATTAGAAATTAAGTGTTAACAAGAAGTTGGACAGGTGTACCTAATAAAGTGGCCAGTGAGTGTATATGTATATATATATATATATATATATATATATATATATATATATATATACACACACACACACCTCAAAAAAAAAATTATATATACAGCCAGGGCAACTAAAGAGCATTCCAAAAAAAAAAATGTTTGGAGGAGCTGAAACTCAATGTTTCCCAGCGACAGCCCCGAAACGTGAAAGATCTGGAGAGGATCCGTATAGAGGAGGGGGCCAAAATCCCTGCTGCTGCAGTGTGTGCAAACTTGGGCAAGAACTACAGGAAACGTCTGACCTCTGTAATTACAAAGGTTTCTGTACCAAGTATTAGGTTCTGTTTCTCTATTGTATCAAATACTTATTTCATGCAATAAAATGCAAATTAACCATTTAAAAATCATACAATGTGATTTTCTGATTTTTATTTTTTAGATTCCGTCTCACAGTTGATGTGTACCTATGATAACAATTACACATCTCTCCATGCTTTGTAGGTGGGAAAACTTGCAAAATCGGCAATGTATCAAATACTTATTTCCCCCACTGTAGCACAAGTTAAAGTGTCAGATGTATAAAGGAATACTAGTAACACAGCCACCAGCTTGTCCCCGTCAGCTCTTTCTTTGCCTTGTTAAACTGATCCTAACCATAAGACGACGTCTGGCCGTGCGTCTCACTTTCAGTGGTGAGGAAAGCTTCCTTCCTGACAGGCGTCGGAGCGGCAGATGAGAGGAGCGCCAGTGGAATGAGGCTCGCCTGTCCTGTTTACTGTAAGGGTCCATGCCAGGAGAGCGAGACTCCAGGCGCTGCGCCAAACATCGGGGCCTTAAGGACTTCACGGCTAAATTACCGGTACCCATAAATATTCTCTACCACCTGTCAGACGTAGAAGCTAAAGTACTTGACAGTAGATGACAGTGATGGGGAGGGGGCACCATAATTGGTACCATTTTAATAGCTCAGGAGGCCCCTGGGCATATAGCCCTTTTCAAGACATATGGACATTACAGAGGGGGGTTCCCTATATGTAATTAAAGGGGCTATCCCAGAATCTATTCATCTATTATTTTTCTAACTTCCTGGAGTCCTAACCTCTGAAGTGACCTAGCCATACCTCCCGGCTGAGATCTATCCCCCCATTTGTCCTCTCCAGCTCCAAACCCTGTCTTTGTGGAGATAAATCTCACAGCAAAAGTAAGAAAAGGAAACCCGCTATAGAAAAACAGCCGGTACGACCAAGTCATGGAAGAACTACAGGACACATCCGTGGGCAACTTCCGATACGCAGGTTTTCTGAGGGGGTCGATAGTCAGAGCAGCGAGCATTTCTGCAAAGCAATAGCATTTACTGTGAGATTTTAAGCCTCAGAGCCATGATCAATATTGCAATAATAATCTTTTACATTCTTATTATGATGGGCAGCTCCCCTCGGCAGAATAAGCGGGCAAATTAGTCCACTGTGCTGGGATTAGGGTCACACTGTGAACAGAAGTTTAAAAAGTGTCTTCTCTGATGTCTCCAGGTTTTTTCAACCCCATCTGAGAACAGCATGATGCAGGGGCAGAGATACAGATTCCACTGATGTGTCACTTACTGAGTCACTTGCTGCAGTTTTGATAAAAATCTGTTTTTATAGGCAGCAGATCTAGCAGTTCTCTGCATGCTGAGCTCTGTATAACCCCGCCCACACCACTGATTGGCTGCTTTCTGTGTACACTGTGCATAGGCAGAAAGCTGTCAATCGGAGGTGGATACAGAGTGATACAGGGAACATGAATATCGAGGACTACATGGCAGGTTTGCAAATTGGAAAGTCATTAAAAAAATAAAGCACTTTTTAACACTGTACGTACAAAAAAAATATATATATTGAAGGTGTGTGTTTATTTTTTTGCAGCTGCAAAAACTTGAGATTATTTTGTAGTTCACAGTGCAGATGATTTCTTCATATCAGAATTATGGGCTAGAGACATGGATCACTGATAATCAGAATGATGTATTACATTTTTCCAACGTTGTCTGTCCATGAGGTTTTAATAAGCTGAAAAATCAAGAGCGCAACTGTGCTACATGGCAGCCCAGTAAGTGACACATCACTGGAATCAGGGTCAATATCTGTACATCATGCTGCTTCAGACTAGGTAGCAAAAATCTGGTGACAGATTCCCTTCAAGTAAACCTAATGTATGAGACTTCATTCACCTCAAGGAGCTCAACATGAACTACAGCTACAAATTCACAAAATGGAAATCAGCCCCTCAACAGCCGCTGCAAGGGATAAAGAAGGACTAACTGGGCATGCAAAAGAACAGCCATCCATGTAATACATGACGCTTAAAGAGTTATCTTCGTAAGTGGGCATTGTCTAGAGATGCGCAGATCACTTCCTGCAACCCCAGTCTACAGTCCAGGTCAATGTTCTCTGGCTGGGGACAGGAGCCGCGCCAATTATCTGACCTTCCATGTTCCTTGGTGCGCCATTTGATTCACCAGCCTAGTGCAACGTCATTTGCGCATCGTTCAGGTGATGACGGGCCAGAAGAAAATAACCCTTTAAGTTCACCAAAACGAAAGCCATCCTTACAGAGCAGCTCTGAAAGTGTATGGAAAAGGGTTATCTAAAAAGTATTCTTAAAAAGGAGCACATCAACTAAAAATGACTGTTCAAACCAACGACAGGCGCTCTGTGCACCCTCGCCGCGGACAGAGCAGTTCAGCGCACCCTCGCCGCGGACAGAGCAGTTCAGCGCACCCTCGCCGCGGACAGAGCAGTTCAGCGCACCCTCGCCGCGGACAGAGCAGTTCAGCGCACCCTCGCCGCGGACAGAGCAGTTCAGCGCACCCTCGCCGCGGACAGAGCAGTTCAGCGCACCCTCGCCGCGGACAGAGCAGTTCAGCGCACCCTCGCCGCGGACAGAGCAGTTCAGCGCACCCTCGCCGCGGACAGAGCGGTTCAGCGCACCCTCGCCGCGGACAGAGCGGTTCAGCGCACCCTCGCCGCGGACAGAGCAGTTCAGCGCACCCTCGCCGCGGACAGAGCAGTTCAGCGCACCCTCGCCGGACAGAGCAGTTCAGCGCACCCTCGCCGCGGACAGAGCAGTTCAGCGCACCCTCGCCGCGGACAGAGCAGTTCAGCGCACCCTCGCCGCGGACAGAGCAGTTCAGCGCACCCTCGCCGCGGACAGAGCAGTTCAGCGCACCCTCGCCGCGGACAGAGCAGTTCAGCGCACCCTCGCCGCGGACAGAGCAGTTCAGCGCACCCTCGCCGCGGACAGAGCAGTTCAGCGCACCCTCGCCGCGGACAGAGCAGTTCAGCGCACCCTCGCCGCGGACAGAGCAGTTCAGCGCACCCTCGCCGCGGACAGAGCAGTTCAGCGCACCCTCGCCGCGGACAGAGCAGTTCAGCGCACCCTCGCCGCGGACAGAGCAGTTCAGCGCACCCTCGCCGCGGACAGAGCAGTTCAGCGCACCCTCGCCGCGGACAGAGCAGTTCAGCGCACCCTCGCCGCGGACAGAGCAGTTCAGCGCACCCTCGCCGCGGACAGAGCAGTTCAGCGCACCCTCGCCGCGGACAGAGCAGTTCAGCGCACCCTCGCCGCGGACAGAGCAGTTCAGCGCACCCTCGCCGCGGACAGAGCAGTTCAGCGCACCCTCGCCGCGGACAGAGCAGTTCAGCGCACCCTCGCCGCGGACAGAGCAGTTCAGCGCACCCTCGCCGCGGACAGAGCAGTTCAGCGCACCCTCACCGCGGACAGAGCAGTTCAGCGCACCCTCGCCGTGGACAGAGCAGTTCAGCGCACCCTCGCCGTGGACAGAGCAGTTCAGTGCTCCCTCACTGCGGACAGAGCAGTTCAGCCCAGCATACGGTGGCGCAGTGGTTACCACTGCTGTCTTGTATGTTCTTCCTGTGTTTGCATGGGTTTCCTCCCACATGCCAAAGACATACTGACAGGGAGTTTAGTTTGTGAACCCAATGGGGACAGTGATGTCTGTAAACCACTGTAAATTAATGGCGCTACATAAAAGAGTAAAATACGGTAAATGCTATGGCACTGCTGTGACTAAACGTAACGATACTGTGGTTTATAACATTTTTGGCACTTTTGGCAGAAAAATAGTCCTTTAAATGGAGGACACTACTTCTCACTCACCTACTGCAATAAGCCAACCATGAACTAACCGCACCGCCCCACAGCCAGGGCACACATCCACACCACATGCCGTTTTGATAGGTAACCCTATTGGTAGCACACTAGTACACGCACACTCAACTTTCCCCCCCCAAGCACCTCTGCGTACTCTGACATACACAGTGTAAAACAACCAGGCGATACTTCCCCTCTTCGAGGTGGTGGGTACACAGAGCAACAAGGAACACATGTATATTTTAGATTTAACACAAAATATAAAGTGCTGTACTTATAAAAATTACAAAAAGATAAGAAACCGACATGCGCAAAAGGAAAAAAACGGTATAAACTAAAAAGGGCTTAAAAGAAAAAAAAAAAAGGAAAGCCCATACAGATTAGACTGAAGAACGATTCTGTGCAGAATTCGGTCAGATCTTCAATGGACGTCGTTTCTGGAGGAGATATTGTAATGGGTCTCATGCAGGGGTGCCCTTCCTCCCGATAAGGTGAGAGGACGGCCAATTGTATGAAGGGTGAAAGACAGCATTCTAATTTATGTCATATTATTACACAGGAACCTCCTGGTGGAACAATTCGACTGACTTATTTTGTGCATACTTTTACCATCCTAGACCATAGACACACTATAGTTTGAGTTGATATTACATTGTTTCCCCAAGACTGAAAATCCTGAGCTTGGGTGAACAGAAGTGATTATGTCCACCAATAACAGATATACCCAGGGATGGTGATATCAGATTATTACGGCTAGTACATGGCAATATTGCATGTCCTCTCCCATGTCCCTGGTGCAGGGCTACAGACGACCACTCTGCCTTAGGGGCAGTTATCTTCAACTACTATGTAGCACCTACGGTATTTACTAACGAGGAAGTAAAAAGTAAAACTCTGTCCCTTTAGAAACTCTCAGCTACTCGCTAATTAATTTATCTCCGCACAGATATGCTGCCAGGTGTCCAGGGATATTGGATTTATCTAATCCATAACGCACGGCCTAAAAAAAAAATGGGTAATTTGTGTAAATGTTTCTTTTGTATGCATCATTTTTGCAAAAAGTTGATGAAGAGGAGTAGTCAACAGCGACAGACTTATCAAGTTATGCATTTAGGGTGACGGACACACAAATGTTAAGCGACCACCGATCAGATGTTTAGTAGCCAGTTTACAGAGTCCAACCACAACTCCGATCACACAGAGGGAGTCAATGCGTGTTAGGCCATGTGCACACGCTGCGGATTCCATTGCGGAATTTTCCGCAGCGTTTTTGATAAATCCGCAGTGCAAAACCGCTGCGGTTTTTACTGCGGATTTATCGCGGTTTTTATTGCGGTTTCCGCTGCGGTTTTTCACCTGCAGTTTCCTATTGGAGCAGGTGAAAAACCGCTGCGGATTCCGCACAAAGAATTGAGATGCTGCGGAAAATAAACCGCTGTGTTTCCGCGCGTTTTTTTCCGCAGCATGTCCACTGCAGATTTCATTTCCCATAGCATTACATGGTACTGTAAATGCATGGGAAACCGCTGTGGATCCGCAGCTGCGGAAACGCTGCGGATCTGCAGCATAATCCGCAACGTGTGCACATACCCTTAATGTGCTGCTGAGAACAATGCCGGATTTAAAATCATTTTGAAATAGCGTTTTGCTTCTTTGTTGGCCGTCTGTGATGAGCGAGTGTGCACGGATAAGGTGTTATCCGGGTATGCTCATGTGCTAATAGAGTTCTTTGGCCTGTTTGTTTTGGCAACCCCTGCAAGTGTTGCGGCTGCCAAACAGCCGCAGCGACTCGAATATTTTTTTCGAGCATGCCAAACATACTCAATTAGGACACAAGCATGCCCAGATAACACCTTATCCAAGCTCGCTTGCTAATCACTACTGTGTTTACACAGGTAGATTATTGGGAAAGAGGCATTCCTAGGAACACTCGATCACAAAAGTCAGCCAGTATACATACACCTGTAGCCCTGCTCTGCGCAACTCCTCATTGCCGAGAGCGCGGGGCAGATGGAGGCATGTCTGCTTAGGGTATGTTTCCACGGTCAGGATGGCCGGTGGTATCGCCGCAGCGGCGAAGCCGCTCGGCGCTAAGCCCCGCCCCCTTTCTGGGACGCGATCATGCCGGATGTGTTAACTCTTCACATCCGGGATGATCGCTCTCTCCCATAGCGCCCTGTGATATGCCTTGCGGGGACGCTGCGTCCCGCAAGGTGTACGGACATGCTGCGATCTGAAAAGACGCGCAGCATGTCCGTAGTCGCAGGGCCGCCGCGTGCGGGTTTCCACGCATAGTGGAGACGGGATTACATAAAATCCCCTCCACTATGCTGGAACATCTGGACGCTGCTTGTTTGACGCTGCAGCTCTGCGCAGCGTCAAACAAGCAGCGTTTCCTGACCGTGGAAACATACCCTTATACCTACTGGGAAGCGTGAGCAATCAGTAGTGTCCAGCATTGTCCCATTCATTACACAATACCTGCCATTCACTCACAAGGCCCGGCAGGTATCAGCAACTTCACCTGCACTGTTCAATGTAGTAATGAGCAGAGCAAGACTTAAAGGGGTTTTCCACAAACAGAGCACACTTTAATCAATAGATTTTGCAACAAAAATAAAGTTCAACAATTGAATGTGTTGATGATTTTTTTTTTTCCTGTACCGAGATGATCTTATAAAGTTGCCCCTGTATCTGACCATGCAGGAAAATGGCCTGATCAAACCACATCCATAACACAGGAGGAAGTAAAAGAGAGTATACAGACAGGACAGCATGGGATCACAGAGGATTGCTTTCTGGGAGGTAAAACATTGGTTTTAAAAAGGCAGCAAAATGTTTTTGCTTCCAGCTGTGATCCCATGTTGTAATGCCTGTATACTCTTTCGTCCTCCCCTGCCCAGGAGCTGTGATGATCAGACCATGTTCCTGCAGGGTCAGACACAGCCATTACACAGTACACAGCAGGGCCACATTTATAAGATTATCTCTGCAAAGGAACAGCTTTTAAACACATCCAAATTGTGAAACATTAGCATTCCAAAAATTGTTAACTTTTTTTTTTACTCACTTACACAGCGCCATTAATTCCACAGCGCTTTACAAACATGTACTTTGCTCGCGGAACAAACCCAAGCTTTAAGTCTGAACATGTTGCAAATTTTGGCATAAATCAGCACATGCTTATAGTTCAAAATTAAGCCACGTTCACACGTACAGTATTTTACATGAGTATTTGTGGGGATTCCAGAAAAATAGGAGAACAAAGGAAAAATGTTACCGCCTGCTAATCAGAAGAGGTGTTCAAATGCCAGTAAATAGGAAGGAAGGTGTTCTCCGGGCCAGCAGACATGGACTACCACCATGGCCACAGAACCAAGGTCTTGCAAATGTTTTCTCAATTCTAGCACATAGATACATTTAACTTTTGGCCACAATCATAAAAGTGTCATATCGGAGATTTGGATCAAAAAGTCCAAGATAAAAAAAAACACAAAGTAACTTTACAATCAGGGACGGACGTGGGAAGGTCTCGGCAAATTCAGAGAAAAGGAACTGAATAAAGAGTTATTATTTAGTGAGATATATCACAAAATTTCTTAACTTTGCTTGTACTATTGTTTTACAAAAACTTTGCTTTCTGGTTAGTTGCCATGGGCAATATTATTTTAGCAGTTTTTCAGGAACAAGGGCGACCACCAGAATAAATATCTCAAAGGGAACCTGTCCGTTCTCTTAAACGACACAAAATATAATAGTGGAATTCCATTTTTTTCACCATTTCAGCTCAGTCAAAAAAAAAAAAAATTCAGTACACTGCATGGTAAAACGAATTGTGTCATTAAAGACTACAACTTGTCCATTAAAAAATAAATAATAATAAAAAATAAAAAAACAAGCCCTCATATGCAATGCAAATATGCGCCACTAGGAAGTTGGGGGGTAGCGATAATCAGCAGTGATCTCTCCAATATCCAGGATTGCACACGGAGAGGGAGCTCTGCTCTTCATTCAGTTATTAGAATACAAAGCAACTAACCTTAGCCTATATTTAGGCTGCATCAACCCATCTACCCCATGCACAAATGTCCTGTTTTCTGACTCTCCCAGAAGACTGCAAGTAACCGAAACGCGCGTCGGGGTTCTGTTGCCACACCACGGCAGGAGGCATTTGTAACCATTATTACTTTTCCCTGATTTGGTTTGACATGGCTTTGGTTTTCTCATCCTTACCGTGACAAATACTTCCTTGTATATATTTGCTCAGTTGTCGTTCATGTGTTATCATTAGCCTCCAGCATTTACCTATTTAACACACCAGCTACAATATTATACTACATTCCCTCTCGCTATGATGTGGTGTCATGTACTGGCTGGTCCACTTTATGCTCTCAACATTAATATTTAATAAGGCTTTTATTTTTCACACTGTGGTTCTCTCTGCATACGGTAATTTTCTTAGGTTGGAGTTACGCTTGCGTTTAAAAATTAGGTCCGATATTGATCCAGAAATATAGGACGAGTGTCACGCGAGTACAATGCGATTCTCAACAAGTAGCATCAGTCTGACATCAGCTTTCACATACAGTAATTCTCTGTTATTTTAAGCTGGTTTGACAACTAATAAAACAATCTTTATAGAGAGGTCATTGAGATGTATACGGGAATCAGTGCTTTACGCTTGTAGTTTTCTGTACTTGTATTTATTTCAAAATAAAATAAATAAAAAATGGCATTCTATGTATGTGAAAGGTTCGAGCTTGGGTATAAAGTCAATACAAGTCACCATGACATGACCTGATAAAAATCAAATAATACAAACACACATTAGATGTCTGTCCCCGATTCACCGCAGACAGGACGGACCAGATGCGGCACCACAGAAAAAGGCACACAAGGTGTTCTCTATTAATCTCATGTTATAACCACAGCAGTCTATCTACAGCGAGCAATTACTGATACAACGGCGGCGATAACCAGTCATAATGATAACGACTTGAATAAATGTAACGGTAATAGAAATGTAATCTTATTTGATATAAAGAGTAATTTCCTCTCTATAGATGTAAAATGGGGTTCCCCAAATCTGTCCTGATAGCAGATCTCAGGGAAAAGAATGGCTGGGCATATTGGATTTCAGCATGTCTAATCTTTCCGTTTTCACAGGAGATACGGCACCTAAGTAATTGACGGCAGCAGCTTAATTTCCTGTCCACTAAGGACATATTATCCACGGCCTGTTCTCTACCCACTTTTCAAAAATACAGGACTGGTGTAAAAAAGCAAAAAGTTGCAAACTTTTTTGCACAAAAAAATGGCAACATGTACAGACTGAAAACTGGGGAAAACTACTTGATGAATCAGAGCCCAGATCTCCAGAAGTGAAGAATTACAATTGTAACACCAGATTACCAATAACCGAGGTAAAATATCCCTACTGTAAAGAGGCCTTTCTATGTGAGGCTGCCACGGCTTGACACGAGTGAGGATGCAACAGAACAGGCGCTATAGTCTCCGCAGTCCGGGGAGTATGTATATAATGTGCTGATTGTTACTCCTCTGCATGTAAAACTCTGATTGTTCTGCAGAAACGTTTCCTACGGCCCATTCTTGTGTCTGTGTCCCCGCTCGTTGCCCTTTATTCTGCATGAATTTAATACCATATACGGTAATCAGCAGAGGCATTAATCAGATCACAGAGGACAGGAACATCCGGGATTGTCACATTTCAGATCATTCTAACTACTGTAAATCAGCAAAAAATGAAAATCAGGTCACACCCATGTGTAAACCTGTACCAGAACAGGTCGGTCTTACTGCTCCGCAGGACACTTCATTCATTCACCAGGTATACTGGGAAGTATCAGAAAGGAGATAATGCGATGGTGACGAGGGCAGATCAATAACAGAGCAGACCCCACAAGACATCCACTCCCAATCAGCCATGTGTGGGGGGCTTAGCGAGACCGTACAGCGAAACGAAGAGGCACCGAGTCCAGAGAGCCGAGAAGATTTGTAATAAAAAGTTGTTTAAAAAGTAAACATTTAAAGAAACATACCCCTCCTCAGTGCAGCCCAGGGGTAAGAGGCCACCAGATAACCCCACATCGCATTCATGTTCTGCTTGTAGCCACAAAACATGACACGAGGAGTTTGAGGGTTTTTTCTACGTTTTTGTGAATGAGATCCTGTGACAGCTGCATTATACATCCTCTGAAATCACACAGCACCAGAGCCGGGCACCAGCACCAGAGCCGGGCACCGGCACCAGAGCCAGAGCCAGGCACCAGCGCCAGAGCCAGGCACCAGCACCAGAGCCAGGCACCAGAGCCAGGCACCAGCACCAGAGCCAGGCACCAGCACCAGAGCCAGGCACCAGCACCAGAGCCAGGCACCAGCACCAGAGCCAGGCACCAGCACCAGAGCCAGGCACCAGCACCAGAGCCAGGCACAGCACCAGAGCCAGGCACAACACCAGAGCCAGGCACAGCACCAGAGCCAGAGCCAGAGCCAGGCACCAGCACCAGAGCCAGGCACAGCACCAGAGCCAGGCACAGCACCAGAGCCGGGCACCAGCACCAGAGCCAGGCACCAGCACCAGAGCCAGGCACCAGCACCAGAGCCAGGCACCGGCACCAGCACCAGAGCCAGGCACCAGCACCAGAGCCAGGCACCAGCACCAGAGCCAGGCACCGGCACCAGCACCAGAGCCAGGCACCGGCACCAGCACCAGAGCCAGGCACAGCACCAGAGCCAGGCACAGCACCAGAGCCGGGCACCAGCGCCAGAGCCAGGCACCAGCACCAGAGCCAGGCACCAGAGCCAGGCACCAGCACCAGAGCCAGGCACCGGCACCAGCACCAGAGCCAGGCACCAGAGCCAGGCACCAGCACCAGAGCCAGGCACAGCACCAGAGCCAGGCACCAGCACCAGAGCCAGGCACCAGAGCCAGGCACCAGCACCAGAGCCAGGCACCAGCACCAGAGCCAGGCACCAGCACCAGAGCCAGGCACCAGCACCAGAGCCAGGCACCAGCACCAGAGCCAGGCACCAGCACCAGAGCCAGGCACAGCACCAGAGCCAGGCACAGCACCAGAGCCAGGCACAGCACCAGAGCCAGGCACAGCACCAGAGCCAGAGCCAGAGCCAGAGCCAGGCACCAGCACCAGAGCCAGGCACAGCACCAGAGCCAGGCACAGCACCAGAGCCGGGCACCAGCACCAGAGCCAGGCACCAGCACCAGAGCCAGGCACCAGAGCCAGGCACCAGCACCAGAGCCAGGCACCGGCACCAGCACCAGAGCCAGGCACCGGCACCAGCACCAGAGCCAGGCACCGGCACCAGAGCCAGGCACAGCACCAGAGCCGGGCACCAGCGCCAGAGCCAGGCACCAGCACCAGAGCCAGGCACCAGAGCCAGGCACCAGCACCAGAGCCAGGCACCGGCACCAGCACCAGAGCCAGGCACCAGCACCAGAGCCAGGCACCAGCACCAGAGCCAGGCACCAGCACCAGAGCCAGGCACAGCACCAGAGCCAGGCACAACACCAGAGCCAGGCACAGCACCAGAGCCAGAGCCAGGCACCAGCACCAGAGCCAGGCACAGCACCAGAGCCAGGCACAGCACCAGAGCCAGGCACAGCACCAGAGCCAGGCACAGCACCAGAGCCGGGCACCAGCACCAGAGCCAGGCACAGCACCAGAGCCAGGCACCGGCACCAGCACCAGAGCCAGGCACAGCACCAGAGCCGGGCACAGCACCAGAGCCGGGCACCAGCGCCAGAGCCAGGCACCAGCACCAGAGCCAGGCACCAGCACCAGAGCCAGGCACCAGAGCCAGGCACCAGCACCAGAGCCAGGCACCGGCACCAGCACCAGAGCCAGGCACCAGCACCAGAGCCAGGCACCAGCACCAGAGCCAGGCACCAGCACCAGAGCCAGGCACAACACCAGAGCCAGAGCCAGGCACCAGCACCAGAGCCAGGCACAGCACCAGAGCCAGGCACAGCACCAGAGCCAGGCACAGCACCAGAGCCGGGCACCAGCACCAGAGCCAGGCACAGCACCAGAGCCAGGCACAGCACCAGAGCCGGGCACCAGCACCAGAGCCAGGCACAGCACCAGAGCCGGGCACCAGCACCAGAGCCGGGCACCAGCACCAGAGCCAGGCACAGCACCAGAGCCGGGCACCAGCACCAGAGCCGGGCACCAGCACCAGAGCCGGGCACAGCACCAGGCACAGCACCAGAGCCGGGCACAACACCAGGCACAGGATGCCACCTCCCGCACACCCACCTGCCCTGCCCGCCACACCTACCGCTTCTTAGGGATGGAAGGAGCTGCCGGGGCCTTGCACTCGTTGGCAGTCAGGTCTGCCGCGGCCCCGGCCTGCAAGTGTCCGGAGAGGACCCTCAGCCTGCGCTGAGAACAAGCAGACACCGGGGAGCCCTCGGCGGCCGCCATGCTTCCGTGTTGTGCGGCGGGGGGGGGCCGAGGGGAGAGGTCACAGCGTGGGCACTCCGTGGCTTCCCATCAGGCAGCGCGAAGGCCGTTACTAAGCAACCGCAGAACGCCACAGTGTCCAGCGCTCACTGCTCCTCGCTTCCGGATTCACCTGCCAGGGAAGGGGGCGGGGCGTCACGTGATCCAGACGAGGCGCGGTTTTGTTTTGACACTTCAGGGTGTGGGCGACTGAGGAGCGGCCGGAAACGGGAGAGATCAGCGGGGGCGCGCACGGAGGACGGACAGACAGCGCGCGCTATGGCGTGTCCGTGCACAGACCCGGCTCTGTGCACCCCAACACACCGAGCTCACGGTGCTGACTGCCCCAAACGTGTCTGGGCCACAAGGCTGGGCGTTATTTCCACTGTACGCCTGTGGCTTTTATGGTTTTTTGTTTTTTTATAAACTGTAAGAAATCACCCATAGAACATCTGGGAGAAGGCGCCCCCCCAAAAAAAAACGTAGGCAGACCCCCCCCCTGTGTGCACTGTGTGCTGCAGTGAGCAAAGACATTAAAAGCGGTTTCCACATTGGAATAAGTGACCTCCAAACTTCTCTGTAGGTAACAGGACAGGAGCCCGCCCTCCCCGGGGGCTGCAGAGCACAGGCTGGGGGGCGGCAGGGAGAACGGCCAGAGACTCCTCAGCGCTGTCAGTGTGGGGGAGCTGTGGTTTGTAAAGGAAGACGGAGTTTAGGTTATTTGCACACTATCCCCACATTCACCATCCCGCCATGCTGCCCCACATCATATGACCCTCCACAAGCTGCCTCTCCATACTGTCCCCCACATGCTGCCCCACATCATATGATCCTCCACAAGCTGCCTCCTCTCCATACTGTCCCCTCTCCATACTGTCCCCCACATGCTGCCTCCTCGCCATACTGTCCCCCACATGCTGCCTCCTCTCCATACTGTCCCCCACATGCTGTCCCCTCTCCATACTGTCCCCCACATGCTGCCTCCTCGCCATACTGTCCCCCACATGCTGCCTCCTCTCCATACTGTCCCCCACATGCTGCCTCCTCGCCATACTGTCCCCCACATGCTGCCTCCTCTCCATACTGTCCCCCCACATGCTGCCTCCTCTCCATGCTGTCCCCTCTCCATACTGTCACCCACATGCTGCCTCCTCTCCATACTGTCCCCCACATGCTGTCCCCTCTCCATACTGTCCCCCACATGCTGTCCCCTCTCCATACTGTCCCCCACATGCTGCCTCCTCTCCATACTGTCCCCCACATGCTGTCCCCTCTCCATACTGTCCCCCACATGCTGTCCCCTCTCCATACTGTCCCCCACATGCTGCCTCCTCTCCATACTGTCCCCCACATGCTTTCCCCTCTCCATACTGTCCCCCACATGCTGTCCCCTCTCCATACTGTCCCCCACATGCTGCCTCCTCTCCATACTGTCCCCCACATCCTGTCCCCTCTCCATACTGTCCCCCACATCCTGTCCCCTCTCCATACTGTCCCCCACATCCTGTCCCCTCTCCATACTGTCCCTCACATGCTGCCTCCTCTCCATACTGTCCCCCACATCCTGTCCCCTCTCCATACTGTCACCCACATGCCTACTCTCCATACTGTCCCCTCTCCATACTGTCCCCCACATGCTGCTTCCTCTCCATACTGTCCCCCACATGCTGCTTCCTCTCCATACTGTCCCCCACATGCCTCTCCATACTTGTCCCTTTCCATACTGTCCCCCACACACTGCCTATTCTCCATACTGTTCCCCACATGCTGCCTCTCCATACTGTCCACCACATCCTGTCCCCTCTCCATACTGTCACCCACATACGGCCTCCTCTTTGTACTGTCCCTCACATGCTAACTCACATCACACCGTTCTCCACAAGCTGCCCCCTCTCCATGCTGCCTATTCTCCTTTCCATACTATCCCTCACATGGTGCCTCATATCCATACTGTCCCCCACATAGTCTATGTCATTCTGCCCTCCACATGCTGCCCCCTCTCCCTACTGTCCCCTTCCTGCTGACCCCTCTATGTACTGTCCCCCACATGCTGCCTTTTTGCTATACTGTCCCCCACATGCTGCCCTGTCTCCATACCATCCCCTACATACTACCTCCTCTCTGTACTTTCCTTTCACAAGCTGCCTCCTCTCCATACTGTCCCCACATACCTCCTCTCCATACTGTTCCCCACATACTGCCCCCTCTCCATACTGTTCCCCAAATACTGCCCCCTCTCCATACTGTTCCCCACATACTGCCCCCTCTCCATACTGTTCTCATGCTTCCCCCTCTCCGTACTGACCCCCACATACTGCCCACTCTCCGTACTGACCCCCATATGTTGCCCCCTCTCCATACTGTCCCTCATATGCTGGTGTCTGGCTGGATTGCAGCAGGTTATAACAGCCAAATGAACTCTAAGTACTAAAGATACTTATGAAGGGGTTGAATAAATCAGAGACCACAGTTTTCATGAAAAATTGTATTTTGTGGTGAGTTTGGAGAAACCAATTATGTCAGTTGTGTTGAGCTGTTTACATTGTTCTTGTTTGATTACTGCAAACAGCAGAAAGTTTGTTAGTTTTGCTAATAAACCTAATTTGCCACGGGGAGTTTGAATAATCTTGATTTCATCTGTAATACTTGCTGCCAACAGGTGTCACCTTCTCCTTACATGAAGGATTGCTTTGGCTGCTTCATGTTGATAACCAAATTTAAAAAAAACAGGTTTCAGCTTTACAATAATGTTCACATCAAACAACTTCATCTTTACCCCTTAATGAATTCCAGTACAGGCCCCATAGTTTAACTTCTGACATTTTACAGAGCTCTTTAATAGCAGTTGCACAGACATTTCTGCAGGTGATGTGCAAAGCGTATTTGTAACACTTTTTTTCTCACTTTTTGCTGACTTCAATAGTCCCCTTAGGAGACTTGATGCTGCGATCGTCCGATCGCCTGTGCAACACACAGCAGGGCTTCAGGCGTCCGGATGTACCCATTCAATGGAGGTGAATAGCACAGCTTGGTTCACTATGTTGTAGGTGTTATCAGGTACTGAAGCTGCAGAAAGTGACCGAGAGTTGAGGCTATGTGCACACGTAGAATGGACCTCTGCATATTTTTCCGCAGCGGATTTTAGAAATCCGCAGGTAAAAGACACTGCGTTTTACCTGCAGATTTACCGCGGTTTTTGTGCGGATTCCACTGCGGTTTTACACCTGCGGTTTTCTATTATAGAGCAGGTGTAAAACCGCTGCGGAATCCGCACAAAGAATTGACATGCTGCGGAATGTAAACCTCTGTGTTTCCGCGCGTTTTTTTCCGCAGCATGGGCACAGCGTTTTCTGTTTCCCATAGGTTTACATTGTACTGTAAACTCATGGGAAACTGCTGCGGACCCACAGCTGCAGATCTGCAACGTGTGCACATAGCCTTAAGCTGCAGCATCTGAGAACGGCCAGTACACAGTGAAAAGTGATGTCCTGGTTCTGTACATTGTGCACATCATGCCACGCGGCCTGAAAACATCTGATCACCATTCTGATATTGATGACGTATCCTAAAGATGGGTTAGCAGTACAGTAACCCTGGAAAATCTTTTTAAATTACATATATATATATCAGATATATTTAGAAAATCTAAACTGCCAGTGGATTTCTAAATCATATAGTGAGTATCAGAAAAAAAAATTCCAAGTAGGGTGGAATGGTGAAAAGCATGCAATTCCAACATTATTTTTGTGGTTTCGTTTTTACGGCATTCATTGTGTAGTAAAAATAACATGGAAACCTGATTCTCCACGTCAGTACAATTACGGCAATACCAAACTTCCATATTTAGAGTGAAAAAAAATCTAAATTTTGTAAAAAAAAAATTGTTTTGTGTCACCATTTTCCGAGACCTGTAACAATTTTACTTTTCCATCAGTGGAGCTGTATGAGAACTTTTATTTTGTTGGGCAAACTGATGTTTTCATTGATAACATATTGGAGAAAATACAGCAATTGAGCCACTTCTTATATTTTTTAGGGAGATATGGTGACTGAAAAACCACAATTCTGGCGTTTTGATTTTTTTTCTCCCTATTGCATTTATTGGTCGGGTTACTTACTATTATGTATTAAATTTAAAAGAGCTGACTTTTATGAAAAAGGTAATACCGCAAATGTGTATCTTTTATTAAAAAAATTAATGGGGGAGAAGGATAGGGTGATTCGAATTTATTTATGCTTTATTTTCTCTTCGCCACGACAGCACCCACTTGAGAGAGGGGATCCGCCCCTAGGAACAGGAAACCCTATGGAGAGATAAAAGGGGCGGTCCCCCTCGCTCCCACAGTTGGTTTCCTGTTCCTACGGGAAACGCTTGGAGAGAAGAGGATACCCAGCCTGGATGCCGCTTGCGCAGTTTACCTTTATGGGACGGCAAGGGCTCCAGAAGCTGGAAGCAGCGTCGGGGGTCCTATGGCCGCTTCCCCCCTCTGCTGGCAGGTACCGTGAGGCCGGGTCCAGGGAGTCGCCTGGTTCACGAAGATCCACCCAGCGGACCTGCGGGGACCGTATCGCTGGGGTAAGGAGATCCTGCGGCGCCATCTCCGATGGTGCGCAGGCAGCGTGGGTCCGGTGTACTATCCCCCGGAAGCAGTATCGCAACTTCCGGGGTGATTCAGGAGGAGGACGGCACCTGCGCTGATGCTGGTGGGTGCGCAGGCGCATACAGCATAGCCGCGACCCGGATGTAGCGGTCACTTCCGGGTGCGGCAGGAAGAAGATGGCGGCCCCCATTAGAAAAGGACGCCGGCACTGATCCTCCGGCGTCCATCATGGCATCTCCCCAGGACCCGGCGATGGCTTCATCCGAAGTCACCGCTATTATGCCTGGTAGCCGGACAAGCAGCAGTCGCAGATCTTCATCTTCTAAAAGCGCCAGAGATAAGAAATCAGGCCGGTCGGTCCCTCCATCTGTGCCTCCATCTCCTCCTCATCAGCCGGTATTGTAACAACAAACTTCACTGGGTGAGTGTGTGTGTACCCTCTTGGGCTGATTATACTCCCCCTCTTTGTCTATATTCCTTAGGCAAAAAGAACAGGGAAAACCAAACACAAGCAATGTGCTTTATGTTCTCAGCCACTCCCGGATAGTTACTTAAAAAAACTGTGCCAGTCTTGCATCGAATCCACCTTACGTGAGGAGTCTTCAGTAAGGTCGGAAGATATAAGGAGTATGATTCGGGAAGAATTACAGGCCTTCCGAAGCTCGGAAAAAATTCCTGAGGGTAGAAAAAAATATAATTCCCCCAGGTCTGAGCAGTCTTCTGATATTGAAGATAAAGATTCGGATGGTTCCCCAAGGATCATTTCCTCAGATGATGAGCGGGATACATGCTTTCCCACAGACAGTATCGACAATTTAGTTAAATCAGTTTGTAACACCATGGGCATTGAGGGTACGAAAATCCCTAAAACACCACAGGACGTGATGTTTGCAGGCCTGTCTGAAAGGAAAAAACCTTCTTTTCCTGTAATTCCAGCAATAAAAAATTTAGTAAAAAAGGAGTGGGAAAGCCAGGGACAAAGAGGATTGCCGTCTTCGTCAAAAAGACGCTATCCCTTTAATGACGAAGATTTCTCTATATGGTTAAAAGCCCCGAAGGTAGATGCAGCTGTGGCTTCCACTTCTAGGAAATCCTTACTACCTGTTGAAGATTCCGGCTCTTTGCAAGACCCGCTGGACCGGAAAGCTGATACCCTCTTAAAAAGAGCATGGGAATCCTGTACAGGAGCTTTCAGGCCGGCTATATCGGCCACATGCACTGCCAGGTCCATGTTAGTCTGGTTGAATGATTTAGAAGAAGGATTAAAAAGTGGCCTTTCCCGGGATAAACTGATCTCTTCCATACCATTAATAAGAGGAGCTACAGCCTTTTTAGCGGATTCCTCAGCTGATTCCATACGGCTAGCTGCCAAATCGGCAGGTCTGTCTAACGCGGCTCGTCGAGCCTTATGGCTAAAGGGGTGGAAAGGAGATCCCCAAACGAAGTCTAAATTATGTGGTCTTCCATGCCAGGGTGAGTACCTATTTGGTACCAAGTTAGATGAAATACTAACTAAAGCGGGTGAGAGGAAGAAGGGGTTCCCCAATAATACTTATCTTCCATCCTATAGGAGAGCGTTCCGAAAGCCCATGTTTAATAGAAGAAAGGACTATAAAAACCAAGACCGCTGGGCTAATAAAGACTTTAAACAGAAAGGAGCTTTTTTCGGAAAATGTCCATTCAAACCTGAGGATAAACCCCGTTAGGACAGATCTACCCGTTGGTGGTAGGTTGTCTTTCTTCTCTTCACAATGGCTGACAATGACTTCCAATCCATGGGCAATTAGCCTTATATCTACGGGTCTAAAATTAAAATTTGCCCGAGTCCCTCCGGACTCATTCTTATTGACTTCCTTAAGGTCTCAATCACAACAAGAGGCCTTAGAACAGGAAATAATAAATCTCCTGTCCAAAGGGGTACTAGTGGAAGTCCCTTTTCATCAAAAAGGAAGGGGTTTTTATTCCCCTTTATTTTTGATTCCGAAACCAGACGGATCGTTCAGAACAATAATTAACCTGAAAAGGCTAAACGTCTTCTTAGAAAACCAAACCTTTAAAATGGAGTCTATATGATCAACTATAAAGCTTCTGTTTCCCCATTGCTTTATGGTAGTACTTGACCTTAAAGATGCGTATTACCATCTACCAATCTTCATCGAACATCAGCAATATCTACGGGTGGCAGTTATGATGGAAGGTCAAATAAGGCATTATCAATATACAGCAATGCCCTTTGGACTGTCGATAGCTCCGAGAGTCTTCACAAAATTAATGTCAGAAGTAATGTCATATTTGAGATTAAAAGACACTCTTGTAATACCATATTTAGATGACCTTTTGATAGTGGGCAACTCCTTTTCCCAATGCCATCAACGTTTACTTGATACAATTTCGTCCCTGCAGGAATTGGGGTGGTTAGTAAACTGGGAAAAATCCAAATTGTCCCCCACAACTCGACAAACATTCCTAGGGCTTATTCTAGATTCTACAAATCAAAGGTGCTTTCTTCCCGACTCTAAACAATTAGCAATTATAAACAAGGTACAATCGGTGATTAATAACCCCCTAATTTCTCTAAGAGAAGGGATGTCCCTTCTTGGTTCTTTCACATCGTGTATCCCGGCTGTCCCATGGGCTCAATTCCATAGTAGAAAATTACAGTATAAAATTCTACAAGAAGAAGAGAGATTACAAGGCCAATTAGATAGTCGGTTATCTTTACCAACAGACGTGTTAAATTCTCTTACCTGGTGGTTAGATCAGAGTCATTTTACCAGTGGGGTTCCCTGGGTGGTTAAACCTTCAAAAACAATCTTTACCGATGCCAGTCCTAGTGGTTGGGGAGCACGCTTAGGAGATCAAATAGTTCAAGGTCTGTGGTCTCTTAGAGAATCAAACGATTCTTCTAATAAAAAAGAACTGAAGGCCATCTATCATGCCATATGTAAACTTCTTCCGCAGTTACACGGAACGCATACAAGAATCTTTTCAGACAACATGACAGCGGTGGCATACATAAACCACCAAGGGGGAACAAGATCAGAAGCTCTCATGTCTATAGCCGGCGACATTCTATCCATAGCAGAGGAGCACCTCCTAGTCTTATCAGCACTGCATGTAAGAGGAGTCGACAATCCAAAAGCGGATTTCCTCAGCCGCCACACTCTCTGCCAAGGAGAGTGGGTTCTCAGCCATCGTATCTTTTTAATGATAGTCAAAAAATGGGGCACTCCCGAGATAGACCTTTTTGCGACGAGACACAACAGACAAGTCAAAAGGTTCGCTTCATTGTTCCGATCCGACAATCCAGATATCTTCAATGCTCTGCAAGTCCCATGGACATTCCAGAAAGCATATGCCTTTCCCCCATTAATACTTCTTTCAACTGTGATCAGGAAGATAAGGGAGGACAGAGCAAACGTGATCTTAATAGCTCCGTTTTGGCCCAAGAGGCCATGGTTTTCCTGGCTGAGAGCCATGTCGATCTCAGACCCGTGGATCCTTCCGGAGGATCAGGATCTTCTCTTCCAAGGCCCCTTCAACCACCCTCATGTGAAGGGTCTACGGTTGACAGCCTGGAATTTGAGAGGCAGCTGCTAAAGATGAGAGGGTTTTCTAACAAAGTAATTGACACTCTGCTATTAAGTAGGAAAAAATCCACCACATCTATTTATGTGAGAGTGTGGAAAAAAATTTTAAACCTCTACCCGACAGCACTTTCAAACGAAATTCATATTCCTTATGATTCTAGAATTTCTTCAAAAAGGGCGCGATTTGGGTCTGGCAGTCAGTACCTTAAAAGTACACATTTCTGCGCTGGGGGCGTTATATGGTCACGATATTGCAGGTAACAAGTGGGTAGCCAGGTTTATCGCAGCTTGCCAAAGGTCAGAGACAGTTCAAATTCCCCATGTACCACCTTGGGATGTCAATTTAGTCCTCGAAGCTCTGACAGACCACCCCTTTGAGCCACTACATTCGTCTCACATAAAACACGTCTCCATCAAGACAGCTCTTCTTGTCGCGTTAGTATCGGCTAGAAGAGTGAGTGACATACAGGCATTGTCGATAGATCCACCGTTTATGTCTATATTTCCAGATAGAATTGTCCTAAAAACGGACCCTGCCTACTTACCCAAAGTATGCACTAAATTTCATAGATCACAAGAAATTTTCCTTCCCTCCTTCTATGATAACCCTACGAATCAGGAAGAACAAAAATACCACACATTAGATGTGAGAAGAGCCATAATAGCCTATTTAGATAGAACTAGCGCCTGGAGGAAGAGCAGGGCTCTCTTTGTTTCCTTCCAGGGTCATAGAAAAGGAGATGGAATCACGAAGGGTACTTTATCTCGGTGGATTCGGGATGCAATATGTCTGGCCTATTCATCCAAAGGGGAGAACCCGCCTGAGACCGTAAAAGCACATTCCACTCGGGCGATAGCATCATCCTGGGCCGAGCGAGCGGAAGTTCCAATAGAACTAATATGTAAGGCCGCAACCTGGGCTTCTCCTACTACCTTCTATAATCACTATAGATTGGATTTATCTACTTCATCTGACCTGTCCTTTGGTAGATCAGTTCTTAACACTGTGATCCCTCCTGTTGTGAACTATACTTCTTGGCTCCCTCTTGTGGTCACTAGTGGTATGGCACTTGGATATTCTTTCCCCAGGTTGGTACTCACCTGGTTCGTTAGGCCAGGGTGTTTCTATTTAAACTTCCTGGATTCTTAGTCTGGTGCCTGGCATCGTTGTAATCAGTTCATTTCTGTTTGCTCCTGTCTGCTGGTCCTGGTTCTTTGCAAGATAAGCTAAGTCCTGCTTTCTTATTTTTTGTTTATTTGCTTTGTTCTAATTTTTGTCCAGCTTGTGCAAAATGTGATTCCTGATATTGCTGGAAGCTCTAGGGGGCTGAGATTCTCCCCCCACACCGTTAGTCGGTTTGGGGGTTCTTGAATATTCAGCGTGGATATTTTGATAGGGTTTTTTGCTGACCGTATAAGTCATCTTCCTATTTTCTGCTATTAGTCAGTGGGCCTCTCTTTGCTAAAATCTAGTTCATTCTTACGTTTGTCTTTTCTTCTTACCTCACCGTTATTATTTGTTGGGGGCTTGTATTTATCTTTGGGGTCTTTTCTCTGGAGGCAAGAAAGGTCTTATTTTCCCTTATAGGGTTAGTTAGTTCTCCGGCTGGCGCGAGACGTCTAGAATCAACGTAGGTACGTTCCCCGGCTACTGCTAGTTGTTTGTGCTAGGATCAGGTATACGGTCAGCCTAGTTACCACTTCCCTATGAGCTGGTTTTTTGTGTTTGCAGACTTTGCTGAAATCTCTGAGATCCTCTGCCATTGGGATCATAACACCCTCCCAAATGACTATCTCTGAAAGTCTCTCAAGTGGGTGCTGTCGTGGCGAAGAGAAAACACCGGATTACTCACCGGTAATGCTCTTTTATAGAGCCACGACAGCACCCCTTTACTTCCCACCCTAATAAGTTATTTTTATATAGGAGCACGATTAAGGGTGTTTTTGGTTCTTGTAGTTAGCCATACTTAAGTTAACTAATGATAAATGATGAAATCAAATTGCCTACTAAATCTGGTGGGCGGTTCCTCGCAATCTCTGTAACCCAACTGTGGGAGCGAGGGGGACCGCCCCTTTTATCTCTCCATAGGGTTTCCTGTTCCTAGGGGCGGATCCCCTCTCTCAAGTGGGTGCTGTCGCGGCTCTATAAAAGAGCATTACCGGTGAGTAATCCGGTGTATTTTTAGTCTGTTTTTTTACTTTTTATTTTATTTGTTATTCCCCTTAGGGGACTTAAACCTGCAATCGTCCGCTTGTACTATATACTGCAATACCGTGCAATAAATCTCAATCTCCTTTGAAACCCAGGCTATAGATGAGCTTCAAAGGATGACCAAGATGGCGGTGAAGGGGTACTTCAGCATGTCTTCATCATTCATAGGTCATAGTAACCCATCAGAGCCCTTCGATCACATGAAGGGAGCTGACGATTGCTCACAGTCGCTGTGACTTCATTTAAATGTTGCTGTCAGGGACTGACAGCAGCATTTAAATGTGTAATAGCCGTGGCTAAAAGTCTAATTAATATGGCCAGCATCATCCACATGTTGAGGAAGTTCATCTCCTAAAGAAAGCAGGAGGTAAGGTCCTGGATGGCATGTGTGTGTGTTACGCTACGTTCACATTTGCGTTGTGCACCGCAGCGTTGGCGACGCAACGCACAACGCAGGAACAATGCATGCACAACGCTGCGTTTTGCGACGCATGCGTTCTATTTTTTAACGCAAAAAAAATGCATCATGCTGCGTCCTCTGCGCCATGACGCTTGCGCCAAAAAGGACGCATGCGTCCCAAAACGCAACGCATGTCCATGCACCCCCATGTTAAATATAGGGACGCATGCGGCGACGCTGCAGCGCCCGACGCTGCGGCGCACAACGCAAATGTGAACGTAGCGTTACTGAGATGGTTTGTATTTTGACCAGAGTTTGGGTCCAGGATTTAGGAGCGAGCAAAACAGCCTAGGTGGGAAAGGTCGGTCCCATACTCCAGTCTGGGTCTTACTGGCCTAGCTCAGGTAGTAGTATCGTGCTGACGCTGGAGAAAGACAGAGCTGATGGATAGTCTGTAGCCTGAGATGTTCCTATAATACCAAGTTAGTGGGACTTTGATTTACTTACCCAGAGAGAGGACTGTTTGGTTATCCATTTGTGCTGAAGAAAGGCTGTTTTCATCTTACAGCTGTAAAGTCTATGAAGGACAATAAACTTTATTCTGTTTTGATATACAAACCCTTTGCCTGTGCATATCCAATCGGCTGTCACATGTAAACTAAAAAATATATATAATCAAAGAAAAAAGTTCAATAAGATCAGTTAGACCATTGCGCTGTCAGTGGAATATAGTAATGACATGACAATCTGTACACATTAAAATTATACATCTTCAAAAGAAATCCTGCTAGGACGCTCATAGATGGGTGGTGGCCAACGGCTACTCTCTTGCCAAAAGTGCCAAGGGAAAAGGTGCCTCCTTTTTTATGTACATGTCAATCATAATTATACAAAGAACGCCATAAAGTAAACCAATTATTTTAATAGCACAGGGCTATCCCTGGGAAGGGCTGAGAAAACGCTGGGATTCAGATAAACTAAATGCATGCCAGGAATGTGCGGAGACGTTAGTGACCACGTGACTGTGGCAAGGTTTCTTCTGTATACTGTGTAAATACTTTTCTGCCTAAAAAAATACATCAGTATTCTGGAAGTGAAACCTTTAATGGCTTGCCACAAAAAATACATTTGCAATGCCAACATAGGCAAGTTAGCCAGTAAAGGTATAAAAGTATTTACATAGATTGTTCTGTCTAACATGGTACCGCAATATAATGTTTTATTGTACATCATTCTATGTACTGTGAATTATGTAGTTGAGTCACTCGCCAGGGCCGTGGGGTACTCGGTACCGGGTCCGGTACTTAAAGGGGATGTCACGGTGGCGGCGACCAGGTCCGTTGCCCTGGGCGCCCAAGTAAAAGGGAAAGGTCTTTTAAGGGATTGGTGAATAAAGTTTGTGTTCGTGATGCCACCTGTGGAATTCGGTCAGTGGGGACCGGCGCTGCTTAAAGGGGTCCTCTAGGGTGATGTTATGACAGCTAAGATGGCATAACTTCCCACAGGTGAAGTAGGTCCCCAGGGCTCCCAGTGTATACACTATGTTCAAAATTATTATGCAAATGACATTCTTCTCGGATTTTCCTAAATGGTCGGTGCAAATGACAGTCAGTCTAATAAAAGTCATCACCCGTTAGAGTATACATCGAATTTTATTGAAGAAACCTCCCAATGATAACTGTATAAACTCCAAAATGAATAAAAACTCAAAATGCACTGTTCCAAATTATTAGGCACAGTAGTATTTCTAAACATTGGATTTGTTTTAAAGAACTGAAAATGCTCATTTGTGGAATTTGCAGCATTAGGAGGTCACATTCACTGAACAAAAAAGCTATTTAACTCCAAAACATCCTAACAGGCCAAGTTACATGTTAACATAGGACCCCTTCATTGATATCACCTTCACAATTCTTGCATCCATTGAACTTGTGATTTTATGGAGAGTTTCTGCTTGTATTTCTTTGCATGAAGTCAGAATCGCCTCCCAGAGCTGCTGTTTTGATGTGAACGGCCTCCCACCCTCATAGATCTTTTGTTTGATGATACTCCAAAGGTTCTCTATAGGGTTGAGGTCAGGGGAAGATGGTGGCCACACCATGAGTTTATCTCCTTTTATGCCCATAGCTGCCAATGACTCGGAGGTATTCATTGTCATGCATGAAGATGATTTTGTTCCTGAAGGCACGTTTCTGCTTTTTCGACCATGGAAGAAAGTTGTCAGTCAGAAACTCTATTGACTTTGCTGAGGTCATTTTCACACCTTCAGGAACCTTAAAGGGCCCTACCAGCTGGTTCCCCATGATTCCGGCCCAAAACATGACTCCTCCACCTCCTTGCTGACATCGCAGCCTTGTTGGGACATGGTGGCCATCCACCAACCATCCACTACTCCATCCATCTGGACCGTCCAGGGTTGCTCGACACTCATCAGTAAACAAGACTGTTTGAAAATTAGTCTTCATATATGTCTGAGCCCACTGCAACCGTTTCTGCTTGTGAACACTGTTCAGGAGTGGCCGAATAGTAGGTTTATGCACCACAGCAAGCCTTTGAAGGATCCTACACCTTGAGGTTCGAGGGACTCCAGACGCACCAGCAGCTTCAAATAACTGCTTGCTGCTTTGTAATGGTATTTTGGCAGCTGCTCTCTTAATCCAATGAATTTGTCTGGCAGAAAACTTCCTCATTATGCCTTTATTTGCATGAACTCTGTGCCCTTTTTCAGTAACAAATCTCATCAGAGTATGATGATCACTCTTATGTTTTCGTGAAATATCTAATTTTTTCATACCTTGTCCAAGGCATTGCACTATTTAACGCTTTTCAGCAGCAGAGAGATCCTTTTTATTTCCCATATTGCTTGAAACCTGTGACCTGCATAATAATGTGGAACATCATTTTTGAGTAGTTTTCCTTTAATTAGAATCACCTGGAAAACTAATTATCACATGTGTTTAAGATTGATTTCATTGAGTGATTCATTGAGCCCTGAGACACAATACCATCCACGAGTTTATTTGAAAAACAAAACAATTAAATCTTTATAACACTTAAATCCAATTTGCATAATAATTTGGAACACAGTGTAGATGAGGATGGTGAGTGGTGCAGTATAGAACTGAGGACACAGGTTTGCAGTCTCTACCTGGCTTAATGTAGGCTTCAGGCAACCCAGTCCAGGGTGCCAGATCACAGGTACAGACAGGGTTCGGCTTGCTTGGAAGCAAGTCCCCTTTACCATGTGGAGATGAAAGCTTTCCCACTAGCGCTTTGGTGTTGTCCCTTGCTGCCTGTGGCTTCTATCAAGGTCCTCTCTGTCCTCCATAAAGGTGGGACACAAACCCGTATGACAGGTGACTCAAGCCTTTTTACAGGGTCTCCATCACGACCCGGGCTGTATGTGCCACTGTGCCTCCTGGGTGTAAGGGCAGACAGGTTACATGTAGTCCAGCTGTCCTGCCGGTATCTGCTGTGCCTCTAGAGTCTGACACAACCTCGGTCTTCCGACTACAGGAATCTGCGCTCTGCAGGGAGGTAGCCCAGTCACAGCTATCCTCCCCAGTTGTCACTCTCCTGTGCTTCACTCTCCTGCACGTTCTCTGCAATCTGTTCTTTTCTTCTGTATTTTCTTCCTCCAGGAGCTGCATCAACTCTGGCTGCACGGCCCCTTCAGTCTTTCCGACACTCACTGCCCTCTTCTCTGTCCTCCTGACAGACTTACTTTCCCTCCAGACCAGAATGTATATATAGGGAAGTTCCCCCTAAACCAGGTTTAGAGCTCCCACTTCTGGCCTGGAGTGTGTACATGTTGCATGTTTGTGTTTACCTGATAGAAGTGATCTTCCCTTGCTTCCAAGCGTGACATCACTCTCCCCGTGAGGAAAGCAATGCCACTGTGACTACCAGGACCCTGGGGTGTCACATAATCATGTGCTCTACTAAAAGCTCGTCATTATGGTTTATAGGTGAGAATATAAACCTGTTTACGCAAAACAATAATCAAACAAACGTTTATAAGAATGCTGATTCCTAATCGAATTGTTTATGGCAGCACAAAAACCACATCTGCCCGTGTAAACAAGGATTGAGCTGCCAACACCATGCATGCTGTACAAGGAGAGAATGATCATATTAACTTTCCTCATACAATATAGTCTGCCTGTGTGAATGGGACCATAAACGAGCATCAGTCGTCTTGTATATAGTTGTTAGGCACTAGTCAACAGGCAAAAATTGGAACATCTGAATGGACCTTTAATGTGGTCTCCATCTGATCCAGGAGCATGGAGCAGCTATTTTCAGCCCTGCGTCATCTTTGGTAACTACATGTCCACTCCATTAATAGTAGCAAAGACGAATGGTTTGGGGTCATTTCCTCTTATTTGATTAGATTGTGTAAATTAGGGAACGCCAGTGGAAAAGGAAAGAGAGACAACTTGAACAGGGACCACATTTTTCACAGTGGGACCGCGTCTTTGGTATCAAAATCCTTAGATCCTTTGCATCCTTAAGGTACCGTCACACTAGGCGATATCGCCAGCGATCCGTGACGTTGCAGCGACCTGGATAGCGATATCGCTGTATTTGACACGCAGCAGCGATCTGGATCCCGCTGTGAAATTGCTGGTCGCTGCTAGAAGGTCTGCACTTTATTTGGTCGCTAGGTCGCCGTGTATCGCCGTGTTTGACAGCAAAAGCAAGGATACCAGCGATATTTTACACTGGTAACCAGGGTAAACATCGGGTTACTAAGCGCAGGGCCGCGCTTAGTAACCCGATGTTTACCCTGGTTACCAGCGTAAAAGTTAAAAAAACAAACAGCACATACTCACCAGCGCGTCCCCCAGCCTCTGCTTCCTGACACTGACTGAGCGCCGGCCCTAAACTGAAAGTGAAAGCACAGCGGTGACGTCACCGCTGTGCTGTTAGGGCCGGAGCTCAGTCAGTGTCAGGAAGCAGAGGCTGGGGGACGCGCTGGTGAGCATGTGCTGTTTGTTTTTTTAACTTTTACGCTGGTAACCAGGGTAAACATCGGGTTACTAAGCGCGGCCCTGCGCTTAGCAACCCGATGCTTACCCTGGTTACCCGGGGACCTCGGCATTGTTGGTCGCTGGAGAGCGGTCTGTGTGACAGCTCTCCAGCGACCAAACAGCGACGCTGCAGCGATCGGCATCGCTGTCGCTATCGCTGCAGCGTCGCTTAATGTGACGGTACCTTTACTGCTTATGCAAACTCCATTGTTACAAATCTGTATTTTTTCACGCTCATAGACTGCTAGTGGCCGATGTCAAATAGCTACGGTTTTATACAGAGGTTTTACCTTTAGATCTATGTGATTATGAAGTTACATCTTTAATTCTGTCACTGGCACATTTTTATTGTGTAAGAGGTTTTTCGGCCTCTCCTGCAGGAGCACACTACTCCCCTGACTCCCAGCTTTCTGCCTGCTGTAGGGCAGTATGCTCCTGTTGATTCATCATGTAAACCAGTGGCATGATTGCACCGCTGGCCTGAATTCTGTGATTATTGATGCTGCCAACAGAGGTAGCTTGGCCTCTGCAGCATCGGAGGAGCACAGGGGCACTAAAGCTGGCCACATCCAGCTACAGAGCAGCGCTTAGAGGTTGTATTGGAAAGAGCGTATAACTGCCGCACATTTTCGGCCACCGCTGCTAAATTGTAGCACATGCCAGTAACAGAGGCAATTGGCAGTGAACAATAAAATAAAAAAAAATCCTCATTCTCAAGAATGGAGAAGATTTTTAACAAGAAAAGTGCAAAAAGTAATTTGCAATTGTAACTATTTATGATGATGAGATTAGCCCTTTAAGTGTCAGTATACCCTGAAGTATTGCCATTCTTTTTACCAATAAAAAAAATCAGACTGAACGGAGCCACAGGTCTTGCCCAAATAGTTTTTACCCAGATACCAGTACTGCTTACTAGAATAACTCGTTAAAACACTTAAAGGAAGCTTAGAGTTTCAACGAAAAACATCACAATGTCCCATAACTGTCGAGAACACACAATCCGGTTTAGCAAGAGCAATTTACCTAACAATAAAGGGCTAGTACGGGATCATTGAGGATAAAATCCATAGAAGCCACTCGACACATGTCTTTGTACAAGACTGAATAGCACAGGAGCGTTAATAGATATCATGTCTGTACAGTAGCTCAGGCAGGGAGTGGCACCTAGTGATACACATTATGTGGCCATTATCTTGGTGTCTACAATTATGGGTGTTTCTTTTTCAATTTATACTCTGTAGCTCCACACCGTCTCCATTCATCTGCTGGAATATTCTTATACAGAAGCAAAGTAAGCAACAGAGTAAATATCTACGGTATATAAAATTCTTAAAACAAACCTTTACAATTCTCATATTAAAACGTGACTTGTAGCATAAGTTACTTCAAAATAGTTAACACTTCTCGAAAGACTCAACTTCATGGCATTGTGGACTCCCTTGTCCTAAAATCTCATTTGTCATGTAACCATAGTTGGAGAGCTGTATAAAGCTAAAGCATAAATGCAGCAAAAGCATAATAAGCTGGTGCATCGTTTCCCTAAAAATGAAAAACTTGTCTAAAACAAGGCTGTGCAAATTGAGTCATAAAGAACAATCGCTGTGAGAACAAAAAACTGAGCACAAATGACCTAAAAAAGATCATCAATTGTCAGAATTTTTGTGGAACAAAAAAGGTCTAAATTATTCCGATTTTGATATTTTTTTGTAGCAAAAAAAAAAAACTTTAGGAAATACTGGAATTATTTCACTATTGTGGGGTGCGCAGTGTAATAGTCCAGTCTTCACTCCAAACTATAAGTCATAGTATTTGTATGGTATCTTTTAGGACAATTTATGGATGGGGCTAAATATGAATCCATGTATAAATCTTATTTTAATGTACAACACCATGGAATCAATTGTGCTTTTTTATTATTATTATTATTATTATTATTAATAATAATAATTGATTTGGAGAAACCATGGATGCCTTGGAAGGCAACAAGTCAATACTTGATCAAAGCTGCTTCTTCCACTACAAATGACCAATTAATCACATTTTCATAACATCAAGAAATAAGAAATCTCAAGGAACATTTAGACAAGCTGATTTCGGCCCATGAAGACCAGAAAGCCGATTAATGGTTGGTGCTCATTTACTGTTTGCTGAAGACTGTTTATATATGGGGCGATGTGCTCCCAATGGTAATTTTTATGCTGTCAGCATAAAAGATCCGATCACTCGATAAATGAGTGCTTTTCTTGTTCATCAGATGAGCACTATCTTTTTTCACATGCGCTGATAGTCGGGAACGAGGTTTCGTTATGAACAACAAATAGAGAAAGAATTGTCATCAGCGATCCAAGGGACATACTGCTGTTTATTTCTGGGTGCAGTGCACAGACAATTATAGGCCGATTCCTGGGCAAGTAGCTGTGCAGAGGTGGGAAGGGTCCAGCATCTGCAGGTAAGGTGTAATTAAAACTCACATTTTATTTTGAATGTAAAAGTTTAAAAGAAAAATAAATTGAAAGCCAATAGTAGCATAAGGACACCGGGTCTACACATGTCAAGTCCGGCAGGGACTCCTAATTATGAATTCTATGACTCTTATGAACACTCATTTGATGATTAACGGACTGTCTAAGTGAGATACTAGGTGAATTAAGGCTTGAAAGGAAACAAGGAATCAGTCATACCATTGAGAAAACTAAAGACTGTAAGGCCGGCCAAACACATTAGACAGCTGTCAGATGATGCTTTGACCATTCGTTCAGCCGACCGCCATCTCAGCCGACTCTCCCATACACAGGAACATTGGTTCGGCCAGATATTTTTTTGTTCTCTATGAGAAAGCCTCAGTCTGACACATTGGCGGCAGCATACCTCCAGGAGACAATGCGATCGGCAGTTCGAAATCGGACAAGCACGATCAACATCTCAGACCAGATGGCCAGCGCCACCAATACATTAGACTGTCAGCTGAATCTGTCGATACCAGCAAGTTTGGCCTACTTTAGTCTAATGGAGTTGTCCGGTCCTTCCAGATTCTGAGAAATTTATAATCTTCATATCAATGTAAAGAAGAGATTGCTGATAATGCACTTCATCTAGAGAGAGAAATCTATTACAGGTTATCCACTCAGGATAGAGAATGAGACCAACGAGGACATTGATCCTTTCTTTCCAAGGGCTTCATAACCACTGCATGGTCTGTAACTGTGGGATTTGCTAAATATCTTTATATTATTTGTTTTTATCCATAACTACCAATTTTCTCTTAAAGGGATTGTCTGGTCCAAATCGATAAGTCTGCAGTCACTCTCCTGGGCAGTGGACATGGCCTCATTCTCCTAGTCCTTTGACCCAATGGTGATGGAAAGACCTATGGAAGGAGTAAACTCACATCAGGGCCTTCTGTCCTGGGTGGCACCACTCCACACAGTAATAGGGAGCCCATTTTCTATGTTTGTCCTTGTCCATATCATCACTGGATGTCCATTATTATTATTTTTTACAATATAATGGCATACATATAAGGCCCATGGCTTGCGTTACACACGATTCGTTCACGATCAGGGTTAAATGTTGCCAATTATAACCGTCCTTCAGTTTATTGATTTATACTTAAACTTCATGTTAATTATTTGCAGTCTCCTTTTCCTCTGTGACTTTAAATCAGCTCTAAATCAGCTACAAAATACCTTAATGTGATTACAGAACAAAGGTTCGGCCAGATAAGAAGGCATTTCTCTTCTTTCATCCGTGACTCATGTCTGGTGTTCAATTCTTTTCTCTGCAACTAATTGATCGGGAAGGGAAAAAAAGACAATTGTGAGCTTCATTGCAAGTACGGACAAATGCTCATGTAAGGATTTGTTGAAATGATGCCCAAAAAATACACAAAATAAAACAGTTTCAACAGCGCGAATACAAGAAGCGGTTACATAACTAGTCAACGTGTTACATGAAAGGGAATTTGTTGGGAAGGATAGAAAAGCAGACTGCTCAGTGTTAAGGTGGGTAAATTAGACATTATGGAATATAGATAAGAAATAATAACATTTTATATATTTTATGTTAGTGATGTCTCACCTGTTGAGGTGGATCCTTGATCCAGATGTGCAGTTATTATGCATCACGGACAGATGTTGTTGGTGCAGCACAAAGGTCCAGATAAAACAAGACGCAAATATAGTAGCAAAGGGGCAGAGCAGACCAGCACTCATCAGCCCCCTGCCCCCAACACACAGCGGGGGCAGTGACACCAGCTGAATGGATGCAGGGCTCACGAGACGTAACAACCTCACTTGAGACAAAGGAGCACAAGTGACAACAACACTGGAACAATGCTAGCACCGGAGATGAGTATAGGTGTTTTTATTGTAATGGGGAAAACATTCAGAATGTTAAGGGGTTGATAACTTCTTTAATGTACTGACGGTGGTTGTGGTAATGCATTCATGTAAGTGCCTGTTTAAAAATTTTTGTGGCCCTTCGGAATGGATCAGTATGTCACTCTTGGAACAAAAAATGTTATGCACCCCTGCTTTAGGGTGAACTAAAGACCTCCATCTGTGAGTGGGAAGGCCCCAATGCACAGTGGATGGTCAGTCAGGCCCCTCCAAAATCTTTGGCTTTGGCCAACCTAAATGTATCTCTTTGGGGAACATTACACATTAGATAACAAGTTACACATCTAGTAAACAAATAAAAATTTTGCATCTCTTCGGTTGCTGCCTATGCAGAGTACAGAAGCTGATGACAAACTAATTTGGCCTGCTGCGCATGGAATAAGCAGCGCCAGGCGGACACTTAAAACAAGCAGCACTTGCAGACTTCGATCATTTGGGCAGTGTATGTGAGGTGGAGTTGCAAAGTTTTGCCCCTCCATATACATAAGCGCCAAAGCCAACACCCTTCCCCGCCATACACACAATGAACCGCTGCTCACATCCGATCATGACCAACTCCTATAATACAGAGCTGGAATAAATCACAACACTTGCACCTTATTCCCTCACCACCACAATCTTATTTTCTTTGTGTAATTTCTTTGTTATTTTTTTTACGGATTCTCAGCGTTCTGGCATTGTATGGTGGCTTGGCAGCCATTGATTTGTTTTCTTTACCTACTGGGCGAATCATCTTACCTTAGCAACTTATACTACGCCTTAAAAAAACCTAAGATAGAAACAAAATAGGCAAAAGCCCTGCTGTAAGGAAACAGTAACATTACATAAATAACATAGGGCAGGGGTGTCAAACTGCATTCCTCGAGGGCCTCAAACCATGCTGTTTTCAAGATTTCCTTCTCATTGCACAAGGTGCTGAAATCATTCTGTGCAGGTGATTAAATGATCACCTGTGCAATACAAGGAAATCCTGAAAACATGACCTGTTTGCAGCCCTTGAGGAATGCAGTTTGACACCCCTGACATAGGGTACTTAGTAAGCACTGTTTTTGATTTTTTTTTTTTTTAAAGCATAAAAGCTATCCCACCACGACAAGGTGTACCCAAATTGGGACCATCCTATACTATCTCTAATATTAAAACCTTACCATGTGTCAACCATGACCTCAATGTGAATGAGCGCAGGGAGGACAAAAGTCCGACTGTGGACACCCAGCCATGGGAAGCTATATACATTGCAATGTCCAGCTCAAAGAAAGGGAGGATACACCTTTGTTTGTACTGAGTACAAGAACCTGATGTAAAACAAAAAAATGAGCCGGAGTACAAGTTGGTATGCATACAATATATAGAAGCATGTTCACACTGACCATTAACCAGAAAAAACTAAGATAGAATCAAAATAAGCAAATCTCCTGCTGTAAGTAAAACATAATTTTTACATATAAATAACATAGGGCACTTGATAAATACTGTTTTTGATGAAAAAGGTGTAAAAGTCATCCCACCGTTACAACCTTGTTTGTTATTTCTTGGTACACCATATTTTTTGGACTATAGGACGCGCCTTACTATAAGACGCACCCAAGGTTTAACCTGGAGACAATAGGCAAAACAGATCTATGAATTAAAGTTTCCTGGTGGTGTAAAGACGTGGAGGCATCTGTATCACTAATTATAATGCACTAGTATGGAATAGGGAGGTAATCGATCAATCAAGCCAGGAGGACGGCAGGTGCAGGAATTGAGTAGGTGCCGAGAAATGAAAAAAACATGCCCATCAAACCGAACCGAGCCATATGCCAGAAGTATATATGCCATTTTTTTTACATATGTATAGACAGTTCGGAGCATAGATAGAGGCTGATGGACTGCGGAAATAGAGCAGTTATAGGTGGTGGCTTTCATTTCTATTGCAAAAACGTAATGACAGGTTTCCTTTCAGGTCCTCTGTTATGGCAGTATGAAATTTTACACAGGAGCGGAGAGACAGACTGGCTTTTTTTCCTGTAACCTGTATCTGTATCTTTGCTGTTAGACGTGGATTACACTTGACAACAGGCAGTGAACAACAAGTTGGAGAGAAGGGAATCACCTTAGTAGTGAGCAATTTGCAATCATTAATTTGTAATAATTATTGACTTCTTTTACATGAGATCAGTTTATCTGAAAAGGTGAGAATTTAAAGCTGGACATTAAACAAGGGCAAAGTGTTTCCAAAAAGGGGCCATATGTGTTGCCTGGTGTTCATGTCAAAGTAACAATTCAGACTGAAATCTGACCTTGTGAAATAAGAAGAAAAAAAAAATTGAACAATTTCTTTTGATTCAGTGTCAGTTGAAATAGTATTCTACATACAGACACTAAATGGCTGGTGGGGCGCGAAGGTCGATCAACTTCTCTTCAAAGGATGTTAAGCCGTTGGGACACAATTTATGATGTGTAAATACAGCACCCCTAGAAAAACTAGGAACGGCCAATTCATAAATTTACAGGTTGGAACGCTTTTATGTTTTCTTGTAGGAGGTGTCTTATTTTATGCTTGAAGTAAAAAGATATTAAGAAAACAGTGGTGACATATATTCTCCTTGAAAATCCTATCAAGTTGAAAGGAGGTGACTGTGAACTATTTTGTTACACGTATGTTTTGCTCATTATATAAGTGTCCAGTCAATTTATGTATGTGAAAATATAACCTATAAAGGCAGATATAGTGCAAATATTATGAAAGAATGAGCTCTGACCCCACTGGCCGTAGTTGTCCATTATTGTAAATTTGTGACAAAACGGGGTAAATGTCATAAATACTAAAAAAAAGAAAATGCATTTGAGTTTTGAAATTTGTTTGAAGTTTAGGGTCCTTACATGGGTGTAGCTTCCAAATTGTGATTTTGAACTTTTTAATGTGTCACAAGTCAGACCTTGGTCAGAGCTTGTGACTGTCTTAAAGAGAACCTGTCCGCACGATTTTGTAATGTAAAGACATTGCTGTAATGGTGCTGTAATACTGATTACATTGATACCTTTGTTGAAGAAATCCGCTTTGTGGTTCTTTTTTAATCTTCATTTGAAGTTTTCTGCTAATTTGATTTCGGTGCACAAGGGCCGGACTGTGCACTGGGTCTTCTGCTCCCGGTCTGTGATACCCCAGCCCCTCCACTGCCTCCGGTCAGTTATTCCACGCCCCCACCTCCCTGCCTTGCCTTCCTCTGGTCATTTATTCCTCCGCCTGCCACCGGTCTGTGAATGACATGTCTCCTCTATTTGAAATCTCAGCAATGACCTGTTATTCCCAGACCGGAGGTCAGCAGATGGTTCGGGAATCACAGACAGGGAGGACAGACCCAGTGAACAGTGACTGAAGAAAAAACACGAAACGGATTTCTTCACCAAAGGTAAGGATCTAATCTATATTAAAGCACCATTACAGCCTTGCTGTTCTTCTGACCATTGTTGCTAATGTATGTGTGGTTACCCTGAAATAACAGAAAGGCAGAGACAGTCTATAATAGGCCCAATGACCAGTGTGAAAATTTCCAAACATTTCTATTTTTTTATTTTTAATCCAGATCGTGATATGTAAAAAAATGCAAATTTCAAAAATACATTTATTATTGTCATATTAAAATCTGTGAAGTCCCCAGTGAAGGGGGCATTCACCCCTTCTCTCCTCTCCTCTCACGCAGAATTCCAGTAAGGAAACAAGAGCTGCCTTTTACATAGACTTGTATAATGACATAGAAGGAATTAGGTGTATCTGGATAGTGAACCATCCTAATTAAAAGGCAGGCAGTTCCTTTTAGGACCAAGGAACCCTGCAGTGAAAAAGGGGATGTCTATTGTGCGTGGATAAAGAGTTGTAGATTGGACAATAGTTAAGACATGATACCTATTGTCTCTTCAGAAAGTACATCCTGAGGACCTTTGACCCCACCTTCCAGGGGATATGTTATAACTACAATAGCCAGTCCAGACTTGATGTCTCCGAAAGAAAATTCAGTGTAGTAAGTTTCTTTTTGTTTTTGTTGTTGTTTGTTGTTGTTTTTGTTTTTGTTGTTTTTGTTTTATCCGTTTTATTTTATATAACGGCAATGCTGTATTGCTTTGTCCCCTTTGTAAAACCTTTTGTATATTTTTCTTATAACACCTGTCAATTCTTTGGATTAAATATAAAATGTAATAGCTCTGTTCCTTTTGTTCTGTAACCCACACCCCAAAGTCATATGTGTCATGATTCTCAATGGCGAGAGAACATAGCCCAGCATATATGAGAACTAGCTCTTGGAAGATGGAAACTATACTGACCATGAACTAAACCTGCCGCACAACTAGAAGTGGCCGGGTAGCATGCCTACGTTTTTTATCCCTAGATGCCCAGCGCCAGCCGGAGAACTACCTAATCCTAGCAGAGGAAAAGACAGTCCTGGCTCACCTCTAGAGAAATTTTCCCAAAAGGCAGACAGAGGCCCCCACATATATTGGCGGTGATTTTAGACGAAATGACAAACGTAGTATGAAAATAGGTTTAGCAAAATCGAGGTCCGCTTACTAGATAGCATGAAGACAGAAAGGACACTTTCATGGTCAGCAGAAAACCCTATCAAAACACCATCCAGAAATTACTTTAAGACTCTAGCATTAACTCATAACACCAGAGTGGCAATTTCCGCTCACAAGAGCTTTCCAGACACAGTAACGAAACAGCAGCTGTGAACAGGAACAAAATGCAAAAACACACAAGGACAAAAGTCCAACTTAGCTAGGAGTTGTCTAGTAGCAGGAACATGCACAGAAGGCTTCTGATTACATTGTTGACCGGCATGAAACTGACAGAGGGGCAAGGTTATATAGCGACTCCCACATCCTGATAGGAGCAGGTGAACAGAGGGGATGATGCACACAAGTACAATTCCACAAGTGGCCACCGGGGGAGCCCAGAATCCAATTTCACAACAGTACCCCCCCCTCAAGGAGGGGGCACCGAACCCTCACCAGAACCACCAGGGCGATCAGGATGAGCCCTATGAAAGGCACGGACAAGATCGGAGGCATGAACATCAGAGGCAGTGACCCAAGAATTATCCTCCTGACCGTATCCCTTCCATTTGACCAGATACTGGAGTTTCCGTCTGGAAACACGAGAGTCTAAGATCTTTTCCACAACGTACTCCAACTCACCCTCAACCAACACCGGAGCAGGAGGCTCAACGGAAGGCACAGCCGGTACCTCATACCTGCGCAACAATGACCGATGAAAAACATTATGAATCGAAAAGGATGCAGAGAGGTCCAAACGGAAGGACACAGGGTTAAGAATCTCCAATATCTTGTACGGGCCGATGAACCGAGGCTTAAACTTAGGAGAAGAAACCCTCATAGGGACAAAACGAGAAGACAACCACACCAAGTCCCCAACACAAAGCCGAGGACCAACACGACGACGGCGGTTGGCAAAAAGCTGAGTCTTCTCCTGGGACAACTTCAAATTGTCCACCACCTGCCCCCAAATCTGATGCAACCTCTCCACCACAGCATCCACTGCAGGACAATCCGAAGATTCCACTTGACCGGAGGAAAATCGAGGATGAAACCCCGAATTACAGAAAAACGGGGACACCAAGGTGGCAGAGCTGGCCCGATTATTGAGGGCGAACTCCGCCAAAGGCAAAAAAGCAACCCAATCATCCTGATCCGCAGACACAAAACACCTCAAATATGTCTCCAAGGTCTGATTAGTCCGCTCGGTCTGGCCATTAGTCTGAGGATGGAAAGCAGACGAAAAAGACAAATCTATGCCCATCCTAGCACAGAATGCCCGCCAAAATCTAGACACGAATTGGGTCCCTCTGTCAGAAACGATATTCTCCGGAATACCATGCAAACGAACAACATTTTGAAAAAACAGAGGAACCAACTCGGAAGAAGAAGGCAACTTAGGCAAGGGAACCAGATGGACCATCTTAGAGAAACGGTCACACACCACCCAGATGACAGACATCTTCTGAGAAACAGGCAGATCCGAAATAAAATCCATCGAGATGTGCGTCCAAGGCCTCTTCGGAATAGGCAAGGGTAACAACAATCCACTAGCCCGAGAACAACAAGGCTTGGCCCGAGCACAAACGTCACAAGACTGCACAAAGCCTCGCACATCTCGTGACAGGGAAGGCCACCAGAAGGACCTTGCCACCAAATCCCTGGTACCAAAGATTCCAGGATGACCTGCCAACGCAGAAGAATGAACCTCAGAGATGACTCTACTGGTCCAATCATCAGGAACAAACAGTCTACCAGGTGGGCAACGATCAGGTCTATCCGCCTGAAACTCCTGCAAGGCCCGCCGCAGGTCTGGAGAAACGGCAGACAATATCACTCCATCTTTAAGGATACCTGTGGGCTCAGAATTACCAGGGGAGTCAGGCTCAAAACTCCTAGAAAGGGCATCCGCCTTAACATTCTTAGAACCCGGTAGGTAAGACACCACAAAATTAAACCGAGAGAAAAACAACAACCAGCGCGCCTGTCTAGGATTCAGGCGCCTGGCAGACTCAAGGTAAATTAAATTTTTGTGGTCAGTCAATACCACCACCTGATGTCTGGCCCCCTCAAGCCAGTGACGCCACTCCTCAAAAGCCCACTTCATGGCCAAAAGCTCCTGATTCCCAATATCATAATTCCGCTCGGCGGGCGAAAATTTACGGGAAAAAAAGGCACAAGGTCTCATCACGGAGCAGTCGGAACTTCTCTGCGACAACACCGCCCCAGCTCCGATTTCAGAAGCGTCGACCTCAACCTGAAAAGGAAGAGCAACATCAGGCTGACGCAACACTGGGGCGGAAGAAAAGCGGCGCTTGAGCTCCCGAAAGGCCTCCACAGCATCAGGGGACCAATCAGCAACATCAGCACCCTTCTTAGTCAAATCAGTCAATGGTTTTACAACATCAGAAAAACCAGCAATAAATCGACGATAAAAGTTAGCAAAGCCCAAAAATTTCTGAAGACTCTTAAGAGAAGAGGGTTGCGTCCAATCACCAATAGCCTGAACCTTGACAGGATCCATCTCGATGGAAGAGGGGGAAAAAATGTATCCCAAGAAGGAAATCTTTTGAACCCCAAAAACACACTTAGAACCCTTCACACACAAGGAATTAGACCGCAAAACCTGAAAAACCCTCCTGACCTGCTGGACATGAGAGTCCCAGTCATCCGAAAAAATCAGAATATCATCCAGATACACAATCATAAATTTATCCAAATAATCGCGGAAAATGTCATGCATAAAGGACTGGAAGACTGAAGGGGCATTTGAAAGACCAAAAGGCATCACCAGATACTCAAAATGGCCCTCGGGCGTATTAAATGCGGTTTTCCACTCATCCCCCTGCTTGATTCGCACCAAATTATACGCCCCACGGAGATCAATCTTAGAGAACCACTTGGCCCCCTTTATGCGAGCAAACAAATCAGTAAGCAGTGGTAACGGATATTGATATTTAACCGTGATTTTATTCAAAAGTCGATAATCAATACACGGCCTCAAAGAGCCGTCTTTCTTAGACACAAAGAAAAAACCGGCTCCTAAGGGAGATGACGAAGGACGAATATGTCCCTTTTCCAAGGACTCCTTTATATATTCTCGCATAGCCGCGTGTTCAGGCACAGACAGATTAAATAAACGACCCTTAGGGTATTTACTACCCGGGATCAAGTCTATGGCACAATCGCACTCCCGGTGCGGAGGTAGTGAACCAACCTTGGGTTCTTCAAAAACGTCACGAAAGTCAGACAAGAATTCAGGAATCTCAGAGGGAATAGATGATGAAATGGAAACCAAAGGTACGTCCCCATGAGTTCCTTTACATCCCCAGCTTAACACAGACATAGCTCTCCAGTCGAGGACTGGGTTATGAGATTGCAGCCATGGCAATCCCAGCACCAAAACATCATGTAGATTATACAGCACCAGAAAGCGAATAACCTCCTGGTGATCCGGATTAACACGCATAGTCACTTGTGTCCAGTATTGTGGTTTATTACTAGCCAATGGGGTGGAGTCAATCCCTTTCAGAGGTATCGGAGCCTCCAATGGCTCCAAATCATACCCACAGCGTTTGGCAAAGGACCAATCCATAAGACTCAAAGCAGCGCCAGAGTCGACATAGGCGTCCGCGGTAATAGATGACAAAGAACAAATCAGGGTCACAGATAGAATAAACTTAGACTGTAAAGTGCTAATTGAAACAGACTTGTCAGGCTTCTTAGTACGCTTAAAGCATGCTGATATAACATGAGTTGAATCACCACAATAGAAGCACAACCCATTTTTTCGTCTAAAATTCTGCCGCTCGCTTCTGGACAGAATTCTATCACATTGCATATTTTCTGGCGTTTTCTCAGTAGACGCCGCCAAATGGTGCACAGGTTTGCGCTCCCGCAGACGCCTATCGATCTGAATAGCCATCGTCATGGACTCATTCAGACTCGCAGGCACAGGGAACCCCACCATAACATCCTTAATGGCATCAGAGAGACCTTCTCTGAAAATCGCCGCCAGGGCGCACTCATTCCACTGAGTAAGCACAGACCATTTGCGGAATTTTTGGCAGTATATTTCAGCTTCATCTTGCCCCTGAGACAAGGACATCAAGGCCTTTTCCGCCTGAAGCTCTAAATGAGGTTCCTCATAAAGCAACCCCAAGGCCAGAAAAAACGCATCCACATTGAGCAACGCAGGATCCCCTGGTGCCAATGCAAAAGCCCAGTCCTGAGGGTCGCCCCGGAGCAAGGAAATTACAATCCTGACCTGCTGTGCAGGGTCTCCGGCAGAGCGAGACTTCAGGGACAAAAACAATTTGCAATTATTTTTAAAATTTTGAAAGTGAGATCTATTCCCCGAGAAGAATTCAGGCAAAGGAATTCTAGGCTCAGACATAGGTGCATGAACAACAAAATCTTGCAAATTTTGTACCTTTGTGGCGAGATTATTCAAACCTGTAGCTACACTCTGAAGATCCATTTGAAACAGGTGAACACAGAGCCATTCAAGGATTAGAAGGAGAGAAAGAGAGGAAGGCTGCAGTATAGGCAGACTAGCAAGTGATTCAATTAAGAGCACACTCAGAACTAGAGGAAAAAAAAAAAAAATTGTAGCAGACTTCTTTTTTCTCTCCTTTCTCAGCCAGTAATTTAACCCTTTTTTTTTGGGCCGGTCAAACTGTCATGATTCTCAATGGCGAGAGAACATAGCCCAGCATATATGAGAACTAGCTCTTGGAAGATGGAAACTATACTGACCATGAACTAAACCTGCCGCACAACTAGAAGTGGCCGGGTAGCATGCCTACGTTTTTTATCCCTAGATGCCCAGCGCCAGCCGGAGAACTACCTAATCCTAGCAGAGGAAAAGACAGTCCTGGCTCACCTCTAGAGAAATTTTCCCAAAAGGCAGACAGAGGCCCCCACATATATTGGCGGTGATTTTAGACGAAATGACAAACGTAGTATGAAAATAGGTTTAGCAAAATCGAGGTCCGCTTACTAGATAGCATGAAGACAGAAAGGGCACTTTCATGGTCAGCAGAAAACCCTATCAAAACACCATCCAGAAATTACTTTAAGACTCTAGCATTAACTCATAACACCAGAGTGGCAATTTCCGCTCACAAGAGCTTTCCAGACACAGTAACGAAACAGCAGCTGTGAACAGGAACAAAATGCAAAAACACACAAGGACAAAAGTCCAACTTAGCTAGGAGTTGTCTAGTAGCAGGAACATGCACAGAAGGCTTCTGATTACATTGTTGACCGGCATGAAACTGACAGAGGGGCAAGGTTATATAGCGACTTCCACATCCTGATAGGAGCAGGTGAACAGAGGGGATGATGCACACAAGTACAATTCCACAAGTGGCCACCGGGGGAGCCCAGAATCCAATTTCACAACACATATGCTACCAGAACCAGGCCTCTAGGCAGCCTGTATAAACGTCTGGTGGTTGCAGAAAGTAGTCTTGCGTTATCGTGGAGTTCGCAGTGACTGTATCGTGGATATATACATATATTTCATGCACTGAAATCTGAGGTGTATGTGCCATATGCTCACTATTAGTTTCCTGAAAGCCGGCCTATTAGTGGAAACAGCCTGCAGCCTCCTCTGTAGATGTTGATCAATCACTTAATTGCCCGACGATATGGGGCAGCAAAGAGCTGTATGCTCCAAAGATAACAGTGGGTGGATCTGCACGACCCCCATGACTGCCACCTTTGACAGTTGGTGGCATCGGTGGGATTCTGAGTGACCCCCTCCGGTGTCCCCTACCTGATAATTATCCTTTTGTTATCTAGCGCCATCATGTTCCGCAGCACTTTACAGACATTATTATCACTGTCCCCATTGGGGCTCACAATCTAAATTTACATAACAACCTGATTTAAACAACAGGTCATTTTCTGATAACTTTTCTTTGAGAGGATCCAGCGGAATACGTAAGAGAGGGGCTCTTACAACAAAGGTGAAAATGGTTCCTCATTATGGTGCCATGTTTTGACATCCAGGACAGAAGAACTTTTTTTTTGTTCAACTCCACACCCTTTTCATGACCTTTGGGCCCGTGACCTATTTCCTTGCTTGCTCACACTACAATTCTGCTGAGGAGGGGAGTTCTGCACAGGTCTTTATCACTTTATGGCAAGGGTGACAAGACTACTCTGGGATAGGTGTCAAAAACTTCATAGTAGCCACGAAATCCGGTCTGCCCATGAAAGGAGTTAAACAGCTAGGCTATACTATACATGTAACGTGGCGTGGGGCGATAGCCGTAGGCATGGTACTCACCTATTACACCTTGGCACGTTACATGAATGCGAGGGTCCTGGCTGGGTGTGTAAACTTGTGCTATGGGACGCTACGCCCTTGCACGCGCATGCTACCGATGACTTGGATTGATCAGGACCAGATCAATTCAGTTGAACAGGACCAGGACCAGTTTTAAAGTTCAATGAGGGAGGCCACCAGTCAAAAATAAACTTTTTACTAAAAAACATCTTGTTAGGGGTTATGTACAAAATGTAGTGGGTACACAGCTTGGTAAACGTTTCCTTCACAATAAGGAGCATTTTAACATACAATCTCAGTACCTTTCTCCAAACACACATGTTCTCTGACTTTTTCACCTTCCTTCAACACAACCCAGCTCAGTACTATAGTCCAGTTAGTGAGAGTCCTATTCTCAACCCACGGTTTTAAGTCTTCAAATCTCAAAGGAAACTAATTTACTTAGCTTCTCTGCTACTAGCATCTTGGAACTCCCACCTGGGGCACTCTCTTCATCTCAAATTCTCTTTCCCACACTGGCCCCTTACCTCTCAGAGTTATAAACTCGGAGCCGTGCTGCTAGCAATCCTATTCCAGGGCTCGTCTCCGGTTGACTAAGTCCTGGAAATGATGCAATGCAATTGAAATGATTAAGGATTGCAATCCGAAATGCGTTTGCTCCTGTATGTGACTCCATGCTTGTGGTTGGAACTTTTATTACCTATGGATTTTAAAATTATACAATAAAGTTCCTAATTTTATGGAAGATTTGGACTCTGGATCATTCCAAGTTTCTCTCTGCTTATCCCTGCGGCACTTTGGGCATCCTTGAGCTGGACTTCTGGAGTGGAGAGCTGTCTCTTTTCTCCTTTTTATTGTCTTGGTCTCTCTGACTTTGGGACACTAATGTTATGCGGCACTGCTTACTGTCCAGACCTTAGGTCTGCTTCTCGCACACTCTGGGCCCTATCTAACCGTCTCTGGGCTAGTCCCAAACACTAACTCTAAGTTTCCCTACTATCGGTCAGAATACCACACTGTTAGCAATAACACCCGTCACAATACACATTACACATTGAAATACTGCAACAATACACACATCTTCAAGGGGGAACGTGGGCAGTATGTCCATCTCCTTACATTCACATGAGATAGCTTTTGGCTGAACCAACAGACATCTACAGTACCTCTCCTGACTCCTAAATACACATGAACTGTTTGGTTGGCCAAGCATTAATTTGCTTTTAGTTGGTGTAGCCGAGAAAGCTGCTGCTGGATGCCTCTGGCAGTGGCTTGTCTTCCGAGAAAACAAATCAGGATCAGATGTTGATATTCCAACTGTTGTCTTTCTCAGATATTGGCAATTTTGCATGATTTTCCTCTAATGTATATGTGGGCCCTTAGAGTAACCTCACGGTGACAACGTTTCTTAGCTATTTTGTTTGACTCAAAGAGATATTGTGATTTTTTTGTTATTTATAAAGCAAGACATTCATCAACTCATCAGTTCAAAGTAGAAATAATGGCTTGTTGGCTGCGGTGCTCAGACAAGGGACTGGGCCGATTCCCAAGTAATGGATGAGGCAAAAGGTAGATTGCTTCAGCATAAGCAAGTAGAAGCTGTTAAAAGGTTTTCCTGTTAGGAATTGTGGTTCTGTGCTCCCACCTAAGAATGGGTAAGGTCCGGTGCTACACTATTCCGGTCACAAGCACCACCATTGTCCTGCTTGCTCTGTGAGGGTACACTGCCAGCCTTCCCCGGTTATGAGGAAGGGGTCTGATCATCCTAGAGGTGGAGATACCATTCGCACAGGAAGACCTTCCCAATCATATGGAACGTTGCACTCTGGAGTAGTAGATGTGTGGGGATGCGGGATGCCGTATCTCCCACAGATTTCACTGCCCGGGGAAAATGGGACGCCGTGTTCCCCGGTTGCCCGACAACGTAGGACGCTCCAGTATCTGGTACTAGGCAGTGGTGGGATTATGTCCATTCTGCAGTGCACATTAGCAGGGAGTGGTTGTCTGGGGATGATTGGGAGGTGTTCAATACCTTATCATTTCCCCCAGCATCAGGTGGACAATTTAACCCTGTTCCCAGCTCAGGTCCTTGCTGTTTATTGCATTTCCTATGTGTTCTGGTGAGTGGTGCTTGAAGTATTGGTTGCTCTCTTTCAGAGTCGGTCTTAGGACTTGCTTCCTTTTCTCTTTTTGCTACACTTCCAGAGTTTCTCAAAGAGGAATGTTCTTGACTAGGCTCCAGCCACATCGCCAGATGCCAGCTGACCTGTGACAGCAGGCTTGGGAAGGGCTCTGCTAAAGTCTAGTGCCCCTTTCATTTACTGGGAGCTGGATGAAGAGTATCCTGGCCCTTCAAGGCCCGCCTAAGTGCATCTGTGGCTGCACCTTTGTTGCTTTGGTGCCAGTCTTGTTGGGTCTCTCTGCGATTGTCCATAACACTTCCTTAATAAATTACTCTAAAATCTGACAGAAAAGAAACACTTGGCCTACACGTTTTAAGTCCATAAAGGCCCTTAATAAATGTTTTTGTTACTGCAACCATTTTGTCACAAAAGAGAGGGAAAACATTGATTTATACTAAACACCTTTGTTGTTACTTTGCAAACACAGGACATTTCCTTCTATAAGAAATAGACCTTCAAATGGGGCTGTCATCTACTAAGCCTTTACTATGTTAGAGGGTTATTCCCTGTAAACTCAACTGTACGCAAGAAATGTATGCACCTGGAGCGCCCCCACGTAAGGGCAATGGGGTACTCGGCACCGGGTCCTTCAGTTCAGGGGATGTCACGGTGGCCCGACCCGGTCCGTGGCCCTTGGAGGGGTGTCCAATAAAAGGAATAGTTCTTATGGGGAAAGGTCTTTAAAGGGATATGTTCGTGATGCCACCTGTGGTATTCGGTCAGGGTGACCGTCGCTACTTAGGGGTCCACTGGGTTGATGTGATGGCAGCTAGATGGTATACCTTCCCACAGGTGAAGTATGTCCCCAGGGCTTCCCAGAAGTGTAGATGGTAATGGTGTGAGGCGCAGTGAAGAACGAGGAGACAAGGTTGCAGTCTCTTTACCTTTACAGAAGACTTCAGCATCCACAGTCCAGGGCACAGACCACAGGGTAGGCAGAGTCCGGCCGGTCTGAAGGCAAATCCAGAGTCCCCTTATCCAGGTGGAAATCAGTAGCCTTCCTCTAGCGCCTGTGTGTTGTAGTACCTCCCTGCTGAGCTTCTCGGTAAGGTCCTCACAACTATTGTAGATGTTATTTCTCTTCCTCTCTGTCCCCCAGATGGTTAGGATAGGACAAACCCGTATGACTGGTGGCCTGAGGCTTTTTACAGGGACCCTACAACGCCCCAGCCCCCACAAGTTGCCACCGTGCCTCCTGGGTATATGGTCGGGCAGCTAACGTGGAATTGACTGTCCTGCCGGTCTCTGAAGCAAGGCTTGGAGACGATTGCTCCCTCGGTGTTCCGGCTACCAGATTCTGCGCCTCAGAAGGAGGCAGCCTTTTGCAGGGCAGAACTCCTTCTGGATTCCTCTCCTTTTGCTATGACTTCGTTTCTCACCCTTTACAATACAATTCTCTTTCGTGTCCTTCGTTAGGATGCTGCCGCACGTGGGGCAGGCGCAGCTCCGTGGCCTTCTATCTAGGCCTCTGACAGGATCCCACCCCTGTCAGGGACCTCTCTGTCTGCAGCTCTGATGTTCCTCCTTCCCCTTTGTCTGCCTGACAGGAACTGCCTGGGAGAAGCCCAGTCAGCTTCTGTCTAACTTTCTATCTAGCCCACCAGTTTTACCTAATTGTGAGGAGTGCCCTAGTAGATAGGAGCAAGGCTCCCCCTGGTGGACTGGAGTGTGAAGTGTGGTGTATGGTTTGTGATACCTGGCAGGAAGATCTCATTTATTACCTTCAGACGTAACATCACTCCCCCTGGTGGAAGAGCAACATTACTGCAACGACCAGGACTCTGGGGCGCTGCACACCCATATGTGATAGAGTTGCATCGTGAAGCAAATCTACATGGTAATGAATATGGGACGTTTACTATTTACTGTTGCATCATAATCCTGTTAGTTGTTAGTTCTGACTTAATTGAATTAAGTTTGTTGAATTCTAGTGAAAACAATTTTAGACGCATTTATACATTTTTTGCACCTTAAAGGGAACCTGTCAACCCCCCCCAGGCGTTTGAAACTAAAAGAGCCACCTTGTGCAGCAGTAATGCTGCATTCTGACAAGCTTGCTCTTTTAGTTCTGGGTGCTGTAACTGCAGAAATAATCCGTTTTGTAATTTGTCAGAAAATACCTTTCTTCAGTCCTGGAGGCAGGCTTCTTGGCGCTGGGCGCCGCCTCCTCAGCGCTGTTTTGAAATGAGCCGACGCCTGCGCTCTTTTCTCCTGCTTGGTGCAGGCGCAGTGAGCGCTGCCCGTCCTCTGTCCTCATATGCAGTCTAGCTGACTGCGCCTGCGCGGCCGCCCTGCTTGTGATTCCCAGCCCCGCAGTGTCTTCTGATTTATTCACATTGCGGGGCTGGGATTCACAGGCAGGGCGGCCGCACAGGCGCAGTCAGCTAGACTGCATATGAGCACAGAGGACGGGCAGCGCTCACTGCGCCTGCACCAAGCAGGAGAAAAGAGCGCAGGCGCCGGCACATTTGAAAACAGCGGTGAGGAGGCAGCGCCCGGTGCCAAGAAGACTTGAGTGACGGCACCCAGAACTAAAAGAGCAACTAAAAGAGCAACCTTGTCAGAATGCAGCATTACTGCTGCACAAGGTGGCTCTTTTAGTTTCAAACGCCTGGGGGGGTGACAGGTTCCCTTTAAAGATTTTGTCTCCTTGCTAGACGCTTTGTGAAGCAGATTTATTACTGGTGTCTGGCAGTTTTTCAACTCAACATGACTGTCTAAATTTTGCCACCCAGTCTAATAGGACATTCACACTAATGTATCCTCAGTCCGTGTGAAGAATGGACAGCACACGGATGCAATGTTAGCCTATGTGCTACTTCACAAAGATCTGTGTTAAAAAAAAAGTGCAGCATGCTTTAGTGTGGTCTGCTTTACAGACCAATCTAATGCATACAAATAGCAGGCAGCTTCTGAACTGGCTCCCCATGCAGACGGGCAAATGTTGCTGCAATCAAAGCCGGTCATGTCTGTAGTTTGTGGACATGACTGGTCCAATAAATTCAGCATCTGTCTGAGCTTAATTTACTGTAGACTAACAGAGATAGGAGAAGTTATTCCAGTGGAAATTAACACTCCTCAAATGTTACAAAAATTTTAATTCTCCAGAATGTTGATTTTTATTTTTTTTTGGAATTCGGTCAGCAAAAATTGAGCAACAAGGCGGCTAACTGTAGCCACCATTTTACTGAACTGTAGAAGGCCAGCAACACGCTAAAAAAAAACCACGCTGCCCGTTGTTCAGTCTTTCACGCCTTTTCTTTTCACCTTCCCATCTTCTTCAGCCGTCTTCACACTGGCTTTACCAGGCCTCTGATGTGTGATACTGACTAGGCCTCAGGTGCCGCATGATGTTATGTCTTGACTTCACAACGTATGCCATGACGGAGTAACATCGTGCAGGGTGGTAGCCGTGGGTGAGGTTCTCATCTTCCATGCCCCCACAGGATACATGAAAATGGGGGTCCTGGCATGTGTCTGCTCTTGCTAACTGGGTGATAGACCTCTGCAGACTGCATGGCGCCGCTAGATAGGGCAGGCCAGGACCAGATGTTAGGGAACCTCATCTAGATCTCTCATGTGAGGTTTGCTGTGAATGCGGGTCCCTGGTCACTCTATCACTTCTGGGACCCCATAGCTGCATATCTCGCCTCTGAGAGTAGCTTCTTTGCAGTAGTCTTTGCTGACTGGTTCCTCACTGGGAAAGCCTCTGGCCATCCTGTGAACATGTCCACGACCACAAGGGCATATTTGAAACACCCACTTGGCGGCATCTGGATGTGGTCTATCTGGATCCTCTGGAAGGGGTACAGTGGTCTGGCAAGACGATGTGTGGGAACTTTCTCCATTCTTCCAGGGTTGCATTTGCCGCAGGTCAGTCAGCTGCTAGTGAACTTGGCTGTTAGGGTGGGGATCCCTGGAGCCAACCAGTAATCACCAATCAGATCATTCATCTGTGTCTTTAATCTGTGTGTGGGCCCATGTGCCCACTGGACCACGATAGGGTACATACTTCGGGGTAAACAGAGTTTGTAGTTCATTATCATCTACACAGATTTCCACCTGCTAAGAGAACTCTGGAGGTGCCATTGGGCCGGCCGGACTTGCGCAGCCTGGTTATCCGGATTCCGGACTGAGGACCCAGAGATCTTCAGTAAAGAGGTAAAGAGACTGCAACCTGGTGTCCTCGTTATTTACTGCACCGCACCATTACAGCCTCACCACCACCTCCACTATCATCATCATCCATTTACACCGATTCCCACCATTCTACTGTGCGCCCCTCGGCAGGGTCACGGACCGGGGCCTAGCCACTGTGACAACCCCAGAGCAGAGACTCACAGGCCCGGTACCGGGTACCCCTCGGCCCTGCGGCGGTGGGGGCGCCACACTTCCATAAAGGCCAGATTTGTGCAGTGTACGACTGATTGTTGTCCTATGGACAGACTGTCCCACCTCAGCTGTAGATCTCTACAGTTCATCCAGAGTGATCATGGGCCTCTTGGCTGAATCTCTGATCAGTCTTCTCCTTGTTTGAGATGAAAGTGTAGAGGGACGGCCGGGTCTTGGTAGATTTGCAGTGCTGTGATACTCCTTCCATTTCAATATGATCGCTTGCACAGTGCTCCTTGGGATGTTTCAAGTTTTGGAAATCATTTTGTATCCAAATCCGGCTTTAAACTTCTCCACAACAGTATCACGGACCTGCCTGTTGTGTTCCTTGGTCTTCATGATGCTCTCTGTGCTTCAAACAGAACCTTGAGACTATCACAGAGCAGGTGCATTTATACGGAGACTTGATTACACACAGGTGGATTATATTTATCATCATTAGGCATTTAGGACAACATTGGATCATTCAGAGATCCACAATGAACTTCTAGAGTGAGTTTGCTGCACTGAAAGTAAAGTGGCCGAATAATATTGCAAGCCCCACTTTTCAGTTTTTGAATTTCCACAAAAATTTAAAATAATCAATAAATTTAATTCAAACTTCACAATTGTGTTCCACTTGTTGTTGATTCTTCAACAAAAATTTACATTTGGTATCTTTATGTTTGAAGCATGATATATGGGAAAAGATTGAAAAGTTCCAGGGAGCCGAATACTTTCACAAGGCACTGTATATAGTTCATGTTCAGTAAAAATACGTTTAATGTTGTACTTTGGTCTCCCTTAATTGGTTCCCTAACATCTGGTCCTGGCCTGCCCTATCTAGCGGCGCCATGCAGTCTGCAGAGGTCTATCACCCAGTTAGCAAGAGCAGACACATGCCAGGACCCCCATTTTCATGTATCCTGTGGGGGCATGGAAGATGAGAACCTCACCCACGGCTACCACCCTGCACGATGTTACTCCGTCATGGCATACGTTGTGAAGTCAAGACATAACATCATGCGGCACCTGAGGCCTAGTCAGTATCACACATCAGAGGCCTGGTAAAGCCAGTGTGAAGACGGCTGAAGAAGATGGGAAGGTGAAAAGAAAAGGCGTGAAAGACTGAACAACGGGCAGCGTGGTTTTTTTTTAGCGTGTTGCTGGCCTTCTACAGTTCAGTAAAATGGTGGCTACAGTTAGCCGCCTTGTTGCTCAATTTTTGCTGACCGAATTCCAAAAAAAAATAAAAATCAACATTCTGGAGAATTAAAATTTTTGTAACATTTGAGGAGTGTTAATTTCCACTGGAATAACTTCTCCTATCTCTGCTTGTGTTATGACCCCAATGGCGAGGGTCTCAGAGATATCAGCAAGTCTGCGAAGTACAAAAATCCAGCTCATCGGGCAGTGGTAACTGGGTTGACCATATATCTACTCCTAACGCCAACACTAGAAGTAGCCGGGGAACATGCCTACGTTGGTCGCTAGATGTCTCGCGCCAGCCGGAGAGCTAACTACCCCTAGAAGAGGAAAACAAAGACCTCTCTTGCCTCCAGAGAAAAGACCCCAAAAGTAGGATACAAGCCCCCCACAAATAATAACGGTGAGGTAAGAGGAAATGACAAACACAGAGATGAACTAGGTTTAGCAAAGAGAGGCCCACTTACTAATAGCAGAATGTAGTAAGATAACTTATATGGTCAACAAAAACCCTATCAAAAATCCACGCTGGAGATTCAAGAACCCCCGAACCGTCTAACGGCCCGGGGGGAGAACACCAGCCACCCTAGAGCTTCCAGCAAGGTCAGAAAACAGATTATATACAAGCTGGACAAAAAATGCAAACAAAAACAAATAGCAAAAAGCAAGAAAGCAGACTTAGCTTAATCAAGCAGGAACCAGGATCAGTAGACAAGAGCACTACAGATTAGCTCTGATATCAACGTTGCCAGGCATTGAACTGAAGGTCCAGGGAGCTTATATAGCAACACCCCTGACCTAACGACCCAGGTGAGCATACAAGGGATGAATGACATACCCAGAGTCAAATCACTAGTAGCCACTAGAGGGAGCCAAAAGGTAAATTCACAACAGGCTTGTATCCTACTTTTGGGGTCTTTTTCTCTGGAGGCAAGAAAGGTCTTTCTTTTCCCTTCTAGGGTTAGTTAGTTCTCCGGCTGGCGCGAGACGTCTAGAATCAACGTAGGCACGTTCCCCGGCTGCTGTTATTTGTGGTGCTAGGATTAGATATATGGTCAGCCCAGTTACCACCGCCCTATGAGCTGGTTTTTGTGTTTGCAGACTTGGTAACTATTTCTGAGACCCCCTGCCATTGGGGTCATAACAGTATGCCAGGCCAACATTGAATGTTTAATGCATTGCAGAAGTGGGATTATAAGAAAGGAAATTCTGAGTTTTTTTTTTTTTTTTCCTCTCTTCCTCCCCTTTACCTTTGAGTGGCTTGTGCTTGCTGCAGACATGAATGTCCAGACCTTGATTACAAGTGTAGACCAGCTTGCTGCTCGTGTGCAGGGCATACAAGATTTTGTTACCAGTAGTCCTATGTCTGAACCTAAGATACCTATTCCTGAACTGTTCTCTGGAGACCGATTTAGGTTTAGGAATTTCAGGAATAATTGTAAATTGTTTCTTTCTCTGAGACCCCGTTCATCTGGAGATTCAGCTCAGCAAGTTAAAATTGTTATCTCTTTTTTACGGGGCGACCCTCAGGATTGGGCTTTCTCGCTAGCGCCAGGAGATCCGGCATTGGCAAATATTGATGCGTTTTTTCTGGCGCTCGGATTGCTTTACGAGGAACCCAATCTTGAAGTTCAGGCAGAAAAAGCCTTGCTGGCTATTTCTCAGGGCCTGGATGAAGCTGAAGTGTATTGCCAAAAATTTCGGAAATGGTCCGTGCTTACTCAGTGGAATGAATGTGCTCTGGCCGCAAATTTCAGAAATGGCCTTTCTGAAGCCATTAAGAATGTGATGGTGGGTTTCCCCATTCCTACAAGTCTGAATGATTCCATGGCGCTGGCTATTCAAATTGACCGGCGTTTGCGGGAGCGCAAAACCGCTAATCCTCTGGTGGTGTTGTCTGAACAAACACCTGATTTAATGCAATGTGATAGAATTCAGACTAGAAATGAGCGGAAAAATCATAGATGTCAGAATGGGTTGTGTTTTTACTGTGGTGATTCTACACATGTTATATCAGCATGCTCTAAACGCCTAACAAGGGTTGTTAGTCCTGTCGCCATTGGTAATTTGCAACCTAAATTTATTTTGTCTGTGACTTTAATTTGCTCATTGTCTTCTTACCCTGTTATGGCGTTTGTGGATTCAGGTGCTGCCCTGAGTCTTATGGATCTGTCATTTGCCAAACGCTGTGGTTTTGTTCTTGAACCGTTGGTAAATCCTATTCCTCTTAGAGGTATTGATGCTACGCCATTGGCGGAAAATAAACCGCAGTTTTGGACGCAGGTAACCATGTGCATGACTCCTGAACATCGGGAGGTGATTCGTTTTCTTGTTCTGCATAAAATGCATGATTTGGTCGTTTTGGGTCTGCCATGGTTACAGACCCACAATCCAGTCTTGGATTGGAAGGCAATGTCTGTGTCAAGTTGGGGTTGTCAGGGAATTCATGCTGATTCCCCGCCGGTGTCTATTGCTTCCTCTACTCCTTCGGAAGTTCCTGAGAATTTGTCTGATTATCAGGATGTGTTCAGCGAGTCCAGATCCAGTGCTCTGCCTCCTCATAGGGACTGTGACTGCGCCATAGATTTGATTCCAGGTAGTAAATTTCCTAAGGGTAGATTATTTAATCCGTCTGTACCTGAGCATGCCGCAATGCGTTCGTATATCAAGGAGTCCCTGGAGAAGGGGCATATCCGTCCATCCTCTTCCCCTCTTGGTGCGGGATTCTTTTTTGTGGCCAAGAAGGACGGATCTTTGAGACCTTGTATTGACTATCGTCTTCTGAATAAAATCACTGTTAAATTTCAGTATCCTTTGCCTCTGTTGTCGGACTTGTTCGCCCGGATTAAAGGTGCCAAGTGGTTCACCAAGATAGATCTACGCGGTGCGTACAATCTTGTGCGCATTAAGCAAGGAGATGAATGGAAGACTGCATTTAATACGCCCGAAGGTCATTTTGAGTACTTGGTGATGCCTTTTGGGCTCTCTAATGCTCCCTCAGTGTTTCAGTCCTTTATGCATGACATTTTCCGGAAGTATCTGGATAAATTTATAAATTGTTTATCTGGATGATATTCTGGTTTTCTCTGAAGATTGGGACTCACATGTGGAGCAGGTCAGGATGGTTTTTCAGGTTTTGCGTGAGAACGCGTTGTTTGTTAAGGGCTCAAAGTGTCTCTTTGGAGTACAGAAGGTTCCCTTTTTGGGGTTTATTTTTTCCCCTTCTGCTGTGGAGATGGACCCAGTCAAGGTCCGAGCTATTCATGATTGGACTCAACCCACGTCAGTTAAGAGTCTTCAGAAGTTCTTGGGTTTTGCTAACTTCTACCGTCGTTTTATCGCTAATTTTTCTAGCGTTGTTAAACCTTTGACGGATATGACCAATAAAGGTTCTGATGTTGCTAACTGGGCTCCTGCAGCCGTGGAGGCGTTCCAAGAGTTGAAGCGCCGGTTTACTTCAGCGCCTGTTTTGTGCCAGCCTGATGTCTCACTTCCCTTTCAGGTCGAAGTGGATGCTTTGGAGATTGGGGCAGGGGCCGTGTTGTCTCAGAGAGGCCCTGGTTGCTCGGTAATGAGACCATGTGCTTTCTTCTCTAGGAAGTTTTCGCCTGCTGAGCGGAATTATGATGTTGGCAATCGGGAGTTGCTGGCCATGAAGTGGGCATTTGAGGAGTGGCGTCATTGGCTCGAAGGTGCTAAGCATCGTGTGGTGGTCTTGACTGATCACAAAAATTTGATGTATCTCGAGTCTGCTAAACGCCTGAATCCTAGACAGGCCCGCTGGTCATTATTTTTCTCCCGTTTTGACTTTGTGGTCTTGTATTTACCAGGTTCAAAGAATGTGAAGGCTGATGCTCTTTCAAGGAGCTTTGTGCCTGACTCTCCTGGAGTTGCAGAACCTGTTGGTATTCTTAAAGAGGGAGTTATCTTGTCAGCCATTTCTCCTGATTTGCGACGCGTGTTGCAGAGATTTCAGGCTGGTAGATCTGACTCTTGTCCACCTGACAGACTGTTTGTTCCTGATAAGTGGACCAGCAGAGTCATTTCCGAGGTTCATTCCTCGGTGTTGGCAGGTCATCCGGGAATTTTTAGCACCAGAGATCTGGTGGCTAGGTCCTTTTGGTGGCCTTCCTTGTCACGGGATGTGCGGTCATTTGTGCAGTCCTGTGGGACTTGTGCTCGAGCTAAGCCTTGCTGTTCTCGTGCCAGCGGGTTGCTCTTGCCCTTGCCTGTCCCGAAGAGGCCTTGGACACACATTTCCATGGATTTCATTTCTGATCTCCCGGTGTCTCAGGGCATGTCTGTCATCTGGGTGGTATGTGATCGCTTTTCTAAAATGGTCCATTTGGTGCCTTTGCCTAAGCTGCCTTCCTCTTCCGATCTGGTTCCTGTGTTCTTTCAGAATGTGGTTCGTTTACACGGCATTCCTGAGAATATTGTGTCTGACAGAGGATCCCAGTTTGTTTCCAGGTTCTGGCGATCCTTTTGTGCTAGGATGGGCATTGATTTGTCGTTCTCGTCAGACTAATGGACAAACGGAGCGAACTAATCAGACTCTGGAGGCTTATTTGAGGTGTTTTGTTTCGGCAGATCAGGATGATTGGGTGACCTTCTTGCCGTTGGCTGAGTTTGCCCTTAATAATCGGGCTAGTTCCGCTACTTTGGTTTCGCCATTTTTCTGCAACTCTGGTTTCCATCCTCGTTTTTCCTCGGGACATGTGGAGCCTTCTGACTGTCCTGGGGTGGATTCTGTGGTGGATAGGTTGCAGCAGATCTGGAATCATGTGGCGGACAACTTGAAGTTGTCACAGGAGAAGGCTCAGCGTTTTGCCAACCGCCGCCGCGGTGTGGGTCCCCGACTTCGTGTTGGGGATTTGGTATGGCTGTCTTCTCGATTTGTTCCTATGAAGGTCTCCTCTCCTAAATTTAAGCCTCGCTTACAAGATATTGGAAATCCTTAATCCAGTTTCCTTTCGCTTGGATCTTCCGGTGTCGTTTGCCATTCACAACGTGTTCCATAGGTCCTTGTTGCGGCGCTACGGTGTGCCGGTGGTTCCTTCTGTTGAGCCTCCTGCTCCGGTGTTGGTTGAGGGCGAGTTGGAGTACGTGGTGGAGAAGATCTTGGATTCTCGTCTCTCCAGACGGAGGCTTCAGTATCTGGTCAAGTGGAAGGGCTATGGTCAGGAGGATAATTCCTGGGTGGTTGCCTCTGATGTGCATGCGGCCGATTTAGTTCGTGCCTTTCACGCTGCTCATCCTGATCGCCCTGGTGGTCGTAGTGAGGGTTCGGTGACCCCTCCTTAAGGGGGGGGTACTGTTGTGAATTAGACTTTTTGGCTCCCTCTGGTGGTTACTAGTGATATGACTCTGGGATTTTCTTCCCTCAGTTTGCACCCACCTGGGTCGTTAGTCCAGGGGTGTTGCTATATAAACCTCATGGATCCTTAGTTCAGTGCCTGGCATCGTTGTAATCAGATCCTTTTTGTTTGCTCCTATCTGCTGGTCCTGGTTCGTGCAAAATTAAGCTAAGTCTTGCTTCTTTGTTTTTTCAGTTATTTGCTTGCTCTCATTTTTGTCCAGCTTGTACTAAATGTGATTCCTGACCTTGCTGGAAGCTCTAGGGGGCTGGTGTTCTCCCCCCGGGCCGTTAGACGGTTCGGGGGTTCTTGAATTTCCAGCGTGGATATTTTTGATAGGGTTTTTGCTGACCATATAAGTTATCTTACTATATTCTGCTATTAGCTAGTGGGCCTCTCTTTGCTAAATACCTAGCTCATTCTTACGTTTGTCTTTTCCTCTTACCTCACCGTTATTATTTGTTGGGGGCTTGTATCCTACTTTTGGGGTCTTTTTCTCTGGAGGCAAGAAAGGTCTTTCTTTTCCCTTCTAGGGTTAGTTAGTTCTCCGGCTGGCGCGAGACGTCTAGAATCAACGTAGGCACGTTCCCCGGCTGCTGTTATTTGTGGTGCTAGGATTAGATATATGGTCAGCCCAGTTACCACCGCCCTATGAGCTGGTTTTTGTGTTTGCAGACTTGGTAACTATTTCTGAGACCCCTGCCATTGGGGTCATAACAGATCTCCATCAAACCTCACTGAGCTCGAGCTGTTTGCCAAGGAAGAATGGGCAAGAATTTCAGTCTCTCAATGTACAAAACTGATAGAGACATACCCCAAGCGACTTGCAGCTGTAATCGCAGGAAAAGGTGGCGCAACAAAGTATTAAGTTAAAGGGGCTGAATAATATTGCACTCCCCACTTTTCAGTTTTTGAATTTCCACAAAAATTAAAAATAACCAATAAATTTCAATCAATTTCACAATTGTGTTCCACTTGTTGTTGATTCTTAACCAAAAATTTACATTTGGTATCTTTATGTTTGAAGCATGATATGTGGGAAAAGGCTGAAAAGTTCCAGTGGGCCGAATACTTTCGCAAGGCACTGTACATCAGATAAAAGGCATGTTTCTTCACAAAGGTTTCTCTTGCTTACTTTTTACACTGTTACATCTCAGGACAATCCAGCAAATGATTATGGGAGACTTATTTACCACTAAGAGGGCTGCATGGGCGAGGTGCAGCGCTGAACACTTTGCTGAACACTCGCCTCCAGCTAACTCACTATCAGGAAGTCATCTTCTGTCTTCTCACATAGCCCCTCCCATCCTGGGCTAGTCTCAACTATTAACTCTATCTATTCCCAACTAAGTGCATGCAAATTACTAAACAGCCAAAATCACATTTAAAACAGTACGCACAATGCATTATATCATGACACATATCTCTTCAAGAGGGTTTGTGGCAGTATCTCCACTTCCTTAGAACAGAACAGCGTCTAGTGACATCAGAGGCCTAGTCAAGCCGGAAGTCTCAGCTCAAAGTGAATAAGGCCAAATAAAATATGCGCAACCAGGGGAGGCAAAAAAAAGAGGTACACAAGAGCAGATGACAGGCTGTGGAGACAGTGGGATGGATGACTAGTGAGGGGAGAATACATTTTTTTAATATATCGTTTGTTTCTTATTTTTCCAGACTCGAGAAAATAATAAGAAACTTTCAATTCGTGAGGGATAATTTAATTTTCCTGTAAAATCCATGCGCCTAGGCAAATTTGCTTCTCAGCAGACCCGCTCCTCTCTAATCAAGCGTCCCTCTTCTGTCACCCCCACTCCCCTCTCACAGCATGCAGTCTCACAGTCACAGAAAGATACTGCAGCTGCAACATTTACAGATGTCCTGCATGTGAACAAATGGTTTCTACACACTACTGGAAAGTGATAAAGGTGTCACTTTACGCCAATAAGATATGTAACGTATTATGTATTCAAATGTACAAGTAATATTTACTGGATATTATACTATTATGTATTCTTTTACTATTGCACAAATATACGGACAATACAGCTACTTGAATAAAAAGCACCTGAAATAACCTTTCCCTGAGACTGCGAACAGAAACATTTTTCATATCATACACTTGGCACAATGGAAAGAGCTGGCCCGCATTTTTCCAGGCAGGGTAAAGCTTAGCAAGTGAGGTGGGTGCTACACGTTCCCTGCCAAACAGATAATCATTATTTGTATAAAGCTCTAGGTGTGGCTATCCATGGAGAAAGCTGGGCTCAAAATACCATTCCGTTCAGTGCAAGGTCAGATTTCACTAACGACAATGATTGAGCCTACGCCCGTCAGCATAAAAATGCTGCATGTTATCCTTTTATTTGCTTTGATTGCATGGCATGTTTCTTCAGAGATATAGAAATCCAGTACATGAAATTTTAAGTGTCTGGGACCCACAAACTTTACAAACACAAGCCAACAAATATCGACAGTGAAGGGTAGAGTGATGATTAGTCAAGTTTTTAGCAGAAAAGAATATTATTGCCTGCCCTGCACATCATGAGAATTGCATGTACAGTTACATCCAAAAATATTTGGACAGTGACACAAGTTTTGGCATTTTACTTGTTTACAAAAACATATTCAAGATACAGTTATACAATCAATGTGGGCTTAAAGTGCTTTCATTTGAGGGTATTCACATCCTAATCGGAGTAAAGGTTTGGGAATTACAGCTCATTAATACATAACTGCCTTTTTTAAAGGGATCAAAAGTAATTGGACAGATATCTGAAAAGCTCCTGAATGGGCTGCATGGGCTATTCCATCATTAATCCATTATCAATTAAGCAGGTAAAAGGTCTGGAGATGATTCCAGGTGTGGCATTTGCATTTAGAAACTGTTGCTATCAACCCACAACATGCGATCAAATAGTCTCTCAATGGAATCGAAACAAACCATCATTAGGCTGAAAAAAAAGAAGATATCAATCAGAGAGATAGCAGAAATGTTGGGAGTGGTCAAATCAACAGTTTGAGGCGATGAGTTTCACAGAAGCAGTGATAAAAAGTAAAATACGTAGCTTTTAATTGATCCGTTAAAAAAAATACACCATGATTAAGAGAACATTAAATAAAGAAAACAAGAAATCATATAAGACAACATTATTAATTTTTACTGTGGACCTAAGAACTAACAGGTAGTTGCTACCTACCTGCCTGTTGTACCCGGCGCCGATCTACCACCACAGAGCAGTCACAGGCCGCTCCTACGGGCGAATCCGTGGCTTCTGCTGACATCACGTCAACAGAGCGACGGCTTCCCTTCTGCTCTGCTCTGTGACAAAAAATAGAAGCACAGAAAAAATGGTATAAATTGGGTATCGATGTAATCATATCAACCCCTACAGTATAATGTACATGTTAATTATAGTGCACTGTGAACTCTGCAAAAAAGAACTAAAATTTACTGTTGTCAAAAGAAAAGAAATAAAAAGTGATCAAAAAGTGGTATTCACCCACAAATGATACCAGTAAAAACTACAGCTTGTTCTGCAAAAAGCTTATACACAGCCCAATCTATGGAAAAATAAAAAAGTTAGCAGTGTAGGAATATGGTGGCTCAAAATAAATATATATATTCGGTACATATATAGTTTTAAAATAGTAGCGAAACAAAAATATATACCGTAAATTTTATATTGGCATGCTGGTATCAACATATAGAAATAAAATAACATGAGAATTATATTGAAAGGTGTTTTAAAAATAAATAAAATATAGAATAAATATTTATTGTTCTTTTTGCCTTCCAAAGAGTTAATAAAAAGTGATCAAAAAGTCACATTTACCAAAAAATAGCACCAATGAAAACTATAGCTTGGCAAACAGAAAATAATCCTTTATTCAGTTCTACTAATATATGGTAGTGAAATTTAATGCTCTCTGAATACGGCAACCCCAAAACAATTTTTAAAAAAAAACAAAAACGTATTAATTGTAAAAAATGTAATAAAAAAAAGAAATGGCGATGACAAAATGATGATACATTTTGTATCTGCCACACTAATATTTTATTTGTGCAGTATAGTAAATAGCAAAAAAAAAAGTGTAAGAAATGTTTTGCTTATGTTTGTCCTCATATAGAGTTATTAAAAGTGTGTTAATAAGTTATGTGTACTCCAAAATGTTACCACTGATAAATACAGTAGCGGCCAAAAGTTTAGCATCTTTTTGAAAAGTGGGATCACTTCTGTCTGGTTGTCGATGCCATTTTCCTGGTGATTTTAATAAACAGGAAGCAAATGGTTGTCAACTATAAGGATGAAAATTGTGTTTGACATTGTTTTATACCTGTATGTGTTAGTTTTCAATATTTGCTGGGCCAATTGTTTTACATATTTTGTCATAGGTAGTCAAATTTTGCCTACATTTTTTTTGTGTGTTTTTCGGTTAAAACATGGCAAAGACAAAGCCAAATTTATCACCAGACGTCAGGAAGCTTATTATTCTGGCAAAAGCCAAAAAGTGGTAGCTCTGGAATTCAACTGCTTTCAGAGTCAACTGTGACATATAATAAAGAAAGAAAGAGATGGTTATGGAACAGCTCATAAACCTTGAAGTGGGCAACCACAGAAAACCTCCTCCAAAGTTGATGACATTATTAAGAAAAAGCTTGAATCTGATGTCGATAAAAGTGCTGTACAGATTTTACACATTATTAGTAAAGAATAATGTAGGGTTGAATGCACAAGTTCCAGTCAAGAAGCCGTTCATCTCTGCAAAGGACAGGAACGTCCGACTTGAGATTGCCAAAGAACCCAGCCAATGAAAAGAGAAAGATTGGTGTAAGTTGTTTTGGTTGGATGAATCCAAGTTCGATCTGTTTGGTAGTGATGGCAAGCTCTATATATACTGCCCAATTGGAAAACATAATGATGTAAGATACCAAACACCTACAGTGAAGCATGGTGGTAGCAATGTCATGGTTTGGGGCTGATTTTCTACATCTGCCATTGGCCCTTTGCATAGAATTGATGGAAATATGAATGCTACCATGTACAAGGATATACTGGGAAATGTAATGTTGCCGCATGGTAAAACCAAAGTTGGCAGGGGCTGGAAATTCCAGCAAGACAATGATCCTAAGCACGCATCCAATTTAGTAACAAAAATTGGTTAGCAAAGAAAAATGTTCACCTGTTGCAATGGCCAAGCCAATCACCTGATTTAACCCCTATAGATCACCTTTGGGATGAGTTAGGGTGACGAGTTGGGGCCCGTACCCAGAGCAATAAAGATTAATTGTTTGCAGATTTGCAAATGGAATGGAGCAAGATCCCTCAGGATGTCTTGAATACCCTAGTGGCTTCCATGCCCGTCGGTGTGGTGCAGTAATTAAACAATTAATTATTTACTCTCTATGTTGGGATCAATAAATAGTAGGTGCAAAACTTTTGCCCGTCAGTTTTCTTTAATTAAATGACCAAACCTATATTCTAAAGCATTTTGGTTAAAATTAAGGTCTTGCATGATGATAACTTTATGCACTTTCAACATTGCATCACAACAAACAGACAGAAGTAATCACACACTTAAAGGGAACCTGTCACCCCCCCACCCCAGTCGTTTCAAACTAAAAGAGCCACCTTGTGCAGCAGTAATGCTGCATTCTGACAAGGTGGCTCTTTTAGTTCTGGGTGCTGTAACTAGAGAAATAATCAGTTTTATAATTTGTCTGAAATACCTGGTCTTCAGTCAAGTAGGCCGGCGTTTCCCCCCTGCTTCAGACAGCACACAGCTGTCACTCACATCTTCTTGGCGCCGCCTCCTCCTCACCGCTGTTTTCAAAATAGCCGGCGCCTGCGCTCTTTTCCCCTGCCTGGTGCAGGCGCAGTGAGCGCTGCCCGTCTTTCCTCATATGCAGCCCAGCTGACTGCGCCTGCGCGGACGCCCTGCCTGTGATTCCCAGCCCCGCAATGTGAATAAATCATAAGTCACTGCGGGTCTGGGATTCACAAGCAGGGCGGCCGCGCAGGCGCAGTCAGCTGGGCTGCATATGAGGGCAGACGGGCAGCGCTCACTGCGCCTGCACCAGGCAGGGGAAAAGAGCGCAGGCGCCGGCTATTTTGAAAACAGCGGTGAGGAGGAGGCGGCGCCCGGCGCCAAGAAGATGTGAGTGACAGCTGTGTGGCGCCTAAAGCAGGGGGGAAACGCCGGCCAACTTGACTGAAGACCAGGTATTTCAGACAAATTATAAAACTGATTATTTCTCTAGTTACAGCACCCAGAACTAAAAGAGCCACCTTGTCAGAATGCAGCATTACTGCTGCACAAGGTGGCACTTTTAGTTTGAAACGACTGGGGGGGTGGGTGACAGGTTCCCTTTAAAAAAAAAGCAAAATTTTAGGTTGCCACTCTACATCTCGTTTCACTGCCATCCCCTTTCCCCAAAAAAAGCCCGCATATGTATATGTCATGAAAAACAGAGAAAAAGTTATGGCTACTAAAATGTGACAATAGAAAAGTGAAGAACAAAATGATCAGACATAAAAACCAAAAAGTGGCTGTGACAGCAGGAGGTTAAAATGTTTATTATAACTCTGTAATTTCCATAATTCCATGAGTTTTAGTACTTGATGTTGCAATTTTAACGTTGAATAGTGTATATAAAGCCTAAGGGCAAATACGTGTTAACTTTGGTGCTAAAGTTCCTAGAAAGTTGGTAAAATTCATACGTAATTATTTACTACCAAGCAACTTCTGCTACAACAGAATATTAAGAAGTAAAATATAACATATGTAACCATTAACTGTTTAGCTGTTGACTGTTTTCTGCTGTATCCAATGGTTTTCTAATTCTTTCAATAAATGCCAGTAGACTTTTAAACCACAAAGGAAAACTACCGTAGATGGTTTTTTTGGCCCCACGTTGGAATTATTATTATTATTTATTATTATAGCGCCATTTATTCCATGGCGCTTTACATGTGAGGAGGGGTATACATAATAAAAACAAGTACAATATTCTTGAACAATACAAGTCACGACTGGTACAGGAGGAGAGAGGACCCTGCCCACGAGGGCTCACAATCTACAAGGGATGGGTGAGGATACAGTAGGTGAGGATAGAGCTGGTCGTGCAGTGGATTGGTCAATCGGTGGTTACTGCAGGTTGTAGGCTTGTAGGAAGAGGTGGGTCTTCAGGTTCTTTTTTAAGGTTTCGATGGTAGGCGAGAGTCTGATGTGTTGTGGTAGAGAGTGCAATTAGAGTTCCTTTCAGAGGATCCCCCTCCTTTAGCTCAGTTTACACTGTTAGGGTACCGTCACACAGTGCCATTTTGATCGCTACGACGGTACGATTCGTGACGTTCTAGCGATATCGTTACGATATCGCAGTGTCTGACACGCAGCAGCGATCAGGGACCCTGCTGAGAATCGTACGTCGTAGCAGATCGTATGGAACTTTCTTTCGTCGCTTGATCACCCGCTGACATCGCTGGATCGTTGTGTGTGACAGCGATCCAGCGATGTGTTCGCTTGTAACCAGGGTAAACATCGGGTAACTAAGCGCAGGGCCGCGCTTAGTAACCCGATGTTTACCATGGTTACCAGCGTAAACGTAAAAAAAACAAACAGTACATACTCACATTCCGGTGTCTGTCCTCCGGCGTCTCAGCTTCTCTGCAGTGTGAGCGCCGGCCGGAAAGCGAGCACAGCGGTGATGTCTGACGTCACCGCTCTGCTTTCCGGCTATGGCGCTTACACAGTGGAGAGAAGCAGAACGCCGGGGGACAGACACCGGAATGTAAGTATGTACTGTTTGTTTTTTTTACGTTTACGCTGGTAACCAGGGTAAACATCGGGTTACTAAGCGCTGCCCTGCGCTTAGTTACCCGATGTTTACCCTGGTTACCGGGGACTTCGGCATCGCTCCAGCGCCGTGATTGCAACGTGTGACCGCAGTCTACGACGCTGGAGCGATATTCATACAATCGCTGCGACGTCACGGATCGTGCCGTCGTAGCGATTAAAATGGTACTGTGTGACAGTACCCTAAGACCTCTTGACAAGGCAAAAACAAAACTTTTTAAAATAATGATCTTGAGTGTTTTGTGTTGTGATCATTATTTTATAATAATTATCTAATGGCTAGATTACACTTTAACTATTCTGAATTAATAAAAGGGTCAAGTTTAATAATTGACTTGCTGGTTATTTGTTGATGCAGTTTCCTGATACTGCCTGCATTGGAATGTAGTAGATATTACATTCTGCCAAATGACAAAGGACGAGCGCTGAGTTAATAACATGAACTGATTGTACGTTCCCGAGTCCATACTAAAAGCTGAGCTTTACCTGTTTAATTATTAGTCTGAATGATAAAAGTGCTCCCATTTCAAGTTTATTCTAGGAATGTTATTTTTACTATAGATCATAGCTTGAGCTATGTTTCGCTCTGGCCGAAGCTTAGGCAAAACAAGTGTCAGGTGTGCACCTGTGCGTGGGTATGTGTCCTATATGCAATATGGTTATCTGTCCATAGCTATTTGCTTCTTTTCTGTCTGCTGGGATGTCCACGGCTTACATTGATTCTTTAATTATACCTCCTGTGAAGAATATTGGAGATATAATTTCATGTCAACCTTTTGTATTCTATTTTGCATGGGATTATAAAAACTCCATCCTTTCTGCATTTGTATTAGGACACTTTGCTCAGCAGGAGGGCCCAGGCTTCTCAGCTTCAGAGAAGAAATTCACACCCCACCAGCTGGCTAATATAAAGCTCCTACAGGAAGACCTCTGTAGATACCATGCGGTCTAACTGCTTTTGTTGACTAAGCTTTGATTTCATAAAGAAAATATGGACTTATCGTACGTCCTGGCCACACACCGGTTACATTTTCAAGATCTCTGGAATGGACCGAACACCTTCCAGGGTCTCGATCCATTCTAGCACCATAGGGTGGGCAGATACGTAGAATGGCTAGTAGGAACCAGGTAGCAAAGCTGTGTTTGGTTTCAACTCAGGGGCCCGGCCGGATCAGATGGTGCCAAAACCTCCTCCCTAGGACCATCCATTAAGGAGTTATGACCCATCTTAGATTTTGGAGTTTTTAGCTGTTCGAGGCAAAGGGAGGGGATTTAGGTTCAGCCAAGAGGGCAGGAGGGGAGTGACCCAAAGGGGATAAAGGCTAGTGTAAGGCCATGTGGTCTCTCTGTTATGCTTGTGGTTCACTTCAAAAGTGGGAGCCATGTCGACAAACTTGCTGCAAAGGAACTAGAAGCCAGCTGGAAGTCCATGCCCCCTGCGGCCCAGCACACACATGGTTGAACATCAAACCCATCATTGACATGATCCATCTGCCTATATCTTTTGTGCTACCACTATTTGTATTTGCATATCTGACCATTGTATATGTATAACCATTGTGTATATAGTGTATTGTCTACTGTGACCTTAAGGTGATTAAATATATCATTTAACCTTTGGCTTCTCAGTATCATTATTCAGTTGCCACCTGACAGGAGCACAGCGAACCGTATCCTACCTGACGGCATCTGCGGCTGTTGTACCAGAATTTCCCTCTCTAATCCTTTCTGCTCCCCTTTCTGGTATTAAGGGGAAAAGTCTTTAACAGATGGTTTGTAAATGGATTCTTGCTGAGCAGCAGTTGAAAGCAGTTTCTTAGGCAGCTTGAACTAAGCAGTTAAAACAGCATCCAAGAATGGTGTCTGGAAATTAGGAGGCAAAATATGGTGAAGTATGGTTGATATATACTTGATATTACAAAAATTCATAACTTTGCGAAGACTAATCAATAATTAAATTAGGAAAAGATTGAATCATTCTTTAATCTAATCTAGGGCAATTCTTTTTTTTATGTTCTACACTATAAGGAGGGCTTATTATGAATAATATTGCAATAATCCCCAGCATATCCAGTTCAAACTACTAACTGTCTCCTCCATATATCTCCGAAATAGCCTCCCGATATCTTCCTACACATAATCTCTGGTACTTCAAAGATCTCCATCTCTCCTCCACACTTGTATGTTCCTCACCCAATCACCTCCAAGACTTCTCCTGAGTATCCTCCATCTTCTGGAACTCTGTGTTCGATTATCCGCCACACTCGGAACTTTCACACGGAACTTGAAAACCCATCTCTTCAAGAAAGCTTACAGACTGCAATAACCCCACTACCATCTCATGACCACCAGAAGTGCTGAAAACTCCCAACCTACTGTCTCCTCCCCCATTATCTTGTAAAATGTAAGCCTGAAAGGGCAGGGCCCTCTTCTTCCTGGACCAGCCTGTCATTGTTAGTTTATTTATTTTAATTTATATTTGTATTACGCATTTAAACCTTTCTCATCTACAGCTCCATGGCATTAATGATGCTCTAAGAATTATTATTATTATTATTAATAATAATAATAATAATAATAATAATAAAGACTGCCAACTTTGTATCTGGGTATTGCTTTGCGGTATCATATGGGAACTGTGGCTTACTTTTATTTGGGCAGTGATAACTATATTATCTTTTCACTATATGGTTGTTTTATTCAGTGCTTCTTGATGATACTATAGGAGCATATTGACAGTATAATGTAAGCTCTGCACAATATACATTTACTTAGTGTCCCATTAAACTAAGCTTTGATTTGCTGTTAGTTCAGATCTGTGACTAGGAAGGTGAGAGTCTAACAATCCCACTACATATTTGTATAGCTTTTTAATAAGAGGTCAATAATTGCAGGAATTATATATAAAGTACTTAATTCTCACATTTCTCCCTTTCCCTGGAGAGAAGCTGTTGATGGTGCAGATGAGAGCAGCTTTTAGATATTTTATATCTCATTGCTTTCTCTCCCTTATTACGTGAATTGCTCCCACTTGTACAAAGGTAATAGTGATATATCAGGGAATTGCTCTGAACACAATAAGATATATCAATGGTCCGTAAGAGTCTTGTGCTAATGCCAACATTACTATATTGAAATCTAATCCTGTCCTGTAGCCAAGGACTGGCACTGGACTGAAGCCTTCAGATAAAGTAATTGGATTGCTTTTTGGCAGAGAAATTGTTTGTAACAATGCAGATTTATTTGGTTGCCATGATTTTTAAGAATTGATAGATTCTATTCCAATCTATAAAATTTTCTCTCTATATATTTTGCAATCTCGATTTGATCAAGACTACTTTTGGCAACATAAACTTATCATATAAACTGAAAATTACAACACATTGTTTGCTTTACGAAATCCCAGAATTTAATAATGTGTTCACCTTGGTGTGTCAGTCTGCTGGATGTTGAGCTGAGTCGAGCGTGCTGCTGGTGAGTGATCAGCCAAAATGTGAGCTATAGCGGGGAGAGAGGCATACCGGGGTTTCTCTCTGAATGGAGACTGCATGGGTCAGCTAGGAAAGCTGAGCAGTCTGTGTGTTGGAGTTGCAGCCTTTTCAGTGTGAACTGTGCCCAGAGTTGAACACTTCTGTTTGGCATTGGAAGCTGCTGAAGCTTGGACTGAAGGCAGTGACGCTGCTACCATGAGGCGACTTGAGCTCTTTGGCTCAGGCGGCAGAAGAGAGGGGGTGGCAGATTCTGTAACTGGATTTGCGCTGCTAGGTTTTTTTGTTTGTTTGTTTGTTTGTTTTTTAAACTCCGGGGTCAAGTGCCCGCCCCCCCTCCTCCTCCCCGCCCTCCCTCCTTCCCGCCCCCCCTCCCTGAAGATGTAATACTCACCTTCCTCCAGCGGTGGCTGCAACTGTGTCTCAGCGCCGGCAGTGCGTCCTGTCTTCAGCGGTCACAAGGTACCGTCATTAAGGTCATGAATGCGCATATTAATGAGCGCTACCATGTGACCGCTGAAGACAGGAAGGAAGACGCTGCAGAGATGCCAGGAAGTTCTGCGCCGCCCGGTGAGAGGTGAGTATGACAGGGAAAAGGTTTGGGGGAGCCAAGCACGCAGGGGAGAAGGATGGGGGAGCCATACACGCAGGGGAGAAGGATGGGGGAGCCACGCACGCAGGGGAGAAGGATGGGGGAGCCACGCACGCAGGGGAGAAGGATGGGCCAGCCACGCACGCAGGGGAGAAGGATGGGGGAGCCACGCACGCAGGGGAGGAGGATGGGGGAGCCACGCACGCAGGGGAGAAGGATGGGGGAGCCATGCACGCAGGGGAGAAGGATGGGGTAGCCACGCACGCAGGGGAGAAGGATGGGCGAGCCACGCACGCAGGTGAGAAGGATGGGGGAGCCACGCACGCAGGGGAGAAGGATGGGGGAGCCACACACGCAGGGGAGGAGGATGGGGGAGCCACGCACGCAGGGGAGGAGGATGGGGGAGCCACGCACGCAGGGGAGGAGGATGGGGGAGCCACGCACGCAGGGGAGGAGGATGGGGGAGCCACGCACGCAGGGGAGGAGGATGGGGGAGCCACGCACGCAGGGGAGGAGGATGGGGGAGCCACGCACGCAGGGTGGGAGGATGGGGGAGCCACGCACACAGGGTGGGAGGATGGGGGAGCCACGCACGCAGGGGAGGAGGATGGGGGAGCCACGCACACAGGGTGGGAGGATGGAGTATAAATATGGAGTATAAATACTGGGCCCTATAGGGGGGACACAGTGTGTATAGAAAGGAGAGGTCAGTGTGAAGAGCATGTACCATAAGAGGGACAGTGTGGGGGTTATATTTTGTGCAGACAATATAATGAGGGGCAATTTATTATACAGGAGCATTATAATGACACTTATATCTTTAAGGGCGTCTTGTGGAGACTTTCTGCAAAAGAGTGGAGAAGATGGAAGTCTGCAGAGACGGCTGTGGATGAGAAAACTCATCATGGGGTCTGGACAAGATGAAGAAAAGTAGAACGACTCCAGAGACAACGTCATCTATAAGGTACCTGGATGTAAATGTTATTTGTGAAACTGACTAACTCTCATGTTTTTATTTATGTTAGGAGCATTAAAGGGAATGTCCAGGTTTGTAATGAGTCTGCAGTCATTCTTTGTGACTGCAGACTTCTGACTTCTCACAGTGTGCACTGCACGCTGTCAGAATTCTCTCGTGCTGGTGATTTACATACATGTGGTCACGTGCTGACTAGACATGTGTGGCCTCACTCTATGAAAATGAACTGAGCGAGGCCGGGCACATCTAGTTGGAATGTGGTCAGAAGTATACAAATCGCATGCTTGTGCTGACATGACTGTCCACCGGCCAGGGAGAATCTTAAATGTGTGCAGTGCATTAGTTGTGAGAATTCAGAAGCTGCGATGTCAGGATTCAGCTCTGCAGGTTCCAGTCGTCACATGGACACGTCACTCATATGCGATTTTCATACTCATGGTCCTGTGACAACGAGCTTCTCTTCTGCTTCTCTCAGTTTTTCACTGAACATTGAGAGCATTAGGGAGAGGAGCTCGTGGGTACATGACTGAGTGTGCAAATCGCATATGTCTTTGGTGGAGGGGGGGGGGGCACCAAAATGAATTCTTGCCCCTGGTGCTAGAAACATTAGATACACCTCTGCTGGTATGCTACTGTGAGCGGCGATTACCGGGTTCGGTGGAGGGATGTGTGTGCACAGGCAGTGAGGCAGGGACTGTGTGTGTGGGGGGGGCGCCATTTTTCCTTTCGCCTCAGGCAGCAGAGAGGCTAGGTTCACCCTGACTGAAGGTGATCCTGAGACTGATGGGATCATGACTCTTCTGTGTATGAAGTTTTCTCTGGGAGAAAGGACTGTAATCTGTTCAATTGAGCCCGCACTGACATATGTGCCTGCTAAATGAACTGTTTATTTGCTGTGATACCTTTGTGCCAACAAGAGGCTGTTTTTGGTTTTGAATCCCTTGGAGTTATATGAAAACAATAAAACTGTGCCTGTGTGAAACAAACCGCATGACCTGTGTGAACGCTACCTAATGCCTACCTGAGAGTGAATCCCTACAGCATATATCAGTTCCGGTCCAAGGATTAGCTCCTGATCTGTACATTGCGGTCCGTACTCAGACACTGAAAGTGAGATGTGTGAAACCTGCCTAAGACCTCATTCCCACGACTGTGTTTAAACACATATGGAAAAAATGATGCTATGTCATCAAGTGTTTTGGATCAGTGTGCCATCATTGTATGGTTTGTGAGTCCGTTTTTACCATCAGTGTGTCATCAGTAATTTTCACATATGGAACAATTAATAAGTTTATGACAAAGCTTCTATTTATTGCAATGTTAAACACAAACCACACACGGATGGCACACATATTTCATTTGTGTTCTGTACTTGCTTTTCACGGACCCATAGCATTGTATTAGTAGTTTTTATCTCTGATACCAGAAAAAATGGACATGTCTCCTTTAGATTTGCATGGACACACGGTGTGTGAAAAAACACGGACATGTGAATAGCACCATAGATTATAATGGATATGTGTTCCATCCATGGGAATAAAACACGTACGTGCAACACAGATATCTAAATGAGGCCTAAACAACGTTTTTTGCTTTTGTATTAAACCATTCTGCAAAAACAAACAGTATTTACTATCCATATTATTTAGTATTATTTAGTATTTAGTATCCATAGTGCTAATCTGCACGTAAATGCATATATAAGAATATGTGACATCCTCAATGGAAGTTTGGCAACAGTGTCATTAATGTGACTCGCAGGTTTAGTGGGCGCCATCCTACTCACTGTGTTTGCTGCTCTGCTCCTCCCAATGTCAGATTGTCTTGCTGAACTTCCTCTTGCATAATTCCCAGCACTGCTGAATCCTTGGTGGAGAGTCTCCACCTAGCTATAGGGGGGCACAGCCAGACTGTGCAAGAATTTAATCTGCTGTGCCCTGCAGAGTTTTGCTTCCCTGGCCAAACCTCTGTCAGCAGGCAATACATTAAGCAGCTCCTCCCTCCACACCATCCCTAAACTTAGGTTCCTAGCTGCAGTTCCTTACTAGCATCTTGTCTTGGTGCATTATCGTTTTGTTTCTAATGCTACTAACTTGGCTTGTTAACTTGTTTTGATTCACCTCTCCGCTCCTGACCCCGACTTCATATTTTGATCCTGTGCTACTCAACCTGATCTCGGACTGTCTGACGATGTCTCTGTCTGTGCCCTCGGTGCTTCTTGTTGTGCCTCTGACCCGTAGGTCAGCTACTGCAGGTCTGGGCACTGCCGAAGCCTATCCTCACCATCAGAGGATCTAGTGAAGACCATGTAGTCACTTAGTTGTGTCCCTCTAGGGTAAACCGGAGTGGAGTGGAGTAGTGGGTCCACACCCATCGCCGTCACATACGGTATGAAAATTAAGTTATATTCTGTCATCGGGGCGGCACCGGGACTGTGACCAGTCAGCACCAGCGCACTGTAATCACTCCTCTGCACCTTGACTGACAGCCAGCTCAGCACACTCACTGCATACACACACCAGAGCAGGCTGTCAATCACGTTGCAGGGACTTGATCACAACACACTCACTCTGTACTGAGCGCTGACTGTTGCAGTCCTGGCACTCCTCTGATTGGAGGCGAGCAGCTGCAGGGAGAATATAACTTCATTTTCTCCCTGCAGCTGAACTTCCAATTAAGAATCCACATTTGTTTACACATTATTTACCTGCAGATTAGCTCTATGGGTAACAGAGTGGCTCAGTGGTTATCATTGCAGCTTTGGGGCCCTTGGTTCAAATCTCACCAAGGACAACATCTGCAAGGCGTTTGTATGGTTTCCTTGTGCTTGCGTGGGTTTTCTCCGGGTTCTCCGATTTCCTCCCATGCTCCAAAGATATACTGATAGGTAATCTAGATTGTGAGCCCCAATGGGGACAGTAATCATAATTGTGGTGAAATATGTATATATCTATATGTGTGTAGTGACATATGTCTAGGGTTATATGTGTAACGAGCAGTAGTTGAACATCTGTCCTGAAACGCCAGGCCTCACAAAGGTCACAGCATACATATCTTGAGAAGGCAGACTACTGTCTCCACTCTCCCCATGGGGTCGTGCTGGGAACCAAGAAAAAGGGAAACATTTGACACCTCTTAGCTCTTTGAAGAGAGATGTCAATTACAGCCTGACACTATCTATTTGTGAGAACTTTTACACAGGGAATCTCAGAGCAAATAATATATTCATTGCGGTGAGTGGCCGTGGTCCAATCAAAAACAGGCAATTATGATATTATCTTGAGGGGCTGGTCTAGAAATCTAACCTCCAGGTAAATCTGTAAATTAGGCCTGTATACATAGAATCGTGTCCACAGTGCGGCACCCCCATACATCTCCTCCCTCATTTCTGTCTATCTGCCTAACCGACCGCTGCGCTCTGCAAATGACTTTCGACTAACCTCTGCACTAATCCGTACCTCCCACTCCCGACTCCAAGACTTCTCCCGTGCTGCGCCAATCCTCTGGAATGCTCTGCCCCAAGATATTAGGACCATCCACAATTTGCATAGTTTTAGGCGCTCGCTCAAAACACATTTGATCAGAGAGGCCTACCATGTTCACTAATCAAAGTCATTTTATATTTGTGTGTGTGTGCAGCCCATTCACTACTTCCACCTATCCCCCACCCCCTGAAGATGGCTGGACCATCATTGTAAATACATCATTGTAAATACACATCTGTACTTTGTATCCCCCCCACCTCATTGTAGATTGTAAGCTCTCACGAGCAGGGTCTCTTTATTTTGCTTTAATTATTGTATTGTTAACGTTGTTACTTATGACTGTTGTGTTTGAAACTGTTAAACTGTAAAGCGCTGCGGAATATGTTGGCACTATATAAATAAAGATTATTATTAATATTATTATTATTATTATTATTAAGCATAGTAATAAAGCATAATAATATGTCAGCAGGCAAATACTGTTTCATTTTTGCTGACAGGTTTACTTTATAGCAGAAAAGTTTCTGGATAAATTGTCTTGTGTTGAAGAACTAGACTCGCCTTATTTAACGAGGCTTCAGATCTCCTGCTGCAAATGGTTATCCTCAGTGATAAATGTGTAATGATTACTGCACACATGTAACTGTATTGTGGTTTCTAGGTTGGAGGTTACAATAAAATGTAAAGTAAATGGATGGAATTTATGGGTATATTTTCTAGCCTCATATCAATGTCTGCAATTAATTAGCTTGGTAAACCAGCTTTTCATTCTTTCTGCAATTTGATGTTGACAAACTGATAAGAAGTCAAATTATTGCTGAACTGATGCCAGGTCTCGTCCAGTTACAGCTGTACAAAGTATATTTACTGCAGACTAGGTAAAGATGCATAATAATGTGGGGATAATATTAGTCAACCCTAAAGTAAAGAAACCAAGTGGTTAGCAGAAGGCGTATAACGGCAGATAAACCCTCATTATATTATTATGTCACCTCCTCTCACTAGATCACTTATTTCTGGTCATAATAGCCAAGTGTAATCCTGAGAAGCTGCACGCATTTATACAATCATTAATTATAATTAATTGTGTAGCCATAGGGGGTTGGCGGGGGCAAACACATCATTGGTGCAGAACCCAAGAGGTAAGGGGGCCACTACCACCTCCACAGCACCAAGTGGCTTTTGTCACAGACTCATTATTGTACTGCAAAGGGCCCATATACTGTTCTTGCAGCTGGACCCTCTTCTGTCTGTGTAAGCCACTGGGGGGTCTAAAGCTGCAGTTGCATCCCAAGCCTGAGTACCTGATAGAACTCATAAAGAAAACACCAAAATTATAAATCACACATAGCATGTGGGAAATCCTGTGCACATTTTGCATTGGGGCTCAGAAGTTTAAAATTATGTTTCTGATTAAAAATGTTTTTGGGATAGTTGTAGTTGTAGTAGTGCTATGGATTAAAGGGAACCTGTCACCCCCAAAATCGAAGGTGAGCTACGCCCACCGGCATCAGAAGCTTATCTACAGCATTCTGTAATGCTGTAGATAAGCCCCCGATGTATCCTGAAAGATGAGAAAAAGAGGTTAGATTATACTCACCTGGGTGGGTGGTTCGATCCGATGGGCGTCGCGGTCCGGGACCTCCCATCTTTTTACGATGACGTCCTCTTCTTGTCTTCACGCTGTGGCTCCGGTGCAGGCGTACTTTGTCTGTCCTGTTGAGGGCAGAGCAAAGTACTGCAGTGCGCAGGTGCTGGGAAAGGTCAGAGAGGCCCAGCACCTGCGCACTGCAGTACTTTGCTCTGCCCTCAACAGGGTAGACAAAGTACGCCTGCAGCGGAGCCGCAGCGTGAATACAAGAAGAGGACGTCATTGTAAGAAGATGGGAGGCGCTGGACCCGGACCGTGACGCCCATCGGACCGGGACCGCCCCTGGGTGAGTATAATCTAACCTCTTTTTCTCATCTTTCAGGATACATCGGGGGCTTATCTACAGCATTACAGAATACTGTAGATAAGCCCCTGATGCCGAGGGGCTTAGTTCACCCTCGATTTTGGAGGTGATAGGTTCCCTTTAAGGTTCATTTGGAGGGGAGAGGGGGTTGCAATTCTGGTCAGACACATCATAGATTAGCTAGTATTTGTAAGCCAAGACCAGCAGTGGGTGATAAATACAGAAGTGGTGCATATGTTTCTATTATACTTTTCCTCTGATTGTTCCTTTCCTGTTTTGGCTTACAAATACTGATGTAAAATACTGACCAAATACTGAGGGTGGGAATGTGTCCTAGAATTTAAAAGTCCTAAAATCTTGCAGGTTTCTGCCCACTGAAACTAATCAAAGGATGCGTTTACACAAGCAGATAATTGTTTAGACGATGAACCAAACTCACAACTAGCAAACGATGTCAATCAAGTGTTTATTTGCGACAGGGATTGTGAACGAAATGGTTGAACAGTGATTGTTACATCAGAACATCGAGCATTGTAAACTGCGTTCACACAGACAGGTAATCTGACGTGTGCGTGCGTTAAAATCATTCCAATCCCGTAAGTGATACTAATTATTTTGAACACATGAATTCATGAAGTATTGTAGAAAAATTTCTGCACAAAGAAATGGTAAAAAATATCAATACTTGCAAATATTTGTTGGTTCCAATGCTTCATATTTGTCCGACGGACGCATCAGTTGTTCTGCTGCTTTACCCTTCGAAAAATCGGATCAGAAAAAATTGCAGGCTACGGTTTATGATCCGGCTCATCAGCTTGCAATTGAAATGGGTGAAAAAGCCGGATGACAACTGAATCTGTTTTGATATCATTTGCCATCAGTTGAAGATAAAAGAAAACTGATCCAGAAGGTCCGGATGTATGTAAACATAAACTAAAAACTGCATAAATCAATTTTAAGAATAAGCATTTGGCATAATGTTACAATATTTGTTCTGTCTTACTGGATCTTGTCCGCTACAATGAAGAAACAGTATCGAGTATTTTGTGACTGATGATGAACAGAACAAATGCTGCCGGCCATAACCGTACAAACTATCTGATTATTCTAAGCCACTGGCTCTGAGCTTTGTATTCCTGCGACCGACCAGTGATCCATGAATCATATTCTTTTTGCTGTTTCCCCTCTCATTATAACTCACTTTATGTCAAGTTAGATAAAGTCAGGGAGTTATTTGTGATACATCCCAGATAGCATGTCTGTATTTGTGGACAGTATATAGTGCAAATTTAGGGGAAACTTGTATTTATAGGTGGATTCCTACTATATTATTCTTCTGTGGCATATATTTACATGAGAAGACGACATCTATAGTGGTCCCTGAGTTTGGATCCCTATCAATTCCCCAAACATAGGGTCCTCGTCTAGAGCATTATACCAGTTTATTTCTGTTGACAAAGGAGTAAAGAAGACCTCACAAGCAGATAACACTGTGGAGGAGAAAGGGAGAACCTCCGATGGTGACACTTGGGGTGAAAAGTAGGGTTGTGAGAATTCAGGTTGTTGAACTGGGAGCCTACTTATGTCTCAATCTATATGGGGGATATTAAGTCCCAAATTGAAGTTACCACGGCTTAAAGATGACACTATATTGTGCGGACTAGGTCCTAACATTCATGCATTGTGTATATCTATTGTTAGTAGACCTCACATATAGCTCATTCTGTACAGAATATATAGGGGTCACTAAAATAAACTTTTTTTGCAGTAGACAGTCCCTACTTTTCCACTTTTAGCAGATGCTATATAAGTAATATGTGAGCTTCAGCTCATGGATGATTCTGTATGAGGAGTAAAGTTGTAGAAGTTGATTCTACCATGAGATACAATCTTCTCTCTATATCATCAGGTGCATGGGGACTAAGTCCTAGCTGACTGTTTGCAGGTAGTGTGGGGTGTTGGTGTGCATTTTTCGCTACAACTGTGCAAAGGATTTTGACCTGTGCAGATCTAATGTCCCATATTACCTCTTCCAGCAGGATAGCTTGGCTTGGTTATCACACAATCTTTACCTACCCAAAGCTCCCTCCAAGCCAAGTATCCCATTCTCCACCGTATACTATAGATGGAGACCCTGTATTTATCTGTATATTCACCGCTAGTATACATTTACCGTAATTACCAAAGATCTCGTTCAGAGAATCTTTTGGGTTCTTCCTCCCAGGTCCACGTTGATGCCATGTTTTGACCTGTCTACATGGCACTGTTCCGATATTTTCCAAATGTGTGGTTGTGTAGGTAACAAGCACCATAGCTTTATCAATAAAACGTGTTTACACAGTGTATTAGTTACATAAGATCCAGACAATTCAGTTTTTATAAAGACATTTTTTTTTTTTGCTTACACAACAATTAAAAACGTAGCGAGGCCCAATTTCTCCCACAGGCAATTCATTTAGAAGAAGCTTCTCCTTTGTAGAGAGGATTATCTTGACTCTCGCTGCTAGAGACGTCTTGGCACGCACTGGTTAGCTATTATGATCAGTGACGTAATTTTCTTTTTCTCCAACCACAATTACTACTGCCGGAGGGAGGAAGGACGAGTGTAACACCTGTAATTCTGAGAAGACAAGAAGACAAGTCTGATTTTGTGATTACAGCCACAGGTGACACACAAAGTTGCTGCAGTTTGTACAGGACAGATCGCTCACTTCAGACATATGAACACAAAACACACAAAAAAAATTTTGGTCTCAATTTCTAACTTTTTTTTTTTTCATTTTTCTCTGCGCTTTTGTTTGTATCTTTAAGAATAAAAACTGAGTCTACGTTTCATGGAGGAGAAGTAAATTGGGGATTAGGATTTGGAGTTAGTATAGGGCAAGTGATAAACATACCTGCACGAACACAAAAACTTTTTTTGTTGGTGGGTTGGGGTGGGGGGTGCACACGAATGGCTGCACATGGCAGCACAAAGATCTGTCCACATTCGATTCAGGGTCACGTCATTATTGTTTGCCTTATGCGAGGCCACTAAGGGGCAGGGACTACTGTTTTTACTGCTCTAGGCAGATGAGGCATACGTTCACCCCCCGCCCCACACTTCTCCTTCACAAGAAAAATGTAATAAAAGAAATTAAACATATTTCAAAAGCAACTTTAATTAAAAAAATTGCATTAACATTATGAATATAAAGTATCTAGAGTTGGACAGCAGACACCGTTGGGCGCCTGTGGTCACCCCCGGGTGTATATGGACACTGCAGGATGCCTGTGGTCACCGCCGGGTGCCTGTGGACCCTGCCAGGTGCATGTGGAAACTGCCGGGTGCCTGTGGTCATCGTTGTACGCCTGTGGTCACTGCCGGGTGCTTGTGGTCACCGCTGGGCACCTGTGGTCATCGCCGGATGCCTGTGGTCATCATCGGGTGCCTGTGGACACTATCAGGTGCCTGTGGACACTGCCAGGTGCATGTGGAAACTGCCCAGTGCCTGTGGTCATTGCCGGGCACCTATGGTCACTGCCGGGTACATGTGGAAACTGCCAGGTGCTTGTGGTCACTGCTGGGTGCCTGTGGTCACCATCAGGCGCTTGTAGTCACCGCCGGGTGTCTGTGGTCACCACCGGGTGCTTGTGGTCACCGCTGGGTGCCTGTGGTCACCATAGGGCACTTGTGGTGACCGCCGGGTGCCTGTGGTCACCGCTTATTCCTTCTACTGGACTATTAGCACCATAACTGCCCTGCCCAGTGTGCCCAGCAGCGCTCACACTCAGTGCAGTAGAAGAAGTGTAGTGATGTGCTGGCATATAGTGCAGACTGACTGCTACCTACTGCTTCTTGTCCATCTGAGTCCTGTGATGCCATTATTCTCATTGATTAGCGCAGTGGTAGTGTACATTCAGTGCATGGGTGGACATAGACAGAAAAGGGCCCCTGTGCAAGAACAGTATATGGGCCCTTTGCAGTCCAATAGTTCATCATAAAGCACAATTCCACGTGCTTTAGAAGTAGAGGTGGCCCCTTCACTTCTTAGGTCCCTGTGCGGCTGCCCAGGTTGCACCAATGGTATGTCTGCCCTAAATCAGTGCCACTAATTGGATGCAGAACCATTAATAAGATAAGACTTAATTGACCATAAAGGCTTGGTGATTGTCAGCGTACTTTACTAATGAGGGAGGCACGCCGTGTCTTTTATACAGTTGTTCACACCAGCGGATTTAAGTTTTAGAATTGATTTAATGTATTTATATTAATGAGGTCATGTTAGGTATAATTGTATTATGAAACGTATAATTTATTAATTTACCATTCATCTCCCTTTATTCTAAACTTTCTCTTGTTCTGCGACTTCCTTTGACCGTCTCGATCCTTTTCTCTTTTTTCTTGATAATGAAAAAGGAATAAAACCAGTTGTCTACAACTTGGAAATAGGCTACAACTAAGAACACTTTAGGCTGCCGTCACACTAGCAGGATTTGGTCAATATTTTACATCAGTATTTGTAAGCCAAAACCATGAGTGGGTGATAAATACAGAAGTGGTGCATATGTTTCTATTATACTTTTCCTCTATGTGACGGCAGCCTAAAGGTTCGAAATGTGACACGTTTTTTCTTTTGTATTTTTATATGTATTGAATGGTACATATTAACTCAGTCTAATTTCCGTATGTAAATAGATATGATTTACCTGGCTGCTCTCATAAACACATCTGGATTTCTTGTTGTAGTTTTCATTATCTTGGACTTTTAAAAGGTTTTCAATAAAATTTACCATCTTTTATTCATTGGATTAATTATTTCTCCAATTTTTTTTCGATGAGTTTATACTCATACTTATACTATATTTTTGTCTATTTTCCTCAAAAGATTAACGGCCGACAATTTGCTAATTCTCAGATATAATTATCTCATACGGCTGGCTTAATGTTTTATCATTAAGTTACAACTTCTGATGTTTATATCTTGTTAAAAATGGAAAAAAAATCAATAAAAATACAAATTTAAAAAAAAAGTTGAACAATTATTACATCGGGAGATGGTTTTGTTGATAGTTTTGACTAACGTCATCAAACGGACTCTGCCAGCCAATTACTAAGAACTGTCACAGTTATTCTGAATAATGGCCAAATGTCACATTGGAGCTTGAAGGCTTAAATATTGAGGATCTATGGACTGATATGACAAGTGTTAACTTACAGCAGCGTTCTTGGAGCTATAAAATACCATCTCTGTTCTGTTAAAAAAAAACAAAAACAAATAAACTTTATAAAAAAAGGAGCAAAAACTTTTTATATTTCTCACTGCACAGACATATGTCACAATTCTAGCTGTTTATGTGTCACTAGGAAGTCGTGGAGTGTTACAGAGGTGATACTACATGATTTTTGCTTGTTGATAAAACTATCAGACAACTGCAGAAGCAGCAGAGGAGGCGAGATTAAAGGGCGACTCCAGACAAGACATGACTGTCCGCCCGCTTCTGTCTTCAGTTCCAAATTCCTAGTATAGTGTTTGCGCTATAGTAGTAGTACTTACATATGTAGTAAACACATTTTCCTTAGTTTTGACCTTGACTTTGGACTTGATTCTGATTATTCTCACTTCTAACCTTCCTTGCTTATCTCACAGCTCCTATCTTTTGCATACTTCTATTGCTGTACTGTACTTTAACTTTCTTGTGATTACCATTCTGCATATCACATGGTGCCGCCATTCACAGGGCATTTTAATGGAAGTGCTTTGTGGCCTTCCTGGACTTGCTCCAATGGGGAACCTATTGGTCAATTCTAGATGTTTTCCAGGACCCTGGGCTTGAAACCTATAGGCTATGTGCCCTCTAGAAATCCCATCCACTATTCTGTCACATCTGCCCTCTTCAGTTTTGACACTGCATAAATAAACAGCGTCAAAACCGCAGCAATTCTTGATCTTGGGCACGTACCCATAAGGGCCATAGGAGGGTATAATTGGTAATCTAAGAGTATTTCAGAGACATGGAGATAAATTCAATGTTCTCTGTAATGAAACCTGAATGATAAAAGTGTTTTATTTATGTCAAGATGTCTTATTTAGCTGCTTCAATGCGTTCATACATCATGAGGAAGATAATTCTCTCCTTAAAGGGAATCTCTCAACATGTTTTTGCTTCCCCACCTGAGAGAAAAATGATGTAAGGGCAGAGACACTGATTCCAGCAATGTATTACTTGCTGTTCTACTTGCTGTAGTTTTGCTTTTTTGCTGAGCTCTGTATGTAAGGGCTCACTAGTTGAGGTGGATTCGCTAAGCCTCTAGTCCAGGTGGGCACACAGAACCTAGGCACTGGTGCAGCTTCCAGAGGACATGTGGAATTATGGGGACTAGGATTAAAGAGGTCCACCTCCTATCAAAGTTGTTGTTATCCACTTAATATATTGCAGTCATCATATTATATAGCACTGTATACTTACAATTGCTCATTTTGCCTTTCTACCCAGATAATTCTTCTCTTTCCTCTGCTCTATTTAGAAACAGGAAGTCTCTTGTTCCTGCATTTATCATTCCCCTTTTCAACTCCTGTCCCAGCTGCTCCTTCCTCCCCCCCTGCCAGGGACTTTTGCAGTGACTGATGACTCATACAGGGATAATTGACCTCCTCTTTCTACACAGAGCCTAGAAGGATTCAGATAGTCTATTATTAATAACGTGATGTCATAGACCTAATGGAAAATATAAGAATTAGCTGGGTAAAAAGGCAAAGTAAGCAATTGTAAGTACACAGTGCTATATAATATGATGACTGCAATACTAGAGAAGCGAGAGAGAGGATTCAAAAGAATATAAATAAACTGGAGCAGTGGGCAGCAACTAACAGAATGGTTTTTAACAGGGAAAAATGCAAAGTACTACATCTGGGCAATAAAAATGAAAAAAGCATATATAGAATGGGAGGAATAGGGCTAAGCAACAGCATATGTGAAAAAGACTTGGGTATACTAATAGATCACAGACTGAACATGAGTCAACAGTGTGATGCAGCAGCAATAAAGGCAAATGCAATGTTGGGATTTATTAACAGAAGCATACAGTCTAGATCAGGTGAAGTCATTATTACCCTCTACTCCTCTTTGGTCAGACCTCATCTGGAATACTGTGTCCAGTTTTGGGCACCACATTTAAAAAAAGACATCAACAAACTGGAGCAAGTTCAGAGAAGCGCAATTAGAATGGTGACCGGTCTGCAAACCATGTCCTATGAGGAACGGTTACAGGATTTGGGAATGCTTAGCTTGCAAAAAAAGACGACTGAGAGGAGACTTAATAGCTGTCTACAAATATCTCAAGGGCTGTCACATTGTAGAAGGATCATCTTTTTTCTCATTTGCACAAAGAAAGACTAGAAGCAATGGGCTAAAACTGAATGGGACGAGACAGATTACATATTAGAAAAAACTTTTTGACAGTGAGGGTGATCAATGAGTGGAACAGGCGGCCACGAGAGGTGGTCAGTTCTCCTTCCTTCTTCCTTCTTCCAAGTCTTCAAACAGAGGCTGGACAGACATCTGTCTGGGATGATTTAATGAATCCTGCTTTGAGAAGGGGGTTGGACCGGATGACCTAGGAGGTCCCTTCCAACTCTACCATTCTATGATTCTATGATATTAAGACAATAAAAAAATATGATGGGAGGCGGGCTACCTTAACTGGGAACTCAGAAGCTGACAAACAGATGGAGTGGAACCCAGTATACCTGTGTAACACAGGTAATTGGATGCAGTGACACAGAGGCACAGAGCAAGGGTTAACAGGGGTAAACAATTACTGGTTTAATTATTATAGGGATAGACCTCCTCACAGGGAGTAACAGGGAATAAATCAGGTGAATGCCAAGGGATACAAAGGGAAAGAATAACTCAAGGTGGCAGTTTATATATATATCTCAATTTCACTTAGCGTGACTATGGTGTCTGGTACTCCTGCGTTGTGTGGCTGCCGGCTGTGGCCCGTGTTGAGTTCTTCCGGCTTCCCTGACTAACAAGTCGATCTCCTTCTGGCAGCAGCTGGCGGTCTCCGGTCTGACCCGCTGAGACCCTATTCCGTTTTGCTGCTGCGCATCCAAGAGTCGTCCATGGCAATTCTCCACCCAGCATGTGCTTCTCCGCATGCCCGACGAGGTCTGAGAGTCCTTACTGCACCCAACCTTTATCGCTGCCACGGAGCCTATCACTACCCGCGGCTCAGGGCCGGTCCACACTGAGTCCTCTCTGTGGCGGGAAGCCCATCTCCTTTCCCACGCTAACCCTCTTATACTTCTCTGGCTCTCCACGCCCCCCCTCTACACAGATCAAGGGTTTGCTCCGTCCTCAATCTCCTTCCCCCCTGCAACAGTAGGCTTGGCCCCAGCAGTTCCGGACCCGGTGCCCTGTCAGCATCCACAGCCCGGTCTTCTCCCCTGCACCTGTACTGAAACACAGTAGTACAGGTAATGGAGCATACTAAATAAGGAACACTAGAGTCTGAATCCAAAGACACAGGTGTGTGTCTACTTGCCTTAAATAAGTCTAGGGAGATAATGTCATTGATCCACGCTGGGCAACCTACAAAACCTGGCATGGGGCACAACATGGATCACATAATAATAATAATAATAATAATAATAATTTTTATTTATATAGCGCCAACATATTCCGCAGCGCTTTACAACTTATAGAGGGGACTTGTACAGACAATAGACATTACAGCATAACAGAAATCACAGTTCAAAATAGATACCAGGAGGAATGAGGGCCCTGCTCACAAGCTTACAAACTATGAGGAAAAGGGGAGACACGAGAGGTGGATGGTAACAATTCCTTTAGTTATTCAGACCAGCCATAGTGTAAGGCTCGGGTGTTCATGTAAAGCTGCATGAACCAGTTAACAGCCTAAGTATGTAGCAGTACAGACACAGAGGGCTATTAACTGCATAAAGTGTATGAGAACACGATGCGAGGAACCTGATTATGTGTTTTGTTTTTTTCTATTTTTAATAGGCCACACAGGGATAGTTAGGTTAATCCGTTGAGGCGGTAGGCCAGTCTGAACAAATGAGTTTTTAGGGCACGCTTAAAACTGTGGGGATTGGGGATTAATCGTATTAACCTAGGTAGTGCATTCCAAAGAATCGGCGCAGCACGTGTAAAGTCTTGTAGACGGGAGTGGGAGGTTCTGATTATTGAGGATGCTAACCTGAGGTCATTAGCGGAGCGGAGGGCACGGGTAGGGTGGTAGACTGAGACCAGAGAGGAGATGTAGGGTGGTGCTGAGCCATGGAATGCTTTGTGGATGAGGGTAGTAGTTTTGTACTGGATTCTGGAGTGGATGGGTAGCCAGTGACTGGCACATGCGAATGCGGTTTAATTTTCATGGACTCACAGAATGAAGAAGGTGGAGAAACTCTTTTTTTCTTGTCAAGTCTGAGAAAAACTGATGCCTCCCTGATCAAAGTCTGATCAAGCCAATCAGATCGTTTTTCTGGGATGACGAGACATCGGTCCTGTGAGCCTACCCTTACAGTCATGTGATTTGATCCACAATCTACTCTGAGGGAAAATACCAATATATGTAACTTTGTGCGAATATTTATCTACATGGAGATCACAATCACCATAAACTGTTCTGCTCCATTAATAATCCTTTCATTCTTGCCTCTCATAAACCTGAGCCGACATAGCTGTATAGCTGCCAGTACTTTATCCTCTACACACCCTAAACCAGACACTTGTAAGAACTTAGTAAATATTTGACTTACAGTGTATAGTAAGAGCTCCGATACAGTTTCCAGCTCAGACTTGTATATGGGTACGGTATTTCACAATAGCCCATGTGACCCTTATATGATCTGTAGATAGAGGCACGCGGGGGACTTGTAGGATAGAGACTGGCATAGTTTTCCTATTAATGTATAAGACAATTTCAGTAAAAGCCTACAATCATTCAAAACCTTACTGTCACGGGTTTACACCTTCATATTGAACAGTGCAGGTTTCTTTTAGCAGTGCAGGGGTTAATCTATTCTGTTGAGAGCTCCTGGAAGCTTTCCTGCATTAAGTCTCTCAGCTGTGCACTGTTAGCCACTCCCATCTCCTATATAATCTGGGCCCTGGCAAGCACTCATTGCCAGAGTAGCTTATGCTGCATGGATAGATGATGGTGAATTTGTGCTTGTTGTTTGAGAAGGCGTTTGGTGGATTTATCTGAGAATGTTGGAAGGTTTTAGGTGTGTGCTAATCTCTCCTACTCTTTCTTCTCCTACTATGTTTTTTCTCCATCCTCCACTCCCCGGTGTATACTTCTTCTGTATGTATATTTGTATGATTGGTATTTTCCTTTATCCTTGCTCTTATTACCTTGTTAGTCTGGTTGGTGTATTATGTTACACTACTACTCCCCTCTTTCCTAGATGAGGGAGGGGTACAGACTGAGGGAGGATTAAGGAGTTAAAGCAAGGTACGTGGCCCCGGTGTCTTCACCATCAGAAGTAATCCTGGGAACAGGGCATGCTAGAGCTCCCCTAGCGATAGGGACAGGGATGTTGCCCCCTGGTCCCGGGATACCCAATAACAGAGTCGTGACACTTACAATATCCAGAAAATTCTATTGATCCCCAAATATTTGCTAACCCTTTAATTAAAGGGGTTGTCCACTACTCTGACAACCCGTTTAAATACTATATTTCAAAGTGTAAAATGAAAATAATAACAGATACTCACTTCCTACACTGGTGGATCTCCCAGGGCTTGCGTGACATTGCTATGCACTGCAGCCAATCAGTGGGCAATAATGGACTGCAGTGTTCATTCTCAAGGGTGTAACTACAATAGATGCAGGTGTTGCAATCATACCAGGGCCCTGTAGCTTAAGAAAATCCCATATTTGTTTCCATCAAATTCTGAGGAAATCCCACAGAAAAAAATTGAGACATGCTACACCAGTTTTAGTATTATCCGCATAGCCTCCATGCACTGCCATATAGGCTCCACTGCTGTATAAGGGGGGGGTTATTTTACAGGATCTTAACACTGTGGGGAATGATGATTGCCAGTAATCTTCTTTCCCAGACTAAAGGGAACACACCGCTACAAATATAAGCACATTTTGGGCTGTTCAAGTGTTGTTTTATATTTAGAAAACTTTTAAAAGGCATTTTTGACCCGTCATACAAAACCTGTAGAAAAGCATGACATTGCCCCACATCCCGTTCATTAAAAATGCTTTTAAAGCACATATTAAACTAATATGCCCAGGAAATGTCCTTGATCTCATGCTTTGCCATCCATTCCTAACAAGTATTCTGCCAGGACTATATGTGCAGGAACTTCTTTTCTATCTCTTTCCAGAAAGCATTGTGCCTGTTACAGACTAAGGCCGGCATCACAATGGCGTTTTAAACGGCCGAGTGCAATGCGATAAAAAAATCGCATTGCACTCGGACCAATGTTAAGCTATGGGGCAGCTCCCACCAGCCGACTTTTTGTCGGCCGTTTTCCTCAGTCCGAGACAATCGCAGGATGCTGCGATTGTCTCGGACCGAGGAAAACTCTCGGCTCACTCGCACCCATATGAGCCTATGGGTGCGAGTGAGACAGCGCACATCACTTGGATATCATCCAAGTGATGTGAGCTATAAGCGGACCCTAGCAATGGGGGAGATGGAGAAATTCATTTCTCCGCCTCCTCCGCAGCTGTGCTCCGATCCCCCTGTGTGACAGAATCGGAGCACAGACGCATGACACTCGGCTCCTGCTCTGCTGCGAGCAGGAGCCGAGTGTCATTAGCATATCGCATCCGATGCTCTCGCATCGGATGCAATATGCCAGTGTTACCCCGGCCTAATAATTTTTTCTGTCCCAAACTGAAAGTACGACTCTCTGCTATATCAGTGTGCAGATTGACAGACCAGAGAGCAGGAAAAGAGACAGACCTTCCTTCTCTTCCTGTAATCTGTTTCAACCTCTCTGCTGCGAGAGATGGATTACACTTGACAACAGTCAGCCAGAAGAGAAACACTTAGTAAAAAATAAAGCGATTGGCAGATTATCTAGTACATTCTCTGGTACAGATCAGGTCGCATCAAAGTACGTAGACCATCTAAGTGTAGCTTCATCAAAGGTCAATCAGGCCACGATATTTCTGAGAGCAGCTCTTACAACTCTCACCATGGTCTGTTGGGAGTTTTTGTGTCACAACAGTTGAGGGACTACAGATTAGAGACCACTGATGTTTTAGAAAGCAAAAAAAAATTTTTTTTTCCCTTTTGTTACATAGAGCATGTGCTCATCAATGCCCAATAGAAAATTACTGTCACCAAGGTAAACAGGTATAAAATACTGCAGTATTAGGAGAGCTGTGCATTTTGTGCTGGTTACTGATTATGCACAGATGTAATGCATAGAAATGTTCTCTAATAAGTTTGTAAGTAAGTAAGGGGTTGTTCCCATTTCAAGAAACTTTGGGCAATATGAACAAATGTCACATCAACACCGATGCAGCCAGTCACCGAGCTCAGGGGCTATTGCCGTCTACATAAGCAGGGGTTGTCTCAAGAAGAAAAGTTTATTCTGATCAATAGATCTTGGAATAATAATAAGTTCCACAATTGGATGTGTTAAAATAAAATGTTCCTGTGCCGAGATAATCTTATAAATGTTCCCCTGCTGTGTACTGTGTAATGGCTGTGTTGGACCATACAGGAAAATGGTCTGATCATACCACAGCTCCTGGGCAGGGGAGGAAGCAAAAAAGTATGCAGACATTATAGCATGGGATCACAGCTGATTATTTTTGTGAGGTTAAATTAAATAGTAATATGTTGGTATAGCGTTCAAACACTTTATTTAACAGACAACTAATACCTAAAAATACTTTATTAGAAAAATAGTTAAAATTGTAGTAGACAAAAAACCCGCAAACCTACACTCAATGTGAACAAAAGGGCTACTGGTTATCCCTGTAATTCCCTATTAAACCCTTCCTAGCAGCGGAGGTTGGCACCTCCACAGATAGACCAAATTCACTTATCTGGTGTTCATATGATACTTTAGCGCCTCAACGCGTTTCCCTGCCATGATGCCAGTTCATCAGGAGGCTAATGGAGAGACCGTTGTCCATAGATTCAGCATACGGCCATCACAAAGTACTGCTTGTAGGTCTATAGTGAAGTGTCTATATTTTGAATTGTTACGAGGGCTATTCCAGTTTTCTGGTTGCATAGGCTAACTCACTTTATTTAGAATTTTTGCTGTGGCCGTTATATATATATCCCCTTTTGCATCCCACCTCCCTTTTCCATTTTCCTAGCGGCACTCCTTGTGTTGATACGGGCCTTTTCTTTCTGTCCTGCTGTATAGTAGGGTATTATAGAGTATATCAGGACCAGCCGACGTTGAGTGGGGGCGCCAATTTGCGAACAAGCTAGGGTGCCAACCTCCGCTGCTAGGAAGGGTTTAATAGAAAATTACAGGGATAACCAGTAGCCCTTTTGTTCACATTGAGTGTAGGTTTGCGGGTTTTTTGTCTACTACAATTTTAACTATTTTTCTAAGGCTACGTTCACATTTGCGTTGTGCGCCGCAGCGTCGGCGCCGCAACGCACAACGCAAATAAAAACGCAGCAAAACGCATGCACAACGCTGCGTTTTGCGCCGCATGCGTCGTTTTTTTCATTGAATTTGGACGCAGCAAAAATGCAACTTGCTGCGTCCTCTGCGCCCGGACGCGGGCGCCGCAGCGACGCATGCGGCGCAAAACGCAAGTGCGCCGCATGTCCATGCGCCCCCATGTTAAATATAGGGGCGCATGACGCATGCGGCGCCGCTGCGGCGCCCGACGCTGCGGCGAGGACCGCAAATGTGAACGTAGCCTAATAAAGTATTTTTAGGTATTAGTTGTCTGATTATTTTTGTGAGGCAAACATTTCACTGCCTGTTTTTAAATAATATTTAACCTCAAAGAAAGAATCAGCTGTGATCCTCGGCTGTCCTGTCTGTATACTCTTTTGATTACTCCCATGCTCAGGAGCTGTGGTATGATCAGACCATGTTCCTGCACGGACAGACACAGCCATTACACAGTACACAGCAGGGGCACATTTATAAGATTATCTCAGCACAGAAACATTTTTTAAACACATCCAATTTTGGAACTTATTATTATTCCAAGATCTGTTGATTAAAATTAACTTTTGTTTGTGGGAAAATCCCTTCAAGTGATTTATAGCAGCATTGTCAACTTGATGTCACTTCTGCAGCCAAGCAACAGAGACCCAGGCAGAAGTGGAGACACAGCGCTGAATCCCGAGGATGGCGAGTAGAGCTCAGTTTATGCTTTTTTACAAGTAACTAAGCATATTGTCAAAGGTTTCTTCAAAGGGGTTGTCTCATCTGCCCCTCGGCTTTCTGGTTGTCGTGAGGGGGGAGGAGGGAACAGTGCGCTCCTAAAGATTGACAGTTCAGATCAGCGGAATGGTGACACCGCTGGTCTAAACTAAACGCTCTCCCGTGAGCCTAGCAGAGACAGCTTTGCCTCTGCTGTATGGGAGAAGCTCAGGGCCACCAAATCTGGACGCATCACCAATCTAGCCAGCTTTAGAATGAGAAGTCTGCCTACGATTTGGGTGGCTTCAAAGGGAGATTTGTAGTTAAAATTCTGCGCTGCCGCTAAGATGAATTTCAGGAGAGTATAGTTGATTCACAGTGGTTTTATTCAACGCGTTTCAGGGGTCTCATGCCCCCTTCACCCGGAAATACTACCACCACGATTTGGGTGGGTGAGAGGACATCGGAAAGTGTCATATCTTTAGTGGAATAATGCTGAAATCACAGCTCAGAAAGTAATGATCTTAAAGCTGTGGTATAATATAGAGGACATTTGTAAGCTTGGCGAGACTGCCAGGGTTTTATTGGAACGTGTTTGGTTGTGTCGCGTTGTACATAAATTTTTAGCTCACATCGTATGTATTTTCTTAAGGCACGGGAAGTTTATAGTGATGTATGATTGTTAGCTATGAAGCAATATTTACGTAGTTTCCTGATTTTGTTTTGCCATAAATGATTGCGTTTCTCAGTTCTTTATCCATAATTACATGTTGTGCCGGTGCACTTTGCACAGACCAGGGTGCTTTTGTAGTTGGCTTTCCCCTCTCCTATCCAACTGTCTTGTATTTCTGTACCTCCCTAATCCCTGCTTGACTATTGCCACACCATCTGTCATCCCTGCTAATAGTTTTACAGCTTTTCTAATGCTGCCATTTCTGCACCTAATTACTGACACATTAGCATTGGTTTGTCATTTAATCATGAAGGCTATCAGATAAGATAGGTGGCCCTTCCCTTGGGGGTAAAAAAGAAGACTACCTCCACCTAAAAAGGAAATCAAAGATAGCAAGTCTACACTCTTACAGCCCCAATACACATAAAGGTACTGTCACACTCAGCGACGCTGCGGCGATATAGACAACGAGCCAACCTAAACTAGATCGCTGGAGCGTCGCTGTTTAGGTCGCTGTAGAGACGTCAAACACAGCAGCTCCACAACGATGCAGGAGCGATCCAGTGACGTAACGGCGACTCACTTCTCGTTCTCGCTGGTTGTTAGCTCCATTACATCCATTGTTAGCGTCGTTGTTTTTGATGTCAAACATGACGATACACGCCGACCTGGCAACGAAATAAAGTTCTGGACTTCTAGCTCCGACCAGCGATGGCACGGCGGGATCCAGATCGCTGCTGCGTGTCAAACACAACGAGATCGCTATCCAGGATGCTGCAACGTCACGGATTGTTGTCGATCTCTTTGCAAAGTTGCTGAGTGTGACGGTACCTATAGGCTAAAGTCAGACAAAACTACAGATATCAAGGAGATTGGCCAACAGTGTAATGTGTATAGGACTCTCCCGATTGGCCCCCAACAGATGATGTTGGGGAGGGGAAGGGTCTAGCACGATGGATTTCCAGACGGTTCTTTCTGCTCCAGGAGATAAGTCGTCATTACAGGAGTCTGTACCAGCTCTCTGATAGAGAACACTGTATCACTCAGTCAAGCTGAGCATTCTTGTGTATTGGGACATGCAGATAAGGATACGTCATCATGGGGTGTTTATACTGGAATATTTCTCTCCAGATTCTCCAAGTGAAAAATCTGCAGCGTATTAAAGGGAACCCGTCACCCCCAAATTCGAAGACGAGCTAAGCCCACCAGCATCAGGATCATCAAGCTGCGACTTGCCTATATGAAGAGAGCCATCACCAGAGAAGGACATCACGGTCAGAAGAATAGAAGGAACAAGGCGAGGAGAGGAAGACCAGCAACCTGATGGCTTGAAACTTTCAAGAGAACAGCAGAGAAGACCCTGGTGGACCTATCTAGGCTTGTACAAGATTGATCTTCCTACAGACCATTCTTCCATCAAGTCGCTATGGCTCAATATCGAGCTGAAGGCCTTTAATAATATTATTATTATAATTATTAATAATAATAATGATGATAAAATGAATATTAGAAATATTACTTGAAAATCTTATGTTTGAAGGTGATTTTTTTCTTATTTTTGAGGGAGTAATCTTTAACAAGGAAAAGGGTAAATAAGCAGGTTGGACTGTCCCCCCAGAATATCAAAGGATCTTTTGATGGATACACAGTTATATACAGTGAGGTCTAGCAAAAGATAATCCCATTTGAACTTTATTATGAAGCCATTACTTTCTGTTAAAGACAATTTTCACATTTGGAAGTTATCCCTTATCTATTGGTTAGGGGATAACTTCTCGATCGCATGGACCCCCACTAATCTTGAGAACTGGAGCACTGAAAAGGCCCTTATTGATAGATTGGTAATCGATCATGCACATGGTCAACTCGATTTATTCTTAATGTGAGCCCTGGAAATACCCGAGCGCTGCACTTGACTGGTCTTCGGCACTCCCATAAGAGTAAATGGATCAGCAGTATGCATGTTCAACCACCACTCCTTCCACACTGTGCTCTTCAGAGCCCCTTTCTTGGAATCAGTGGGGGTCGCAGCGGTGAGACTCCCACCATTCTTTAATTTATAGCTTTCAATATTGGGAATAACCCTTTAATACTGTATTATACTTGCCAATTCCTGGACTCCCGGAAGAGTCAACATCTCCAGGGCACCATTGAAACCTCCGATAAAGAAGCACTTCTAGATGGATGGTTGTGGGTGATACCCATCATGGGATGTGAAGGTGTGAAAGAGGTGGGGAGAGGTGTGGATTTAAAAACAGTTATAGCTGTGGCAGAAATGCTTCACCACTGACGCTAACTTTCCAGGAGAGCATCTCTAAAAGTTGCCAAGTAGGGGAACTGCCCATCGTGACTGCACTGCAATTTCAGATGGGAATCAGTCAGACCACATTATAGAGCACTGCAAGGATCAAGGTATTTTTATTTTAATTGTTCAGTATAATTTGTTTTTATTTTGCAGATATTAAGAACAATGGCAGGGAGACAAGAGAAAGAGGATTTTGAAGACATATTAGAGGATTGAAAATGCCAAGTTGTGTGGAGCGTTGCAAGGTGACTACGTCTCTGCTCCACCCAAATGTCTGTCAATCGTATCAGTGATCCAATAGGTTCAGCGATTAATGCACAGAAATCTGGACATCCACAGATGTCCAAGAATGAGGATAATAAGATAAGAGTTGCACTGACAATTGTGACCACTCCGAAAAAAACGCCTTATCCAAGAGTTAGCCACACTGACAATATCATTATTTGGCATTGACGGTTCAGAACTAACTCTGACAAGACCTTTTTGGCAGCATTGAATGGTGGCCACATTCACCCCCCTTGACGTCTATGGACTTTTTGGTTGAGTGAAAGGAGCAGTGTAGTAAAGGAGGGGGGTTTCAGAGGAAAGCTCGCATAATGGATAAATTGAAGGAGTCCATCTTGCCAACTTTGGTTCTCACCTCAGTTTGTGTGTCACAATGTCAGGACAGTTGAAAGAAAAAATGGTTTGGTACAATGTTAGCCAGTTGAAAAAAGATTGGGAAAAACAAAATAATAATCTAGTTATGATACATTTTAATGGCTAACAAAAGTAAAATAAATGATGTTACAAAGCAATCTTTCCAGACTTCTTAGTTCTCTTCATCAGGCATGGTGTAACAATATAACAGTGTAATGTCAGGACAGGTTCCAGTATGTCACGATTCCAACACACACTGTGTCCTGAAACTAGTGAGTGAAACCTCTACCGTCCTATAGTATCAGGGTCGTGCTGAGTTGTGAGTATTCTGAGTGACAGTCCAACCGCCAATCAGGGCAGGGGCGTGCTGGGTTTCTTCCAGGTGTCTCCAGGTCTGGGTGATTACCTGGCTATTTAGCTGGCTGTCAGCATCTGATTATTGTCATTCATCACTATAGCTCGGTGGTGCGTGTGTGCCTTGTTTTCCAGTGCTCTGTTTCTGATCCTTTACCCCCCAGCCTTGAACCTTGCCTTTGACTATCCATTTGCCTAGCCCCTTTGTCTTGATCCGCTACCTTTCAGGAATTTGGCCTCGGACTGAGACAGGCTTCACCTTTGTTTTACCCCTCAGTTTATGACTAGCTCTCTTGGCATCTGACCCCGGACCTCTTGACTACCCTGTCTCATGTTTTGTCCATGAGAAGTAAATCAGTGTCACACTCTCCATCACACAGTAATGTTGCAAGCCTAAACATGAACCGATTAGTACTTTGTATCTAATTTTTCCCAATTTCAAACTATAAGTACCCTATTATTCCTACCTATGGGCCACCATGTACGTTTTGATAAAGTCTTTATAAAGAAAAATGAAACTGTCATGGTGATTATGAAAGCTCGTATGTATAAAAGGAGCAGTTCTGCTAAAAGTTTGAATGAAGGTGGTAGTAACATTCAGAAGCTTTGAGAGACTGGTAAATCTTCAATATGTTTCGAAGCATACAATTCCATACACCTTTCTGAACCATAAAAGGGGCCCTTAAAACATTATGTAAATTTACCTAAGTATCATGGAACTTTCTAAAAAAAAAATAATTTGTTAATGAGTATTTGTCAATAAGCAGTACTATATCTATGCCCGCATTCTATAGGTTCCTGGGAATCATCCTGCAGATCAATATAACTAACATATGTATTCAACAGATTAGTTTACTCATTGCATCTTTGAGGTAAGATAAATTATCAAAAATGTTCAGTTTATGATAATCTTCATTGGGTCTGTAGTGTAAGGGCTCATACAGACATCCTTGTAAATTGGATCTCTGACCACAATTGATGGACTGACCGCGGCTCTCTGGACCAGAGCATCACAGCTTCATGTACTTTATGGGGCTGCCACAATCAGTTTGGGAGTCCTGCGGCCAGTCAGAAAATTGCGGTCTGTTATCGGACCGATTTACACGGACGTCTAAATGAGACCATAGAAGTAGGTAGGATGTATAAGCAATGGTTTTGTCAGTGGGAACTCTTACTGGAATTCTTCTTTACATTTCTTCCTGTCCTATATAAAGCGTTCAATCTTTTCTGATGTGTTTTCCTTCTCATCTATCAGACTGTACCGTAAGGCCGGCGTCACACTGGCGAGTTTTACGGACGTATGAGCGCAGAAAATACACCCGTAAAATACGCCTAACACACGGCCCAATGATTCTCTATGTCCCAGCTCCTATCAGCCGTATTTTACGGATCCGTATTATACGGTCTTCTACGGCCGTACAAAATCGCAGCATGCTGCGTTTGTCACCGTATTGCGCAAAAAAAGTCGCCAATGAAAGTCTATGGGGGGTGAGAAAAATACGGATTACACACGGACCAGCAGTGTGACTTGCGAGAAATACGCAGCAGTGTTCTATAGAAAAGCCGGTAATTCAATTGCCGGCTTTTCATTTCTCCTTCCCAAACCCGACAGGATATGAGACATGGATTACATACAGTAAACCATCTCATATCCCTTTTTTTTTTTGCATATTCCACACTACTAATGTTAGTAGTGTGTATGTGCAAAATTTGGGCACTGTAGCTTGTAAAATAAAGGGTTAAATCGTGGAAAAAATTGGCGTGGGCTCCCGCGCAATTTTCTCCGCCAGAGTGGTAAAGCCAGTGACTGAGGGCAGATATTAATAGCCTAGAGAGGGTCCATGGTTATTGCCCCCCCCGGCTACAAACATCTGCCCCCAGCCACCCCAGAAAAGGCATATCTGGAAGATGCGCCTATTCTGGCACTTGGCCACTCTCTTCCCACTCCCGTGTAGCGGTGGGATATGGGGTAATGAAGGGTTAATGTCACCTTGCTATTGTAAGGTGACATTAAGCCAGATTAATAATGGAGAGGCGTCAATTATGACACCTATCCATTATTAATCCAATAGTACGAAATGGTTAATAAAACACACACACATTTTTTACAAGTATTTTAATGAAATAAAGACACAGGTTGTTGTAATATTTTATTATACTGGTAATCCACCTGATGACCCTCATCCTGTAACAAAGGAAAAATAAAAACTCAACAATATCTCATACCTTCCGACGCTCAGGTCACGTCCCACGAAGTAAATCCATCTGAAGGGGTTAAATCATTTTACAGCCAGGAGCTGTGCTAAAGCAGTGCTCCTGGCTGTAAAACCCCCAGGAATGAATGGATTGCAGGGGAATGACCTGTAGTTACCTTGAGTTGTGGTGAGGCGCCCTCTGCTGGATGTCCTCATATGAACTCGAGAGTGTGAACTTTTACCAGGCGCGGGAGCCCACGCCAATTTTTTCCGCCATTTAACCCTTTATTTTACAAGCTAGAGTGCCCACATTTTGCACATACACACTACTAACATTAGTAGTGTGGAATATGCAAAAAAATAAGGAATATGAGATGGTTTACTGTATGTAAACCATGTCTCATATCATGTCGGGTTTGGGAAGGAGAAATGAAAAGCCGGCAATTGAATTACCGGCTTTTCACATATCTCGCGCTGAATTAAATATAAATACAGAATATATATATATGTGTCTCAATGACATTATATATATATATATATATATATATATATATATATATATATATACACACACATACTGTATATATATTTTAACGAACATTTGAGCACATAAATCCATTAGATGTCGGTTTTACAAGCCTGCGAGAAAATATCGCAGTACGGATGCCATACGGATTACATACGGAGGATGCCATGCGCAAAATACGCTGACACACCCTGCCTACGGATGACATGCGGATCACTATTTTTGGAACATTTCTGCGTATTACGGCCGTAAAATACGGATCGTATTTTCATACGCTGAGTGTGACGCCGGCCTAAGGCAAAGTTCACAAGACCATATTTTTGGTCAGTGAAAAACCTGACAGCACTTGGACCAATGTTGTTCAACTGGACTGTTCAGATGAGAGGGGGGTTTTATTTCTACTCACCGAATCTGAATGTGAAAAAAGTTGCAGCATGCGCTAATTTCTTATATATGTTAGATAAGTTTTGCTTAATTAAGTCTATGGGTGCGCAAAAAAAAATCAGATCCCATTCAGAACAACCTTATAGCAGCCACATTTTAATAACTGCTGATGTATAAAAAATGGATGTCATATGGATGACAAGTGAGAAGAAAATCGTCCATTTTTCCAAATGAGTCCTGGATGATTTTTTTTATACCCTTATGTGAACTTAGGGCTCGCTCACACTTGCGAATAAATTGGACGAATGCAGTCTGATAAAAAAAAAATCGTATTGCATTAAGACCAATGTTATTCTATGATTGTATGCTCATCTGCATTTTTTTTTTCAGCTACGATCAGATCGAGATCAGATTGAAAAAAATGCAGCATGCTGTGTTTGCATGCGAAATTCGGATTGCATGCACCCATACAAGTCAATGGGTGAGTGTAAAACCTTGCACTGCACTCGGATGTCACCCGAGTGCAGTGTGATTCCGTGGATGCCAGCAACAGGGGAGATGGAGAAATTAATTTCTCCGTCTCATCCGCACCTGTACTCAGATTCCCTTATGCGAGAAGATCGGAGCGCAGAGCACTGACACTCGGCGCACACTCGCAGCAGAGCAGGAGCCGAGTGTTATTAGCATATCACATCCGATGCTCTCACCTCAGATGCCATAGGCTAATGTGACTCCGACCCTCGCCTCACATTGAAAAGATACACAGTGTTTCATACTTTAAGAAAACTCTGGTGACCTGTGATTGCAGCACACTTTGGCACGCTTCTTTACCATGCGTAGGTTAAAGTTAATGTCATTGTATCTGCTGAGCAGACTAAACAGGCAGGTTAATCAAGCGGGGTCAGGAAAGTTCCTCCAAACTTAAAATAAACCTGCTGCTCCTGTATATCCAACATCAGATGAAAGCTAAATCCATTCTGTTGTTGCATTGATCCCTTATTACCTGCAGGTCCAACTCCAGGTGATATTAGGCTTCTTGAGTATGTTCACACAATGACTCTTCCCTTACATTCATTCCCAATTGTTGTCCAGTCTAAATACAGACTCTCCTGATAAAGTATAGAGCATGATGTCCTACATTGCCATGGGCCTCCCCGTATTAGGGTGAGTTCCCACAATGAGTTTGTCATGAGATATTGATGTTGCATATTAAAAATTACAGTTCCAGCAAAGTGGATGGGATTTTTTTTTACGCTGTGGTTCGTGTTTCACAGTGGGACAATCAGAGGAAAAGTATGATAGAAACGCGTCACCATTTATGTATTTTTCACCCACTCCTGGTTTTTACTTACAAATACTGAGGTAAAAAACTCACCAAATACTCAGCGTGTGCACGTGGCCTTACTTATGCTGATGCCGACCCTACTAAATTTGCATTTTAATAACTAAAAAGACAACAGATCTTACCCTGTGAAACAAGGAAAAAAACTGCTGTTATGGGTTCATGGCCATAACAGGATCTACGATAAAGAAGTTTAATCTTTACTTTGGAGTAACAGAGATGTGTAAATGGTTCTTTCTGCCTTCGTGGCCAATTACTCATCCAGATTATTGTCCAGAGACCTAATTACATCAATTTTCATATGGCTTCTTAGCCTTCAGAATTTTGTTACCATGGCTTCTGCCAAGAGGCCTTGGAAACGACCATGAAAGGTTTGGCCTAATATGTATGAGCTACGGAGGCATATGGAGACCTACGGGGTGCGTGTAATTTAAGTTTGCGATGTGAAGACATATTACAGTCAATGTGGGACCTCCATGGAGCACATTTTACCGATAGAGAATATGGTCTGAGAATCCATAAAATTGAAAGCACACAGACTATAGGGCCCATGTTATATCAATATAGGTGATATATACTTCACTAACCCCACACATGGACGCATGAGCAACACAGACTAGGGCAGATGGACATCATCAGCTGTGTTTTTCATGTTCTAGTTATTGACTGACATCTTTTTACAGGCATCAAAAAAGTATTTTAACGCTATAAAACACAACATGGAAAACAGCTAGTAAATAGAATATTTATTCTAAGGCCACGTTCACACCTGCAGTATTTGGTCGCTATTTACCTCAGTATTTCTCAGCCAAAACCAGGAGTGGGTGATAAATACAGAAGTGGTGACGTGTTTCTATTATACTTTTCCTGTGATTGTAAGGCCTGGATCACACATGTGAGAAATACGTCCGAGTCTCGCATGGTAATACCCGGCATTGCCGCCGTCACTCAGGAGCGGAGAGTGAGGCCACATAGCAATACATGCGGCCGCACGCTCCACTCCAGAGAGATGGCGGCAATGCCGGGTATTACCATGCGAGACTCGGACGTATTTCTCGCATGTGTGATCCCGGCCTTACTCTCCTGATTTTGCCTTACAAAACTGAGGTAAAATACTGACCAAATACTGAACGTGTGAATATGGCCTTACGATCTGAGTGTATACTCATCTCTGCTTCTTTAAGGCCTTGTTCCCTCGTAGTATAAACGCTACATTTCTTTGTGCAGAAAATCTCCTGCTGTCCAAGCAAAGTGGACGTGATTCCAATGAAAACCCATACCCACTGTGCGTCTAAAGACATTGTTGACACTTTTTTTTGTTGCTTTTCGTTCTCTATGTAGCACCGGAGAAAGCAAATGTAAAAAAGATTCAGTTTTTAGTGCAGAATCACAGCTTTTCTGTAAAAAAAAAAAAAATGTGAAAAAAACGCGTCCAATAAAGGGAAAACACATAAAAAAAGCAGCAATAATCAAATAAGATGGCATTACATATTATTGTGCGGATATATGCAGAAAATAAAGCAGCTAAAAATATGTGTGAATATGGCTTAAAAAACAAGACTTTTCATAGAACCAACCTCCAGTTGGAATGAAAAGTATTTCTAGAGATGTCTCCAAATACAAAACTTTCAATGACTTCGTTAAGTGACAACTTGTTTTTCCAGCTCAGGTGTTTTGTCTCTTTTTTTAGGCTTATTAAGGCAAAAGGTGAAAGTGGTGAGTTAGGTGCCAGACTCTTGTGCTGAACTGCAGATTTCTAGGTAAAGGGTACATTGACGCATAGCGTACACGCTGCAGAGTTTTATCACACTATGCGGACACTCTGATCAGAGTATGATCCAATTCTCTTGATCAATCTACAACCATCTGACCGCAGCCTAAGGTTAAGTTCCCATGAAGAGTTCTTGAAGTTGCAGATTTTCTGCGGGTTTCTTGCATTTTTCTGTTTTTGTTGGCATGCCATGTTTTAAATAAATGATCTTTGGCTTTGATAAAACTTTATTGATACAGTGGTTAATATGCGGATTACATGATTTTTTGCATGTTTTCTTATATGCATTTTCTACTTGCGGATTTTTTTTAGTCCATTGCTAGTCTATGGGGAAAATCGTTGAAAAAAATGCTGCATACCCACAAGAGAAATTGACATGTTGCAGATTTGAAACACGCACTGCAGGGGAACTTTTGTGGGCACCTATAGACATGACTATGCGATTTTTATCTGACATACGAAGAGTACTTCATGCTGCTGCAACACCTGCTAGGGCCATGGGGTGCTCAGAACCAGGTCGGACGGCTCTTAACCCCTTTCTGACATCTGACGTACTGTCCCGTCGAGGTGGCCTGGGCCCGTATGAACACCGACAGGATAGTACGTCATATGCGATCAGCCGCACTCAGGCCGGCGTCACACTCGGCGTAAGACAATACGGTCCGTATTTTACGGCCGTAATACGGCCGAAATACGGTGAAATGTTCCCAAAATAGTGATCCGTAGGCAGGGTGTGTCAGCGTATTTTGCGCATGGCATCCTCCGTATGTAATCCGTATGGCATCCGTACTGCGAGATTTTCGCGCAGGCTTGCAAAACCGACATCTAATGGATTTATGTGCTCAAATGTTCATTAAAACATATATACAGTATATATATATATATATGTCATTGAGACACATATATATATATTCTGTATTTAGATTTCATTCTGCGCGATATCTGTGAACAGCCGGTAATTCAATTGCCGGCTTTTCATTTCTCCTTCACAAACCCGACAGGATATGAGACATGGTTTACATACAGTAAACCATCTCATATCCCCTTTTTTTTGCATATTCCACACTACTAATGTTAGTAGTGTGTATGTGCAAAATTTCAGCGCTGTAGCTGCTAAAATAAAGGGTTAAATGGCGGAAAAAATTGGCGTGGGCTCCCGCGCAATTTTCTCCGCCAGAGCGGTAAAGCCAGTGACTGAGGGCAGATATTAATAGCCTGGAGAGGGTCCATGGTTATTGGCCCCCCGTGGCTACAAACATCTGCCCCCAGCCACCCCAGAAAAGGCACATCTGGAAGATGTGCCTATTCTGGCACTTGGCCACTCTCTTCCCACTCCCTGTAGCGGTGGGATATGGGGTAATGAAGGGTTAATGCCACCTTGCTATTGTAAGGTGACATTAAGCCAGATTAATAATGGAGAGGCGTCAATTATGTCACCTATCCATTATTAATCCAATTGTAGGAAAGGGTTAAAAAACACACACACACATGATTAAAAAGGATTTTAATGAAATAAACACAGCGGTTGTTGTAATAATTTATTGTTCTCTCAAATCCATTTGCAGTCCCTCGCTTGGCAACATAATAAACGCACAAGATACATACCTTCTGATGTACTGTCAGGTCCAACGATGTAATCCATCTGAAGGGGTTAACTAATATTACAAGCAGGAGCCCTGCTATAATGCAGCTGTGCTCCGTGCTTGTAGTTCCCCTGCGAATGAATGAAATGTAGGTCATTGACCTACATTTCATTCATTCGCGGTGAGGCGCCCTCTGGTGGATGTTCTCATGAACTGCAGCCTGGGAACTTTTTCCCACGCTCCAGGTCATATGAGGACATCCACCAGGGGGCGCATCACCGCGAATGAATGAAATGTAGGTCAATGACCTACATTTCATTCATTCGCAGGGGAACTACAAGCACGGAGCACAGCTGCATTATAGCAGGGCTCCTGCTTGTAATATTAGTTAACCCCTTCAGATGGATTACATCGTTGGACCTGACAGTACATCAGAAGGTATGTATCTTGTGCGTTTATTATGTTGCCAAGCGAGGGACTGCAAATGGATTTGAGAGAACAATAAATTATTACAACAACCGCTGTGTTTATTTCATTAAACTACTTTTAAATCATGTGTGTGTGTGTTTTTTAACCCTTTCCTACAATTGGATTAATAATGGATAGGTGTCATAATTGACGCCTCTCCATTATTAATCTGGCTTAATGTCACCTTCCAATAGCAAGGTGGCATTAACCCTTCATTACCCCATATCCCACCGCTACAGGGAGTGGGAAGAGAGTGGCCAAGTGCCAGAATAGGCGCATCTTCCAGATGTGCCTTTTCTGGGGTGGCTGGGGGCAGATGTTTTTAGCCACGGGGGGGCCAAAAACCATGGACCCTCTCCTGGCTATTAATATCTGCCCTCAGTCACTGGCTTTACCGCTCTGGCGGAGAAAATTGCGCGGGAGCCCACGCCAATTTTTTCCGCCATTTAACCCTTTATTTTAGCAGCTACAGCGCTGAAATTTTGCACATACACACTACTAACATTAGTAGTGTGGAATATGCAAAAAAAAGGGGGATATGAGATGGTTTACTGTATGTAAACCATGTCTCATATCCTGTCGGGTTTGTGCAGGAGAAATGAAAAGCCGGCAATTGAATTACCGACTTTTCACTAACAGCGCTGCGTATTTCTCGCAAGTCACACTGCTGGTCAGTGTGGAATCCGTATTTTTCTCGCCCCCATAGACTTTCATTGGCGATTTTTTTGCGCAGTACGCTGACAAACGCAGCATGCTGCGATTTTGTACGGCCGTAGAAAGCCGTATAATACTGAACCGTAATATACGGCTAATAGGAGCAGCCCCATTGAGAATAATTGTGCCGTATGTTATGCGAGTTTTACGGACGTAGTTTCTGCGCTCTTACGTCCGTAAAACTCGCCAGTGTGACGCCGGCCTCACAGTGAGAGTGTGGCCGATCGCGGCCAGGTGTCAGCTGATTATCATAGCTGACATCCGGACCGCTCCCGGAACATTAACCCCTGGAACACTGCGATCAAACATGATCGCAGCGTTCCGGTGGCATAGGGTGCCCCCTCCCTGCGCGCTTCCCTGAGACCCTTGGAACAACGCGATGTGATCCCTTCGTTCTTAGCATCTCCTCCATGCAGACCCCTGATCCAAGATGGCTGCGGGGTCCTGCGCAGGGAGGTGGCTTGCGAGCGCCTGCTCAGGCGCCGGAAAGCTTCCAGCACTGCCTATCAGATCGCTGATCTGACACAGTGCTATGCAAAGTGTCAGATCAGCAATCTGATAATATATAGTGACAAAGTAAAAAAAAAAAAAATACACTGCGTAAAAATATGTATAAAAAAAATCCTAACTAAAGAAAAAAAAATTGTTCCAATAAATACATTTCTTTACGTAAATAAAAAAAACAAAGCAATTAAATACACATATCTAGTATCGCTGGGTCCATAACGATCCGACCTATAAAACTGTCCCACTAGTTAACCCCCCTCAGTGAACACCGTAAAAAAAAGTAAATAAAAACCGAGGCTTTATCATCATACCGCCAAACAAAAAGTGGAATAACACGCGATCAAAAAGACGGAAATAAATAAACATGGTACCGTTGAAAACGCCATCTTGTCCCGCAAAAAAACGAGCCGCCATACAGCGTCATCAGCAAAAAAAAAGTTATAGCCCTCAGAATAAAACGATGCAAAAATAATTATTTTTTATATAAAAGAGTCTTTATTGTATAAAAGCGCCAAAACATTAAAAAAAGATATAAATGAGGTATCGCTGTAATCGTACTGACCCGAAGAATAAAACTGCTTTATCAATTTTACCAAACGTGGAACGGTATAAACGCCCCCCCAAAAGAAATTCATGAATTGCTGGTTTTTGATCATTCCTTCTAAAAAAAATCGGAATAAAAAGTGATCAAAAAAATGTCATGTGCCCAAAAATGGTACTAATAAAAACGTCAACTCGTCCCGCAAAAAAACAAGACCTCACATGACTCTTTGGACCAAAATATGGAAAATAGCTCTCAAAATGTGGGGACGCAAAAACTATTTTTTTGCAATAAAAAGTGTCTTTTTAGCGGGTGACAGATCTTTTATTTTCACGGCTCTGCGTTATAAACTTTAGTGAAACACTTGGGGGTTCAAAGTTCTCACAACACATCTAGATAAGTTCCTTGGGGGGTCTAGTTTCCATTATGGGGTCCCTTGTGGACGGTCTCAACCGTTTAGGTACATCAGGGGCTCTGCAAATGCAACGTGACGCCCGCAGACCATTCCATCAAAGTCTGCATTCCAAAACGGCGCTCCTTCCCTTCCAAGTTCTGCCATGCACCCAAACAGTGGTTTCCCCCCACATATGGGGTATTGGCGTACTCAGGACAAATTGTACAACAACTATTGGGGTCCAATTTCTCCTATTAACTTTGGAAAAATAAAACAAATTGGATCTGAAGTAATTTTTTGTGAAAAAAGTTAAATGTTCATTTTATTTAAACATTCCAAAAATTCCTGTGAAGCACCTGAAGGGTTAATAAACTTCTTAAATGTGGTTTTGAGCACCTTGTGGGGTGCAGTTTTTAGAATGGTGTCACTTTTTGCTATTTCCTATCATATAGTCCCCTCAAAGTGACTTCAAATGTGATGTGGTCCCTAAAAAAATGATGTTGTAAAAATGAGGACTGGTCAACTTTTAACCCTTATAACTCCCTAACAGAAAAAAATTTTGGTTCCAAAATTGTGCTGATGTAAAGTAGACATGTGGGAAATGTTACTTATTAAAGGAAATCTGTCACCCCAAAAATTGGCCTATAAACTAAGGCCACCGGCATCAGGGGCTTATCTACAGCATTCTGTAATGCTGGAGATAAGCCCCCGATGTATCCTGAAAGATAAGAAAAACAGGTTATATTATAGTCACACAGGGGCGGTCCGTTGGGGTTCGGTCCGATGGGCGTCGCAATTGGGTCCGGCGCCTCCCATCGTCATATGACGTCTGTTTCTTGTCTTCGTGCCGCGGCTCCTGCGCAGGCGTACTTTGTCTGCCCTGTTGAGCAGTACTTTGCTCTGCCCTCAACAGGCCAAAGTACGCCTGCGCAGGAGCCGCGATAGGAAGACAAGAAGAGGACGTCATTGTATGAAGATGGGAGGCGCTGGACCCGGACCGCGACGCCCATCGGACCGGACTGCAGCGGGACCGCCCCTGGGTGAGTATAATATAACCTGTCTTTCTTATCTTTCAGGCTACATCGCAGGCTTATCTACAACATTACAGAATGCTGTAGATAAGCCCCTGATGCCGATGCCCTTAGTTTATAGGCCAATTTTGGGGTGACAGATTCCCTTTAAGTATTTTGTGTAACATATCTCTGTGATTTAAGGGCATGAAAATTCAAAGATGGAAAATTGTGAAATTTTTTAAGTTTTCGCCAAATTTCCATTTTTTTCATAAATAAACGCAAGTAATATCAAAGCAATGTTACCACTATCAAGAAGTACAATATGTCACAAGAAAACAATGTCAGAATCACCGGGATCTGTTGAAGCGTTTCAGAGTTATAACCTCATAAAGGGACAGTGGTCAGAATTGTAAAAATTGGCCCGGTCATTAATGTGCAAACCACCCTTGGGGGTAAGGGATTAAAGAGGTGGTCACGGCAGCAGTGTCCCAGTCCGTGGTCCTGGGCGCGCAATAAAAGGCATGAAAGAAATGTTTGTAGGGTGATGCCACATGTGGTGTTCAGCTAGAGATGGCCGATGCTGCTTAAGGGGACCGCTGGGGCCGGTGGTGTTGCAGCTGAGATGCTTTGACTTCCCACAGGTGGAGCGGAGCCCCAGGGCTACCAGAACAGTCTATGAGGAGTTGTGGACGTTGGGGTGCAAGAATAATTGGAGGACACAGGGACTGTAGTTTCTTTACCTTTAATTGTAGGTGCAGTCCAGAGCACAGGTAACAGATGGTATATGAGATCCGGGCAGCCTGGAAGCAGTTCAGAATTCCCCTAGCCAGGTGGGGTTGGAAGCCTCCCTACTGCGCTGCTCTCTGGGTTCCTGATGCTTGTAGTTCTCCTCAAGTCCTTCTCTCAGTCCGTCCACTTAGTGAAATGCTACCCGCATGGCACGCAGCTTGAGCCTTTTCCAGGTGTCACTCCCTTGTGGTGACTTCGGGCTCTGATATGTAGCTGTGCCTTCAGGTGTCAGTTGTGGCCAGGAGACCTGCAATCTCCTTTCCTCGGAATTTGGCTGCGGGGCATGCAGTTCCCACACAACCACGGACTCCGGTGTCCTCTCTGTTGTGCTCAATTCTGGGGTGTGCTCAGTCGCAGCTCCACTCCCAGGCTCTCCTCACATACTTCCTCTCCCTTCACTGTGTCTCACTAAACTCACTTACCCCGGCTCCAGACCAGAACGTCTAGGGAAGTTCCCCTGAACCCGGGTTAGAGCTCCCCCTTCTAGTCTGGAGTCAGGAAAGGTGTTGAATGTGGATATCAGCTGGCTAGGGAACTCCTCTTTGCTTCCAGGCATGACATCACCCCCTGTGAGGAAGGCAATGCCACTGTGGCAACCGGACTCTAGGGATGCCACACGGCGATTTCTTTTCACGTGGATATTTAGTTCATAAACAAAAAAAACACACATCTGAACAGTCCATTCGATTAACAGTGGTATGAGTGCTGTCAGTTTTTTTCACATAGAGGCTACGCTCAAAGCACTGTATTTTCTAATGGTACTTTGCATACGATATTTTCCTTGTCGGAAAATCAGAATCAAATTCACAGCTGCAAAATCTGCACCAAATACTATTAATTATGCCATGGATGTGCCACCCAATTCATCCTTTACATTGCAAAAGGTGACCATCCTGGGCAAAAATTCACATGTTAAATTGATGGTGTGACATCTCCACCTGGACCTGCTCATGCAATATCTGCCTCAGTCATCAAGTGCCACTGAAATCACTCTTTGGGCTCATTTCCACATGCGAGGCACACGTCCGTATCTCGCATGAGGAAACCGAGCTCTGGCGCCGGCACTTTGGAGCGGAGCTGTACAGCTCCATGTGTTCCTATGCGGCCGCACGCTCCGCTCCTGAGTGCCGGTGCCACAGCTTGGTTTCCACATGCGAGACACGGACGTGATTCTCGCATGTGGAAATGAGCCCTTTGGGCGACACTGGTGATGTAAAGGCCAGCATAATGAGAAGCTCTAGGCAGCGCAGCCTCAATCCATGCAGAGATGTTTGTATGGCTGTGCCTGTTAGCATTGCCCAGCCTGGCATAATGGGTGTATGTGCTGTCCAGAAGTAGAAATCAGATCCCTGCTGTGGCCAATGGGACAGTTCCACATCCTACTAAAACTCACGGTTTACTGCTGGGAGTTGCCGGTTATATTTTATACTAGCTTCATACTTAAGATTTTTTTTTCTCCAACTTGTTTGATTCCATTTCTGACCTTGACTCATGTTTACGCTATCATTCTGCCAGACTATACTGTTCCTGGTCTTGTTGTATTGACTTGCTTCCTGATCATTCTCTGAAAGTTTGCTCCGCCATTCTGCAGCTACTCAGTGGAACCATCCCAGGGTACCCTGTGTGAGTTAAGATCCCTGTACAGTTTTAAAAGATGAGGGGCAACATCTTGGATCTGGTAGATAGAGTAGCTAGCATTAAGTCTGTCCATAATAGCCCTATTAAGCGCTGCCAGGCTACCACGCATAATGCCTCTTTACAGACTAGCTGTGGATGTTAAATCCGAAGCCCTGCTCTATGTCACCACAATGCTAGTAACTGTAATCTGGAGAAGATTTTACATCCAGGCAGAAAATCTTTGGCATATATACGACTCATGTGATACCTTTAGTCTCAAGGCAGGCACAGGATGGCGACGTAAGAGCCTTATATTCACTGTACAGGGTGGGCCATTTATATAGATACACCTGGGTGGGCCATTTATAAAGTTGGATCCAAAATGGCAAACTTCAAAATGGCCACCATGGTCACCACCCATCTTGAAAAGTTTTCCCCCTCCCATATACTAATGTGCCACAAACAGGAAGTTGATATCACCAACCATTCCCATTTTATTTAGGTGTATCCATATAAATTGCCCACCCTGTACATTGAACCCTGCAGAGTAAAAAATGATTTATAATTAAAAGAACTTGTCATGTCAAAAACACAATTATCTTGCACATAAAAGGTTAATCTTCAGGTTACTAGTGTTCTAAAGCCATGCGGAATCTTCAGGTTACTAGTAGTGATGAGAGAGTATACTCGTTGCTCGGGTGATCTCCGAGTATTTGTAAGTGTTCGGAGATTTAGTTTTTGTCACCTCAGCTGAATGATTTACGGCTACTAGCCAGGCTGAGTACATGTGGGAGTTGCCTGGTTGCTAGGGAATCCCCACATGTAATCAAGCCGTGTAGCAGCCGTAAATCATTCAGCTGAGGTGACGAAAACTAAATCTCCGAGCACTTACAAATACTCGGAGATCACCCGAGCGTGCTCGGGAAACCCCGATCAACGAGTATACTCGCTCATCACTAGTTACTAGTGTTCTAAAGCAGCACGGAACCTCCAGGTTACTTGTGTTCTAAAGCCATGTGGAGTCTTCAGATTACTGGTGTTCTAAAGCCATGTGGAATCTTCAGGTTACTAGTGTTCTAACGCCGTGTGGAATCTTCAGTTTACAAGTGTTCTAAAGCCGTGTGGAATCTTCAGGTTACTAGTGTTCTAACGCCGTGTGGAACCTTCAGGTTACTAGTGTTCTAAAGCCGCACGGAACCTTCGGGTTACCAGTGTTCTAAAGCCGTGCAGAACCTTCAGGTTACTAGTGTTCTAAAGCCGTGCAGGACCTTCAGGTTACTAGTGTTCTAAAGCCGTGCAGGACCTTCAGGTTACTAGTGTTCTAAAGCCGTGCAGGACCTTCAGGTTACTAGTGTTCTAAGGCCATGTGGAATCTTCAGGTTACTAGTGTTCTAACGCCGTGTGGAACCTTCAGGTTACTAGTGTTCTAAAGCTGCACGGAACCTTCGGGTTACCAGTGTTCTAAAGCCATGCAGAGCCTTCCGGTTACTAGTGTTCTAAAGCCGTGCAGGACCTTCAGGTTACTAGTGTTCTAAGGCCATGTGGAATCTTCAGGTTACTAGTGTTCTAAGGCCGTGTGGAATCTTCAGGTTACTAGTGTTCTAATGCCATATGGTCGTGCACTGAGAGCCCGGCTACAAGGACGAAATTAACTTTATTCTTCCCGGCAGCCAGGCTGTCAATGAGTGCTATCAACCTGCAGATTAACCCCATATCTCTAGGTTAATAGCGGTTTTTTACATGACTGGTTCCCTTTAAACTTACTATTACAAAAGTATACAAAACAGGTTCATATCTCATTCTCCTTACAATGTAGCTTCTGCTGTAATACTGCACACACAGACCATGGGCTACTAGCCAGGCTGAGTACATGTGGGGGTTGCCTGGTTGCTAGGGAATCCCCACATGTAATCAAGCCGTGTAGCAGCCGTAAATCATTCAGCTGAGGTGACGAAAACTAAATCTCCGAGCACTTACAAATACTCGGAGATCACCCGAGCGTGCTCGGGAAACCCCGATCAACGAGTATACTCGCTCATCACTAGTTACTAGTGTTCTAAAGCAGCACGGAACCTCCAAGTTACTAGTGTTCTAAAGCCGTGTGGAATCTTCAGGTTACTAGTGTTCTAACGCCATGTGGAATCTTCAGGTTACTAGTGTTCTAAAGCCATGTGGAATCTTCAGGTTACTAGTGTTCTAAAGCCGTGTGGAATCTTCAGGTTACTAGTGTTCTAAAGCCATGTGGAATCTTCAGATTACTAGTGTTCTAAAGCCATGTGGAATCTTCAGGTTACTAGTGTTCTAAAGCCGTGTGAAATCTTCAGGTTACTAGTGTTCTAACGCCGTGTGGAACCTTCAGGTTACTAGTGTTCTAAAGCCGTGCAGGACCTTCAGGTTACTAGTGTTCTAAAGCCGTGCAGGACCTTCAGGTTACTAGTGTTCTAAAGCCGTGTGGAATCTTCAGTTTACTAGTGTTCTAAAGCCGTGTGGAATCTTCAGGTTACTAGTGTTCTAAAGCCGTGTGGAATCTTCAGATTACTAGTGTTCTAAAGCCATGTGGAATCTTCAGGTTACTAGTGTTCTAAAGCCGTGTGAAATCTTCAGGTTACTAGTGTTCTAACGCCGTGTGGAACCTTCAGGTTACTAGTGTTCTAAAGCCGTGCAGGACCTTCAGGTTACTAGTGTTCTAAGGCCATGTGGAATCTTCAGGTTACTAGTGTTCTAAGGCCATGTGGAATCTTCAGGTTACTAGTGTTCTAACGCCGTGTGGAACCTTCAGGTTACTAGTGTTCTAAAGCCGCACGGAACCTTCGGGTTACCAGTGTTCTAAAGCCGTGCAGAGCCTTCAGGTTACTAGTGTTCTAAAGCCGCACGGAACCTTCGGGTTACCAGTGTTCTAAAGCCGTGCAGGACCTTCAGGTTACTAGTGTTCTAAAGCCGTGCAGGACCTTCAGGTTACTAGTGTTCTAAGGCCATGTGGAATCTTCAGGTTACTAGTGTTCTAAGGCCATGTGGAATCTTCAGGTTACTAGTGTTCTAATGCCATATGGTCGTGCACTGAGAGCCCGGCTACAAGGACGAAATTAACTTTATTCTTCCCGGCAGCCAGGCTGTCAATGAGTGCTATCAACCTGCAGATTAACCCCATATCTCTAGGTTAATAGCGGTTTTTTACATGACTGGTTCCCTTTAAAATTACTATTACAAAAGTATACAAAACAGGTTCATATCTCATTCTCCTTACAATGTAGCTTCTGCTGTAATACTGCACACACAGACCATGGGCTACTAGCCAGGCTGAGTACATGTGGGGGTTGCCTGGTTGCTAGGGAATCCCCACATGTAATCAAGCCGTGTAGCAGCCGTAAATCATTCAGCTGAGGTGACGAAAACTAAATCTCCGAGCACTTACAAATACTCGGAGATCACCCAAGCGTGCTCGGGAAACCCCGATCAACGAGTATACTCGCTCATCACTAGTTACTAGTGTTCTAAAGCAGCACGGAACCTCCAGGTTACTAGTGTTCTAAAGCCGTGTGGAATCTTCAGATTACTAGTGTTCTAAAGCCATGTGGAATCTTCAGGTTACTAGTGTTCTAACGCCGTGTGGAACCTTCAGGTTACTAGTGTTCTAAAGCCGCACGGAACCTTCGGGTTACCAGTGTTCTAAGGCCATGTGGAATCTTCAGGTTACTAGTGTTCTAAGGCCGTGTGGAATCTTCAGGTTACTAGTGTTCTAATGCCATATGGTCGTGCACTGAGAGCCCGGCTACAAGGACGAAATTAACTTTATTCTTCCCGGCAGCCAGGCTGTCAATGAGTGCTATCAACCTGCAGATTAACCCCATATCTCTAGGTTAATAGCGTTTTTTTACATGACTGGTTCCCTTTAAACTTACTATTACAAAAGTATACAAAACAGGTTCATATCTCATTCTCCTTACAATGTAGCTTCTGCTGTAATACTGCACACACAGACCATGGGATAAAAAGGACTACTATATTATGTACCCAAGAACAAATGACTCCCCCCCCCCCCCCCCCCCACACACACACACACACACACACACACACACACACACACACACACACACCTACTACACCTTAGATTAGGTTATCCATTCCTGGACATGACTTATAGTCCCAATTCTGGCCGAACTTCACTATTATTTCAAATTTGGGCCCCTGGGAAAATCCTTGTGTCTTCTTTTTTATTGGATGCTCTGACCCTTCTCCAATCTCAATGTTTTGACCATTGTGTGATAGGCGGTCAGTGGTATATGAGGGTAACTGCAGTCACAAGTACATAAAGGGTTACATAAAGTGAGGAGATTGCACTTTGTGGGATCTCTGATGTTTTTTGTTCTACCTCTCAACACTTCCCATTGTTTCCAAAACAGGATATACCAGTATCCATAACATAGCTATATATGGTAAATACTGTACAATGCCCACTGGACTTTAAGACAACTTCATCACATTTCATAGATAATGTGATAAATAATTTGCCATTTACTTTATTTAAACGCTGTGATGTTTTACACCTGAAAAATTACATAAGAGAAAATGCTGGCCACTAAAAGTCTCCCTTCTGTATAACCCATCAGTTCACTGCCTGTTGTCAAGTGAAATCTGTCTATAGGAGCAGAAATGCCAGAAGGATTACTCAAAGAGGGGGAGAGTCTTTGTGTCTTTGCACCTGCTCGTCAAACTACATACATATGTAGGAGAGAGGTGGGCTGACGACTGACTCAGAGTCGTATATGGAGCCCGTCACATCCGCTATTTGCAGCCTGAGTCTTAGTACAGCCATCTGAACTTAGGTTATGTGGCCGCAATTACATTTTGGTGTGTTTCTGATCCTGCGTATTTTCGATGCATCAAAAATGCGGAGTCCTACAGTTCCAGCAAACAGCTTCAAAAAAAGAATTCATGTAAAAAAATACACTTAACAAGACAATGATAGAATGCAAGTAACTTAAGTAATTAACTTAATAGTTGCAGAAAATCTGCAACATCAAAAACCCACCAAAAGCTCATTGTGGGAAAGTAGCCTTACAGCTCATTCAGACGTCAGCTTTTCTTGTACGTGTTTTTCATGGATGACAGTCGTACCTATTATACTTTATGGAGTAGTTCACATTTCTGATTTTTTTTTCCTCGGACACAGTGCTTTACACAAACACGCAGAGAGACTTGTCTGATATTGGATCAAAATCGCCAATGCAAGTCTATAGGTCCATGGAAAAAAAAAAAAAATCGGACAGCACTCAGATACCTTCCATTTGTTGTCCATTTTTAATGATTGATAGGAAAAGCTTGAAAAACCTTCATCACTTTTATTTTTTATCCCAGAAAAACTAATGAAATCCTGAGGCTATGTGCCCACGTTGCAGAATAGAAGCAGAATTTTCTGCTTCAATTCTGCATACACTTGGCAGGAAAAACGCATACGAATTTAGACGCATTTTAGACGCATTTTCCATGTGTTTTTCAAGCGTTTTTTACTACATGTCTATTGGTGCATAATCAACGCAATTCCGCAAAAATAATGAACATGCTGTGTTTTTTACCGCTATGTGTTTCCGCCGCGGAAAAAAATGCAGCATGGGCACATCAACTGTGGAATGCATAAGAAATTAATGGGATGATGTTTGTAAGCGTTTTTTAACTTTTCCGCTGCGGAAAATCACAGCAAAAAGCTTAAAAACGCAATGTGGGCACATAGCCTGATGGTAAAAATGGTCACTGATCAAACTGACACTCTGATCAAAAACACTGATGAAACATGGATCGTCTCCTGTGTACAAGAAAAATCACTGACATGTGAAAGAGCCCTTAGCTTCAGGCCACTTAACCTGTAGAAGTAAACAAAAAAAAAGTTCATGAAAATGAAGATAAACTGATACAGGCAACATATGTTTTACTTTTTTTTTCTGCGTAATGAGTTTAGTTTATCTGGTGGAAGAATTAAACAGTTGGATGCAGCGAGAGGAGAATGGCTGATTAGTAGATCACATCCTCAAGGATATCCTGACTCCTGAAAAATCTGCCATTCCTGGTACAGATTACCATCTGGTCTTCGAACCCAACTCCCAGGTAGTAGTAGACTTGGCTTTATACAGGTGGACCGATGTGGTAAGAACGGATACAAGCCCACACATCCTAATCCTTAAGGCATGATTGCTATCACAATTATTTTCTCCCCTGAAACTATGGATATGTTTCTGCATGCTCTAAATTTACTCTGCTGAGCTTAGGTGGAGGTCCTTACACTCTGACACGTAACGTTGTGTCAGTATTGTTTTACCTAAAAAAATTATATACGGCTTTCATGAAAACTTGCCAAGAAAGTGTAGTGGATTGGAGCCAAGAATAGTGTGGTACATATGCTGGATGCAGCTGAACTGAAGGAGATAAAGTTAATTTTTTTTTTATCCATTGACGTTTAACAGTGGATTAGTTAAAAACCGATAAAACACTTATGGAAAACTAAAGTAAAAAGCATGTCCTCCACTTTTCATCCATTTAGTTCCTGAAAATGGATGAAATGGATGAATGGATCTCCATAGACTTTACGGTTGAGGTCTTCATACAGTATCTGCTCATATTTTATTCTTGCTGCTCCTATAAGCAGGGCCAGTTTTAGACAAAGTGGGGCCCTGGACAAAAGTTTAAAGTGGGGCCCCAAATGCTAACAAATTGCACCATCACACAGAAAAAGTTTGATTGTATTCACATGCGCTGAGTTCTGGCCGTTAGACGAGAGAGATCCACAACATTGAAGTCGTTCTATACAATATAATGCACTCCCCATTGTCCTCCATATAATATAATACACTCCCCATAGTCCTCCATGTAGTATAATGCACACCCAATAGTTCTTCATATAGTATAATGCAACCCCCATATAATAATAATAATAATAATAAAAATAATAATTTTATATAGTGCCAACATATTCCGCAGTGCTTTACAAATTATAGAGGGGATTTGTACAGACAATAGACATTACAGCATAAAAAACCACAGTTCAAAATAGATACCAATAGGAGTGAGGGCCCTGCTCGCAAGCTTACAATCTATAGTATAATTCACACCCTATAGTCCTCCATATAGTGTAATATACTCCCTATAGTCCTCCATATAGTATAATGCATCCCCCATAGTCCTTCATATAGTATAATGCATTCACAATAGTCCTCCATACAGTATAATGTAACCCCCATATAGTATAATACACTCCCCATAGTCCTCCATATAGTATAATACACTTCCCACAGTCCTCCATATAGTATAATATATTCCTCGTAGTGATCCATATAGTATAATGCAACCCCATAGTGCTTCATATAGTATAATGCATTCCCCATAGTCCTCCATACAGTGTAATGCAGCCCCAATATAGTATAATACACTCCCAATAGTCTTCAGTAGGGCATAATGCAGCCCCCATGTAGAACACAGAGTATAATCTAGCTCTCTTATAGTACACATAGTATAATGCACTCCCCATAGTCATTGATAGAGTATAACATAATCCACATAGTGTACAATACAACCCCCATATGCTATAATGCAGCCCCCATAGTGTATTATGCAGCCCCCATATTGTTTAGTGCAGCCCCCATAGAGTATAATGCAGCCCCCATATGGTTTAATGCAGCCACCATATGGTTTAATGCAGCCACCATATGGTATAATGCCATCCCATAGAGTATAATGCTGCCCCATAGAGTATAACACAGCACCGATAGAGTATAATGCAGCCCCCATATGGTATAATGCATGATCCCTAATATTGTGTTTGGACACTATTACTATGTGGGGTGCTAAAGGCGGGTGGAGGAAGTCTTCATGGTGGTCTGGGCTGGATGGAAAAGATACAAAAAATGAACAAGGAAAAATGTGATCTGTGAGTCAGTGGATTTATCTGTATGGCATTCACTTATGAGGTTGCCAGAGCACCTAAATAAAAGTGGTATCTACGCCTATAGTTTCACAGTATGGTGGTAATATTGGTATAACTAAAGTGCAGTTTTTTAGTAGCAGTGTTGTGGTACTATTTGGTCACTATGTGGCTGTAGTTGTATAGTGATATTATTGATAATAATGGTGTTTGCTCAGTAACAGTATTAGCAGGCCATTCAATCACTATTTAGTGGTAATGGTAGTGGTCATGGTGTGGCGGTATTAGTTGAGCCTTGTTTAGAAATATTATTGGTTAAATTGGTCTTTATATAATGTGTTTTGTTCAGTAACGTTATGAGGGTAATACTTCATCACAGTATGATGGTGATCTGTGCTCCTGCTATAGTGGTGGAGGGGTGAATGGGGAGGCAAGGTTAACAATTCAAATTTAAAGACATGAAAACCCACCTTCAGGAATGCTGAGAATACCGCCGCACACTCAGGAATGACCTGGTATTGCCCTTTTCAGGGTATGGTTCTAATAAGAGACGACACCGATTTTAAGGTTTAGTCTGTTGGAAAGATCCCCATCTTGAATGGATCAGGGGTGCGCAGGCTCAGCCTCCGCTCCATGACTTTTCCATGGGACTGTGCTGAGCGCTGCCCTTGGCTTTGACCAGCAGTGCCATATGATGAATGACCCACTCACCTGTTCCCTCCATCACTAGCAATAAGTTAAATTATGGATAGGGGGTAACATTGTTTTTAGAATAAACCTTTAAAATCCTGAGTGGTCAGTGGTTGTATGACGGGTACTTCCTTGAAGTTAAGACTCATCACTATGGTAAAAAATAAATACAATGAAAAGTAAAAAAAAAAGTTTAAACAAATTACAAAAAGAACCACAAAAGGTAAATCCCTTCCCTTCTTTTCTCCATGTTTTTTTTTTGTTTTATTGTCACCCATCTGCCCCCAAAAAGCTATAAAAATGTCATATGGACCCCAAAATGGTATAAAAACTAAAGCTCCGCGCGCATAAGGCTATGTTCACACGTTGCGTTTTTGCTGAGTTTTTTTTATGCAAGGTTTAAGCTGATTACAAAAAGCAGGTTTTGCTTTTCTTTTTCTGCGTTTTTTGCTTAGTTTTTGCAGGGTTTTTATTGCTGCGTTTTTGTCAGGGTACATTTGTCTCTTGCGAATGCTGATAAGGTGCATGAAACAATAATGTGATTCTGGTTCTTCTGGTTTCGGCGCCAAAAACGCAGTGAAACTTGATATCTCCGTTTTTGCAGCGTTTTTTGCACTATGCAATGGTGAAAAGCGCTGAAAAAACTCTGGAAAGTGACATGCTGCAGGAACGCAGCTCTTCGACAAAACAGGAAAAAAAAACCCTCATACGATTGTCTGAAAAGACAAAAAAGTGACAGTTTTTGGAAGAAAAAGCGAAAACGCAAAAACAAAAATTGCCTGCCTCCTTAAGAAGTTAAAGGGGTTGTCCAGGATTTGCCAAAAATGGCCGCGTTCTGCTGAAAACAGCGCCCCCATGTCTGATTTACGTCTGGTATTGTAGTACAGATGTGGCAGCCATACTTACCAACCTCCTTGCCCCAGGGACGCCCGCTGACCGTCCAGGACCATTTGGTACCCTTGGCAACTATGGAATGGGGCCGAGCTGCAATACCGCACACGACCTGTGCACAGCTGTGGCGCTGTTTGTGACAATCCCTTTAACTTGGACCTCTGCATACCTTCTTTTACTGTATTTACTTCAATTTATGAAGTTGACAGTTAAAGGTGACGTCGCTGCCGCAAATCTCTGTATTAAACCCGGATTCAGACTGTTACATCCGCAGCGTTACATAAGAGTCCGAACTTTCCTGGCATGAAAAATAGAAGTGAGCTTCCAGCCGGCAGTGAAAGGGTTACTAAAGAGGGCGTGGCCGACAGATGGCGAGCGATCCGTGACTCCGCCCACAGCATCGTGATGATTTGCGTCATCTCCAGTGGGCGGAGAGTAGAGGGATTCTGCGCACTGATTGGCTGAGAGGGCTTGACAGGCGACTTTGGCCGTGTTGCCCCGGACTTTCCCGTCATAGCGTTTAGGACGGTCCTGAGAACAGAGTGAGAGTCTCCGGTCCGGGAAGAGTAACGAGGGGGAGGCGCGACACGACACACCGGGATATACTGCGACAACTTCACCGAGGGCACACCCGGCCGGGGCAAGGGGCCACCATGATGGAAATAGAGTTACCCCCCTCTAAGCAGTCACAGCAGGTGAGCGGACCCCGACATGTCACCTGGCGGGGGGTGGGGCGCCGACAGCACGGTTAGATAACAGCTCCTGACGATGCGATATTGATCCGATCTGGTCGGCCAAAGCAACATTATATATATATTGTTTTTTAATCATTTAAACACAGATATAAAAGACAATTAAAAACAATCACATAAAATTGACCGTGGAAAATGTTTATCGCCGCAGAGAAGCGTGAAAAGTTGTTTATTTGCATAATTTAAATGTCCACGAAAGGAAAAGAGGGATATGATGAAATCCTTCCAAGAACAGGCGACGTCTGCGGTAGATTCCCAGTGATCCACTGACCCAATAAAGCGGACAGGCCGTTAGATCTGCTGATCAGAGGGTTCACATACTTTATCAGCCGGGATTTGAGCTGATGACGGAGGAGAGTGACGCCTCCACTTCCTCTGATGTCTCCGGAGGAATGTGAAAAAGTTTCTAGAAATAGTCAAGGGAAAATAATGAGAAGTGTCACCTGCCGGCCTGAAGCTGGATCTTCTTTTGCCCTCAGATGCTGCGGAACCTCATGCGGATGGGTTGTGAGATCTTATAAAGTGCCAGAAACCCTAAGATCTGGCCATGATCAGACTGGACGATGATGAGCAGCTGAAAAGTGTTTACGCCGCCATATTGTCTCCTTACACATCTAACACAACCTGATTGGTCAGATTATTTTCAGTGATATAGATCTAATGGCCTGGAAATTGTGGAAGTTTAATCTGCGTTGTAACAAAACTTTGCAGTTATGAATTTATTTATTTTTTGGGGCGGGGGGGCAAAAATTGGTGGATGGGGTTAATGTTTTCCTGGTCCTGGCTCCCAGTGATCTCTCTGGGCCTCGGCCTCCTCCATACTGGGGCTCTATGGTTGGAGTTTGCATATTTTGTCCTAGACACTGAATGTGCACAGTCATTGAGGGGCTCCTTAGGGGGCTCAAGGGGACCTGTCAGGCGTACGGTACGTTGTGTGGTCTCGCTGGGAGGACCTGATGACATGCATGTGGGTCATGTACCGTCTGCTGCGGGTTATATAGCGTTCTTCCACTTATTTATTTATATTTTGTATATTTCAAAATATTTTCAAAGATTCTTTCCTCTTTAAATAAGAAAAAAAAAATTAGTTGAGGCCTCGCTCAGTCCTTTCCTTATGTCCATGTTCATTGATAGAACTTGCAGCCATTATAGTCTATGCGGCTGTTCACATGTCCGTGTTTTCCTGCAGTCTGTGTTTTCCTGCAGTCCGTGTCCACAGAAATGTCCGTTGTTGCTCCTAATCCTGGGTCTAAGGCCGGAGACACACTGGTGCGAGATACGGCCGAGTCTCGCTGGTTAAAAGCAAGCTGTGGCACCGGCACTCCGGAGCGGAGTGTGCGGCCGCATAGGAACACATGGAGCTGCACGCTCCGCTCCCAAGTGCCGGCGCCAGAGCTTGGGTTTCACATGCGAGACACGGACGAGTTTCTCGCATGTGTGATCTCGGCCTAACTCTCCTAATGGCTCATAATCGTGGACAATCACACGGATGCCATGTGTCACCTGAGTGTGGTTTAATGGGTGGGAGAAGTTGGAACTTTTTTTTTTGCCTATGAGAAAAATTGATGCCGAACTGATGGTAAAAACTGAAACGTGGACCAAAAATGGATGCAAAAATATTGACGCCTGAGTGAGGCCTAAGTTGCTAAAAGTTCTGGACTCTGAGAAAGTTGGGTGACCACCTCTTCAGGAGCTGTGATGGCGGCCATATTGGTTACTGATGTGTTCAAGAGCTATGGCACCAATATATACGAAGTGTTTTTGTGCTTTTTTTTCTTTGTTTGTGTGTTGGGGGGGTGGTAAATTCATTCAACAAAATCTCCAGTGTTCCTTCTTTATTATCCTTTTCACCTGTTTGTGTTACATTGTTATAAATGTTTCTGTAAAGATGAGAATTGTACATTTTGATATTTGTAGCAGTCACCAAGGTTCTTTGAAGGACAGTTGTGCTACTGGCAAAATAACTTATTGTAGTAGTTTTTTATGTATCTTATGAGCCAGATCTGGCACATAGTCATTAGGCCGGCTAAGGTTGGGTCCACATGAGCGTATTTCACGGTATACCAACGGCAATATCTGGGCTGGCAGCGGTTCTCCCGACCTTATCTTACAACCTCATGTGCGGCTGGAAGTTCGAGTCGTGAGACTTGCGGCGAAATCGGGCATTGTGATCCATATGCGGACTGTGAATCCGGCCTTAAAGGGATTGACAAAGATTTAAATAAATAAAATGAAAAAACAGTAAATGACAGGCCATATGACAAAATGAGAAACTACCATAATACACATTTTAAATCCCCCAATATTACAGGAACAGACTAAAGTGGGCTCCAGGTGCCTGTTTTATTTTCAGCAGCAGTCACGTGGTGTACATTGGCTGCAACTGTCGTCTATCACATGTATGACGAGATCTATGAGGCCTGTGATTTTCTGCAGCGGTCACATGGATTTGTAGCAAATGATTGCTGCAGCAAAGTATAGGGAGAGAGAGCGCGGCTGCAGCTGCTTTTAGAGTCTCTGGGAGTGGTGGGCTAAATAAATGTTGACTTTTGATTATTTTTCTGTTTTTATTAAATTTGCTATTATTTATCGGCCTTCAGTTCAATCTCGAGCCATGGTGACTTGATGGATGAATGCTTTGTAGGAAGATTGATCTTGTGCAAGCCTAGATGGGTCTTCTCCGCCGTTATCTTGATACTATCAAGCCATTGGCCTGCTGGTCTTCCTATTCACCTTGTTCCTTCTATTCTTTGGACCATGATGTCCTTCTCTGTTGATTTTTCATTAGTATGAGGTGTGCAAAGTAGGCAAGTCGTAGCTTGGTGATCCTTGATTTGAGAGACAAGTCCGGCTTGATTTGTTCCAAAGTTGATGATCCTCAAAAAAGAAAAAAAAATCTGTGGACAATCCCTTAAAGAAGTTGTCCAACTAAAACAGCCCATTAATAACCTAACGCATATTGCTGTCAGTCCTTCTGTAAGGGAAGGATGCCAGAGCCTGGGTTGTGCTGGTCAGGGCTGTGGAGTCGGTAAAACAAACCTCCGACTCCTCAATTTCCATGACTCCGACTCCACAGCCTTGATGCTGGTCACTGAGCAACATGCGAAGTCCTCTTGAGACAGAGAATATTCCATATCAAGGACCCTACCTTTACTACTGGGGGTCCACAGACAACATATGGACAGAGTGTAAAATATGGGTATTGACGCACCTTCTCTACTGGAAAAGTCGCATGCAACATGGTTTCGTTGGCCACACAAATCCAGGCCTTGTCTTTTCCCAGATGGCTGCAGCAGAGCCCCCTTTATGAGACTAAGGCTGGGTTCACATTGCGTTAATGGGTGATCGCTAACGGACAGCGTTGCACGGCGAAAATGTCGCAATTAACGCCGTGCAACGGGTCCGTTAGCGCACCCATTGACAGCAATGTTAATTTCGCCAGCAGCGCATCACTAGCGCGTGCCTTTTTCGGCTCGCGCTAGTGATGTGCCGTTCTTCTGTGACGCGCCTCGGACGCTGCTTGCAGCGTCCGCGGCGCGCCCAAGGTCCGTTCCCCGCTCTCGCAGATCGGGGATCTGCGAGAGCGGGGACGTTAACGCGACCCCCAAACGCGATCCATAAAAATACATTGCGTTAGCGCAATCCGCTAGCGCTAAACGGATTGCCCTAACGCAATGTGAACCTAGGCTACTTTCACACTAGCGTCGGTACGGGGCCGTCGCGCTGCGTCGGCCCGACGTGCCGATGCATACTGTGCAAGCGCCACACAACGGGGGCAGCGGATGCTGTTTTTCGACGCATCCGCTGCCCCATTGGGAGGTGGGGGTGGAGTTCCGGCCGCGCATGCGCGGTCGGAAATGGCGGTCCGTCGGCACCAAAAAACGTTACATGTAACGTTTTTTGCTGCCGGCGGTCCGCCACAACACGACGCAACCGTCGCATGACGGTTGCGACGTGTGTCAATACGTCGCAATGCGTCGCTAATGTTAGTCTATGGGGAAAAAACGCATCCTGCAGACGACTTTGCAGGATGCGTTTTTTCGCCAAAACGACGCATTGCGACGTATGCAAAAAAACGCTAGTGTGAAAGTAGCCTTATCCTCATGTTGTGGGGCCCCATAGCTATTCCACAATCTGCATGTATGGTGCCCCAATGACTGCTAGAATAAAACAACATGATGTCCTGGCTTCTGCAAAATGGCTTCACCTTATAAGAAGTTACATGGAAAAACAAACCATGAAAATGGAAAGTCTCCGTGTTTACACTGCACACAACAAGGGATTTACATAATTGCGGCACAAGGAGGCCATTTGAGTTTTGTAGCAGCCACTTTTTATGGTGGTTGAGCATGGACATGACCTGGTTTGAATGAATTTCCATAGTGATTAGGTCAGGAGAATATAATCACTCGAGATCATAATCTATAAATACAATAGTTCCTAAACAGAGGAGACCTCACCGGTCACACCTATGGTTACTCCTGCCATGCAACATCTCTCAATGAGGAACCCCCTCCGGGGACTACACTGATAATCCGGAGCACTTGTCTCAAACCTGTGGCTCCTGTGTGTCTGCAACCCCATCTGCTGGGACTTGTAGTTTCATAGTATCTGGCACTCTGAATATCACACGTTGTGTTTTCCTGGAGGGATTGATTCCGGTCTAATGTGCGTGGCTCCATATCGACTGTTTTTTTTGGGGGGTTTTTTTTCCCCCTAATGAGAACCAGAAAGTTTATAATGAGGACAAATCAGTTTGCTGTTAGGAAGTTGCAGGGATTTGTGTTGGATTATGATGAAAAGTTATTTTCGTAGATGTAGGAAAATCCTTTCTCTGCATGTCCCACATTGTTGCTGGCCCTGACCAGCCTCTACCTTGGGGCCATCACATCCGCTATGGATTGGATCTGACGTGTCTGTACATAATTATATGATCTAGCTTGCTTCTATATTTTCTCTGTTGTTTTACGGTAAGTTCACACTATCTTTGCAGCGTTTTTTTTTTTTTCTGCAGCAAAACCTGATCTCTTGGCAGAAATGGGTGAAAAACACGAAAGAAGGGACATGCTCCATTGTGCAAAAGAAAACCTACAAAGCATGACATCCTGATGACAAAAAAACCAAGCTGTGTGCATGAGGTTTCTGAAATCTCATAAACTTTGCTGGTACTGTAAAACTCAGCTTAAAATAAGCCTGAAAAACACAAAAAAAAAAAACAAACTGCAAAAATGCCTAGTGTGAACTTAGCCTTATGGGAAAATTTGTCAGTTATTACCAGGGCAGAGAAAAAGTATGGCATCTATACTCGGCAACCCATCATACCTCTGTGATAGGCGGCTAGTGCCACCGCTTGGAAGTGACTGTCCAGAATTCAGCGTCCATGTCTTCTGTTGTCTCATCTACGGCTTTATTTATAAGAACGTCTTCGGTGAAAAACTGACGACTTTTATATTGGACTTGAATCAGTTTTGTGTGTTCTGGTTTTTGTCATGGACCCATTGAATAGGCGCTGGGGAGACTCATCAGAGATGGGACTATAGTGGTCGGTTCAGCAATTATCTGCTTTTTAGTGCTATTTTCTCTTCAGTGTGCCAAATGTTCTGTAGCATGTGAAGAGGGCTTGCAAAAACATCTTCACAAGCCTAGGGAGGTGAAAACAAAAAATGTAAAGAATTAACTCCTTTCCCAGATTGGCAATTTTTTCTGCCTCCCCTCTCGGCCTCTTGACATTAAAATCTGGGAGGTCACGTGAGCGCTGCTGCCAGTTAGCGGCCACAGTGTTTGCATTCATCTGAGTGGAAGACGCCGGCTTGGACAGGATGCTAATGTATCAGCTGATTGCCTGCAGCGCTCACATGACACCCCCGCAGCATGTTAATGCTAGGAGACCAATGGGAGAGACTGTGCAGAGTAGAGGTGCCAGTCCTGGAGGCGAGTATCCATATGTTGTTTGTTTTTCTTTACTTTTCTGGAACCATTAATAAGGCGATGTACAGCAGTGGAAAACCCCTTTTTGAAACTGAAGTTTTTTTTCTGTTGATCTTGAGCTCTCAGATGATCAATGGAATAATCCAGTGTAGGGAAAAAAGTAATCACTTATCCATAGACTTTGATAACTGTTTGCTGGCACCTGCACTGATGGGTAGAACGGGGTAATCTTCTCCCCATCAGAATGGATTGGCAGTGGGCATGCTCCACTTATTCTCTGTTAATTCTCTAGGGAGCTGCTGATCTCTGCCCTTGGCTTTTTCTGGCAGCTCCATAGAGAATGAATGGCGCCCCACTATATAAAAGGGATAACCCACCTCCATCCTGCCGATCGGTGCAGGTTCCGGTTCCAGGACACCTACTGATCAGCAAGTTATCGCCTAATCCTGAAGCCAATGCCTTTTTTAAATGTAGTAAATAATTGGAATAGAGAGAGAATGTCATTCATGGATCAGAATGTTACAACTATATCGCTGTCATGTTTGGGTTTTACGCCTCTAGGATCATATATTGTGAATATATAGGACCTCTCTGGTTACCGGTGATCCCGCTAACAATGTTAGGTAGTTTTCTATCTAGGAAAGCTGTGTCGGTGCCCGTCGGCCGTCCGCAGTCCCCTGAAGGATCCCTGTGCGTGTGAGCTCTGCACAGCAGGGAGTTGTTGGGACTGCTGAGGCTGTTGCGCAAGCAGCACTTCCCCTCCACTCCCTCTGCCAAGGGCGGCCTTTTATTTTTTTTTTTTTTCCGACTACATCTGGATTTAGCAGCCACATAATGTAACATTGCAGGCAGATTACACAATACTGCACATGTTCGCAGACTGAGCAGAGACACATTGTGAGATCCGAGCTTTCCTGGAGAACGCACCAAAGTTCTTGGTCTTCTATATGGATACTGGTCTGTTTGTATTAACATTTATAATGGGACTTCATCCATATTCTGCTGATCCTTTGTGTAGCTACAAGGCTTCTCAGGATGGCCATTCATCTGATCTCCGGACATAAAATAATCGACGTAAACAAGCAATCAGATTTCTCAGATCAGATCTGGTAGATCTGATTGATACAATCTAGGAAACTACTAGTTGCTACATGCATGCAGCTTTTGGTCACAAACTGAAGCTCTTCGAATCCTCCTCAAAAACTGAGGTTGTGCTCAGTTTCCTCTCAAGACTCCGTGTGCCATAGGCTGCATTCACACTTTGCAGTCACGCTTTTTTTTAATTATTATTATTGTGGTGGCGGTGGCTTGTGACTGTTGATTGCAATTGCAAAAGTGTGAGCAAAGCCATAAATGTCATTGAAGCATATAGAGCAGAGTTTCCCAAACTCCTGTCCTTGCGGCCCCCAACATGTCCTATTTTCAGGATTTCCTTAGTATGGCACACCTAAGAGAACCTGTGGCAGTTTACGATGCTGTAATACTTCCATGATCTGTGCAAGACTAAGGAAATCTTGAATACCTGACATGTTGGGGGCCATGAGGACAGGAGTTTGGGAAACTCTGTTCTAGAACTTCCATATTTGCAGATGACCCCTTTCTCAGATGACAGAGGTGTCTGACTCTTGTCTCTCAGGATTCAAAGGGCATTCACGCTCAGGAGAAGTGAGCATACATGTGTTGGCCTTGTCCGCTGTCTGATGTGTGCCTCCTTTTTAATGCTTTATCTTAAATCCAAGGAACCATACTCTCACCTCCTCGTTTTGACAAACTTTTGACGTATCATAGAAATAGGTTTGTGGTGTCCTTGATGGATTTGTAACCTTGGCTTTCAGAATGGGGACACGGCATGTGAGCAAGAGTAGAGCTGGTTTTGGTTAAAAAATAATATACCTAATGGTTTATGGTGACAATTTTGTGCAGAGGACGGCCCCATGTTCTTGGCATAGGGAAGTCAAGTTTAAGCTGCATGAACCTGCACTCGGCCAGCACGGATGTAAGGTGCAGAGTGATGGGATAAGGGTAGGAGGACAGGGTGGAGGCGAGATTTGTGCAACCAAGCCAGGACTTATATGTACTTTGGTTATGTGACATAAGCCTCCTTGACAACATTTGGTTTTGAGATGATCACTAGGAAGACATTCGTCTGACTACAGTGGAATTACACGTACACATTTGAGCCCAAACAACTAAGGTGGTCATGGAAAATGGCGTTAAAGGGAACCTGTTATCAGTTGATGCTGCACGACTGCGACCAGGTATGTTTTACTCTGAGACGCTGCGGTGAAAGGCGCCCTCTGATGGCTTCTTCCCGCTCCCTATGACCGATGGGTCACTCCCTTTGTACACACTAAGAGAGAAAACTGTCAGTCAACAGGGCAGAGGGAAGCCAGCCGGGAACCTGCCTCGTACTGGTCAGCCGCACCGTGCCTTATATATGTATTCTGAAATGCTGCAGTGCCTCATAGTAAAAGATACCTAGCCGAAATCTCACAGCCGTTGCTAATCTGATGGAAGGTCCATTTGGTCTTCATTAGCTGTAGGACAAACTCCTATTTAGCGGACTACGGTTAGTCCCCTGCCTCCTCATTTGCACATGTATGTTTGGCTGAGCTTGAATATATTGCCAATAGGGAGAGGGGAAGAAGGCAGTGGCCAAAATGAGACCTAAGGATCAAGCATGTTCAAATCCAGTATGCCCCACCGATCTTTCTCCTGACTTCTGCTATTTGCAGACTCGTTACACACCTGTATATATTTAGGTGGTCGGTCAGTCCTTGAAAAATTAGTGGGTACGGCTGACATTAATGTTTATTATCTCCGTGTAGGTGATCAGCAGCTTTTCTTTGCTCTTTATTAGCAATATTCAATGACTTTGATATAAAGTTCACAAATCACAAGGAATTCATGGTCTCTGACTACAAATACATGACATCAGGCACTGGTCGGAGTTGGTACTTGGACATTCCTACTTATTGATTGAGTCGTGTGCTGTTTCCAGGCTCTGCAGACGAGAAAGTTCTGTTCAGGTCCCATGAATTAATACTATGAGGCACACGTGACAACTGGAGGACTTGCCATAAAAGCAGAGAAGGATCAGAGTATCTTAAGGAACGGTATAATGGCTACAGGTCCGTGTGCAGTCTGTGGTCATTGCACTTTGTTGTCCTCTGCTTTATCCCATCATTTTACAGTAACATTGAAACCTATTATCCGGAAGTTTTATTCATTTAATGAACTTATTATTTTGTTACAATTGTGAAATCCATAAAAAAGGGAATAGAAAGGATTTTGCCTAGTGGCGTCATGAAAATCCCCTTCTGGGTAACCTTTGCAGTCATCGTCTCGGTTCCTTATTTTAAACCCTCCATACTTGACCATATATATGTTGTAAACGCCAAATAGGAAAGTTTTTTTGTTTGTTTTCTATAAATTTACCCTTGGTGCCGATAGTTTGAGATGTTGTTCTTGGGCACGAAGTAAGACTTCTATGGGGATACAAGATAGTTGCAACATGCAACTGAAGCCATTGATGGGGCCACGCTGGAAGCTCTGTGAATCTATAACCCTGTAGTACTGCTCCTACCAGTTACCTTGTCACAGCTAAAAAATGGAGTAAAGTGTGACTGTTCCTTGGAAACGGGTCACCACCATGTCTCCTTGTATATGGAGTTACTACATGTATGTAAAGCTTTGGTGACTTGCTGCCAGTAAAGTGGCAGCCAGAAGGGTCCAATAAGGCTGTAAATGCACTGGTCGAGTTTAGCATAGGGCGCGTGGAACAAAATCTGATTTTTGTATGGCGGTAGTAGGGGTAGAGGACATTGCTGGTCTGTAGATACCTATTCCAACCAGACAACTTGGAGGTTTCATGGAGGTGTCAATATCAGGCTTGTATAGTAATGCTTTTACTCTTCGGTAACCAGTAGACGTGACGTTAGACTTGGGCTACATTCACACATGCATGTGAATTTTTAGATCTGTGAAAAATGTATCCCTTTTTTAAAGAACTGTGGATCCGTTTTTAAGATTGATGTGTGTATTAATGAAACTCTGTGGATCAGTGTGTGTTTCAAGGAAAAAAACTGACTGCACTAGGATGTGTCACATGGATGAGTGAATGTAGCCTTAGACTGTAGATCCCACCAGTTTCACTGGATGTAGCGACAATCTTTCTAGAGGCTTCTCGGCAGTCCATGGGATTTCCAGTTGGGAGGTATAAGGATCCTACAAATTGGGCTGCCTTTTCTATCTTTATTGGGGGTGTCTACGAGCTGCCTATCCCCCCCCACCCAACTGAAGTAACCTGAATAATCGGCTGGGCCAAATTTTCATGTTTATGGGAAAGTCAGAAGTGGATATCTGTCCAATTTATGCTATGGAATGAGAATACTTAGGAGAGTAGAGATGAGCAAATATGTTCGGAAAACGATCTTCAATTCCGAATGTGCCATATTTGTACCATATTTGTGCCGATTTTCTCTTTGATCGTTTTCGAACATATTTGCTCATCTGTACTCCCATTGAGTCCAATGACGTTCGGTGAATATTGCAAATACGGCGATCGTAATCCGAACCGAATATTGAATATATTTGCTCATCTCTACTTAGGAGACATGGTGGCTGTCATTGCAATAAACTTTACTCTCACCCATTCCTTATTGGACCTATGTATTTTTTTTTCTTTTTTCAAACTGGGTGCACATGTGCCATAATTTCTCAAGACCTGGCCAATTATACCTTAGACTTCTTTATGCTCTTGCAAGGAAAACATGGAATATATTTCAACCATTAGTTATTTAAAGGGAATCTGTCACCAAGTTTTTACTACCTAATCTGAGAGCAGCATAACGTAGAGGCAGAAACCTTGATTCCAGCCATGTGTCACTTGCTGGGCTGCTGCTGCTGTAGTTTTTGATAATTTCCTGCTGATAAAACAGTGATTTTATTACTAGAGGACTACTTGGCCTCCTGCCTGGTAGTCTAACCACACCCTCCACCCACCACTGGCAGCTTTCTACCTATGCACAGTGTACACAGAAAGCTGCCAATCAGTGGTGTTGGTGGGGTTATACTGAGCTACTCATTCAGAGAACTGTTACATCTGGAGAAAATAAAAAGGCTTTTAATTACAACTACAGCACCCAGAAAAGTAAACTACACATTCCTGAATTTGGGTTTCTACACCCCTATATCATGCTGCTGTCAGATTGGGTAGCAAACACCTGATGACAAAATCTCCTTGTATGTATGTATCAAACTACTGTGCACCCTTTGTCGTACTCTTGGATTACTACAATATGTTTTGAATACAGATCATATCTTTATAATGATTATATTCTGCATGTTAAACTAATATTATTACAGATTTGCCCTGATAATTTGTTTCCGCCATCCCTGCCCGGATAGAACGTAGTATGTAATTTTCTATTTCATGAGCAGGTATGCACCCGTGCCAAGGACACACCAGCTTCCTGCCAGTTTGTTCTACACATGAGGACACTTGCATTAAATGTTTACGCAGTGCATTGCTAGGACTTGAACACAATTCTTGGGGCTACGTAGCAATTTTGGCTGAGACTCCAAAAAACGCAGTAAAAAATGGCTCTGTGCAGCTGCTACATTGCAGTGTAAAGCTTGTCATGGGTGCAGTATCTTTTCGGTAACAATGCAACCCCATTACCTTGCATTATTCTGCAGCAGAGCAAATTTTGGCCACATGTGTCGCAGCCAAATTTGCAAAGGTACAGAATGTTTGAGCAAATGACTCGCATTTATTTATTTATTTAATTTTTTGGGGGGGTATCCTGCTGAGAATCTTGTTAATATTTTAAATGGACGCCATGATTCTGACATTCTAGTTTATCCATGTACTGGTACTTTATGATGCATCACTATACTATCACAAACTACTGCCACATCTTTAATATACCGAAAAAGTCTTAAATCTATAGGGGCCTGTGAACTCTAGAACCATTGAATTAGTATGAACCCATCCCTTCCCTCATCAGGCATGTGAACCTGTGCGGGTTGAAAAACTCCAACTTGCAGCCACACCGTGACACAGAATGATCTACGTGATCACAAATGACTGAGGGCTAATTTTTGGATCTTTTTATTTTTGAATATGAAATAGTGTAATATGTTATATTATTAAATGATCTTAAATGGACCTCAGTGTTCCACATCATTTCAGGGCAATTGACCTACTTGTGATCTGTAGCTAATTTACAATATTAACTGTAAATTTTGGAAAAAACTGCTTAACCTGGCAAGTTTTTGAATTTGAAAACATTTGATCAATTCTAATTGTTACCTATCACCCGAGGATGATGGACATGTTTATGTAAACCAGGTCAACAATCAAATGTTAACCTGCAATAACAAGTAGTGTGAATCGGGGCCGACATTCCCCTAAATCTTATGACATTTTATACAGCCTTAATATCTTAATTTCTAGTCGGTCGTGCATTTTATTAGGTCACATCTTTCCATTACAAGTCATCAGATATTATCTGTAGTGATGAGCGAATATACTCGTTACTCCAGATTTCCAGAGCACGCTCGTGGGTCCTCCGAGTATTTTTTAGTGCTCGGAAATGTAGTTTTTATTGCCGCAGCTGAATGATTTACAGCTGTTAGCCAGCATAAGTACATGTGGGGATTGCCTGGTTGCTAGGGAATCCCCACATGTACTTATGCTGGCTAACAGATGTAAATCATTCAGCTGAGGTGAAGAAAACTAAATCTCCGAGCACTAAAAAATACCCGGAGGACCCAAGTAACGAGTATATTCGCTCATCACTAATTATGTTCCTAGATTTTATTTTACACTGATGGTGAATTGTGTCATTAACAAAGGAACAGAACTGCATGTGCCATGTTCAGTATTTTCCTTTCACCTCTACTTCAGTGCATGCATATGGCGACTATTTTGCTGAGCGTATGGCTCCTAAGTGCTAATGTAGAGTTTCTCCATTCCGCGCTGACACTGTATATCGGAGGTTACTAGGCTACTCTGTCCACATGGCTGGATCTGCTTACAATGCCAGGCGTTCTGTTGAAGTACACGTAGATGTAAAACATCTGTTAAGTTGTACCTGATACCTTTTGAAGTATCTTACTTTATTAATGGTAATATTCTTCAATGACGACTCCACATACCGGAGAAGTAATCAGCTGTTATCTGACATACATAGTCCATGGGCGTACAGAGCCTAACCTTGTTTATAGGCTTAGTGTAGCTGGAAGCTAGTGCACCCTTTATCATATACGCCTTAGAATGTAGTTTACTCTTGAAAACTTGTCATTAAAGCCATAATTGCACATATACTTACCAGTATATGATTTGATGCTATAAGCAGCTGTCAGTCACATACTGTAATACGTATGTCGGACTGTCTCCAGATTTCGCAAGGCGAACAGCATGAATAAAATGTATATTTCAGACCCCTTGAGGCTGGTGTACTTGCTTTGGAAATCCATGTTAAGGCCTTTGTATTTGTATACCAAAACCAGAAGTGTCTCCAAAACACAGAACGGTGTCGATGTTACTATTATAGTTTTCCTCTAAGTTCCCTTCCTCCTGGTTTTGGAATACAAATACAGATGTGTGAATGAGGCCTAAGAATGATTATAGTCATGGACACTGAATCTTGGCCTACTTGGCCAGGTTGACAGCTCCTCAGTGTCCCTCCTCCTCTGCTGCTGCTGGATCTCCACCTGTCTAGTCTGACAAGCGCCTTCTGTATCTTACAAAACTGGAAGTTCTCCAGTAAATAATTCTAGAAGTTCCAGTACGAGAAGATGCAGCTATTGTCATGGTGGTGGGGTCCTCATGAATCTAGAGAATGTTTCTTTCCTGGCCCTTGCTTTTTTGGTCGGACATTATTAGTGTATTGAACTCTGTGAACCTTTTATTCTAGTTTTTTGGGGACACCATGTAGTACTTTAAAAAAAAATGTTTGTATAGAAATTGGCTTTCTTCCAGGACTTGAGTTTTCCTTATTCTAGAGGTGAGCTACTTTGCATACATTTCCTGGACAACTTCCCTACAGCATCTGGATCTCCAAGGTGAACCAAAACCTCACAAAAATGGTTTCTTTCTATAAATGTCTCTTTGACTTGATTTACTCTCTCATTGTGGTGATCTGTTAACAGGAACATGTCACCAGTTGTCTGTTACTCCTTCTTGTGTGCGCAGCATGATGTAGATTCAGAGACCCTGATTCCAGTGATGTGTCATTTACTAGGCTACTTACTGTAGTTTTGACAGTATCCCTGTTTCATTTGCTGCAGTTCTACCAGTTTTCTGAATGCTGAGCTCTGTATAACCCCGCCCACACCACTGATTGGCTGCTCTGTGTACACTGTGCATAGACAGCTTCCAATCAGTGGTAGGGGCGGGGTTATACAAAGCTCATAAATATGGAGGACTACATGGAATCGGGTTTACTAGTCCTCTAGTGATAATCTTCTGCTGATAAAACAGTGGTGTCATCAAAACTACAGCAAGTAGCCCAGTAAGTTATACATCCCTGGAATCGGAAGAGCGCGTTGGCACTTAATGGCAATGGATGTAGAAATAGATTTCCTTTAGAAGTGCAACTTTACACACTTGGGTGAAGGTGAGGCTGGTACTTTTATGCAGGATTTCTCATGTCTTTCTGCAAGGATTGTTTCAACAAGTATTCCTGGTTTTGGCGTGATGATGTCTCTGCGCCTTAATAAAGAGCAAGGCTTGTGAAAGCATCAGCGTGCAAAGAGCTCGTTACTTAATTATTGGGTTGTCATAACATAGCATGTCTCTGAAGGTTTACTTCTGTACGTGACGATTTAAGCTTGTAGGTGGAACTTTATATCGGGCAGATTGACAGTCGGGTCATTTTAGAGGCCGATCTCATGTCTTTTGTTCAGTTCTGGAAAGGGTTATGTAACTTAATGCAAGCCTTACCCTACAACTCCGGTCTCTTTATTTATTTATTTTTTCGTTTTCATAAAATGACTTAAAATATCTTAATGCTGAACAGAGACCACCTAAAGCACATGACCATAGCACTGTTTGTATCCTTATACATATATTAGTGGTAAGGATAGCGCCTGATCCTAAAGGCTTTCCTTGGAAATGGACTTTCCAGATTTTTGATGATTGCATCCAACCTCATCCTTAAAGCAAACCCTCCATCCTAAGTACCCAATTCTGTATACACTAGTAATATATAGATGCCATATCTGGTGCCCTGCTTTGGTTCCTCCTGCTGCCTTTTCCAAATTCTGCATTGTTTAAAAAGGCAAAAAAAACACTGCCTGGGAAATGTAGTGGAAAGTGGAGTACACTGCGCATCCATCGCCATGAGCTTGTGGAGCTGCGGTGTGAGGGAGACACTCACAATTTTTGCATTTTGTATTCTGATACAGCAGCTAGGGGGAAGGAAAAAGAGAGCATCAGGTATGGACTCGATGTATTATCCATGTTTAGGCTCATTTTGCATATTGGCTGGAAGGGTGCCTTATCATATAATTTAAAGGAAATGTATAATCAGAAAATTACCTAATTTTAAAACAGGTTTGTGTGATTTTTTTTTTTTTTTTTTTTTTTGCAAACTTTTTTTCGTTTCAAATCACAATTGGTATAAAAAATACACACACACACACACACACACACACACACACACACACACACACACACACACACACACACACACACACACACACACACACACACACACACCCCTACACCTACACCTACACCCGGAACCTTACTATTTTAGCCTCTTTTTTTTTTTTTTTTTTTATAGAACAGTGGGAATAAAAAAATATACCGTAATGAAAATAATACATCCAATCACAACAAGAAACTTCCCAGCTCCCTCTCCATTCACAATGACCATTGGACACGCTAATTAGAGGCTTCAATTCAAAAAGATAGTTTATTGCTGCTAATATGCATGTGATTTTGTTTCCTAAAGAACAGTAAGTTAAAATAAAATGGCTAGTAGCCAATGTGAAAACTGTAAGATTTCTCCTTTTTAATGGGGTTGGGTCTCAATTTAGCAGTTGGATCCCCTTGATTGGCAGTATGTGGACCTTCATTCGCTATGGGGCTTTCAGAAAAAGACAAGTGCAGCGCTCGGCAGCCCCGCAGGGAATGGTGCGGAGGCTGAGCATGTGCAGTGCTGCTTCATTCTCATAGGGTAAAAGTGCCCCTTTCTGTCTGATTGAAGGTCCCACCATTGGAACTGCCCTTGATCATAGAACAAGGCACTTTTATCCCGTGGATAGGTAATGGCACTGGAGAACCCTGTTAAAGACAGGCAGTAAGAGGCCATGAGCCATGAAAGTTTCTAAATACTTGCATTAAAAGTTGCAGCCTTTACTCTGTCCACGTTTATAAGGAGATTGAGAAGAATTTGGCCATTTGAGGAAGCGGATGTCTGAACAGTAAAGAGAAGTCGGCTATATTCGCTTTCTGTAAGAGACCTCGCCGTGGATATCGGGAATACACCCACACGTGTATGTCCTCAATGCCAAAACTCTAGGATGTTGTGTGGAAGTTGCATCTCGCTTCATTCTCGATTGTTGCTTAGATTGTATTTTGAAAGTAGATTTCTCATGTTCTTGTCCGTAAAGTCTGTGGGATCTTCTGGCATCTGTTTTCTTCTATTTACCCCAAATTCCATTTCCTCCTTTCTGTGAAAAAGAGGATCAGCGAGAGCCAAGTCACTGCTCCAAGTTGTGGGGGATTTCTAAGAATTTTTCATTGCTTTAAAATACAAAAATTGAATTGAGGAGTAAATGTGGCATTATCATGTATGGGGGGGGTTTGTGAGTGTGAATCTTGACTTCACACCAAGTTGTGTTTTTTTTTTTTTTTAATTTATTTAATTTGTAGAACAAACCTTTTATGCTCTCTAGATCAGTATCCTTTATATTGACATCCAGGTTCACATGTTTTTTTTTTCCCCCTATGGGATCCACGCGGCGGGCCCTTTTATGTCAATGGAAATTACTAGTAGAGATGTGAACGCAGTTTAAAAAAAAAAATAAATAAAATAAAAATACTTCATATATGTACTCTAGGTATGTTGTCACCATGAGATCTGCACCTGTGGAATCTAGATGGGAATGTACACGGTCTTGTTCTACTGATTGTTGCCCAGCCCATTCACACTGTGAGTGTTTTCCACCATGACTTTGAACACTGAAGAGCTTATCTCAATAATTGGTTGCTATCAGCCTACGGAAATGGCGTCCTCTGACTTTTTATGGTTAAGGACTTTGGACACCTTTGCACTGATTAATTTTTTTTAAATTTACGGTATTTTTTTTTTTGCTTCATTTAAAGTGTTAATTTGCTTCTAAACTGCAATATTAAATAAATGTCTCTAGAAAAAAAATCCCTATAGTGTTACATAGCTGGCTGTCCTAAAGCTTTGAATATAGGTATCCCCTTTTTTTTTCTCAGTGTTGAGGACCCTCATACACAAGTCATCAAAAATGCCTGATTTTCAAGCATGGCAAACAGTTGTTGTTAGCTATTTCGGTGAAACAAACGACTGTTTTGACTAGTGTCTGAACGATCGGGCTTGTTTGGGATTTTTCATGTTCAATCCATGAACATGTACCGTACATAAAAATCTTATTTCTGGGCTGTCGAGTGGGTAGGTCAAATGTCCGACTCCCAACTCTACGACTCCGACTCCACAGTTCTGTCGGTTCACATATTAGCTAACAGCTAATTGCTGCATTCATCAAGAATAGTCCAGGACCAGTCCTGCCCAACAACTGATGCGGGATCAACTTCAACGGATGTATGCGATAAGGGAGAACAGCAGGGAGGGAGGAAAGTATGCCAATGGCAGAATAGAGTGGAGAAAGCAGTCAGGTCTGCAGGGACGGCAGACAACAAGGGTGGACAGCTGAGGCCCCTTTCACACATCAGTTTTTTGCCGTCAGTCACAATCCATTGGCTCGACAGATCCGTCGCAGATTGTGAAAAACTGATGCAACGGATTTGTTTTTTAGACGGATCCAACTAGCGGATCTGGCTAAATAAATCGCAGCATACTCAGTTAAAAAAAAACAGAAACAAAAAAAAAAACACAATCCATCTCCCGATTCCGTCATTTAATGGATCCGGCGCCCATAGGATTCCAATCGAGCAAACGATGGAAGGTGACGGATCTATCGCTGTCTGTTTTTTCGACGTACCCAAAATTTACTTTGTATGTTGTCTCCGGCCACCGGACAAACCATTTTCGATGGATCCGGCATACGACGGATGAAACGTGAGGCCATCCATCGATAATACAAGTCTATGAGAAAAAAACGGATCCGGCAGCATCAGTCGCCGGATTCTTTTTTTCAAAATTCGACGGATTGCGACTGATGGCAAAAAACTGATCTGTGAAAGGGGCGTAAGGGTAAAGGTGGACACCTGTCAGAATGAGTGAACCACACAGGGTGTGTACAGGGTGATGAGAACGTCCATTGTGTACTCCATGGGGATGGAAGTTAGGATGTTGGGTCTCTGTATTAGGGCTCATTTCCACATGCGAGGCACACGTCCGTATCTCGCATGTGGAAACCAAGCTGTGGAGCCGGCACTCCAGAGCGGAGCGTGCGGCCGCATAGGAACACATGGAGCTGCACAGCTCCGCTCCAAAGTGCCGGTGCCAGAGCTTGGTTTCCACATGCGAGATACGGACGTGTGCCTCGCATGTGGAAATGAGCCCTTACTGCGAGGGACACATCCACATGAGAAAACTCTGAAACTGAAGCAGTTTGTAAACTAAGTATATCAGAGGGTCTGAAAAATGGTTTAAGGACTGAAGATTGCAGCCTGAAACATAGTGCAACTTTTTTTTTTTTTTAATTGGGGTAACCACTGGCCTCTCGTGTCAAGTGTTCATGTTCTTAAATGGAATCTGTCAGCAAGATTTCACACCCAAACTACTTGTCTGTGCATGTAGCTCCTTCAAAGACAATTCGAGCAATACCTTTACATGCCAGTCCGTTCCTTCGTTACTGAGAAATCAGTGTTTGAACTGCTATGTAAATAAAGCTGGAGATCTGAAGCCTCGGTCACTCGAGCTCTATTCCCCTCCCAGTGTCGTTTTTCTGCTTGACGAACGGCTTCCATGCTGAATAACTTCAGGCAAAGGAGTCATAAGTCAAGCAGGAAGAGGTGGGGCCGAGCGGGGAATGGAGCTGGAGTGACAGAGGCTCCAGATCTTCAGCTTTGTTTGCAAAAGAGAAATGCTGATTTCTTTGTAAAGACTGGCCATGTAAAGGTATTGCAAAACTGCACGTACAAATAGTTTGGTGTGTGAAATCCTCCTGATAGATTCCCTTTAACCATAAAAGTAAAATTACACAATGTTTTCTAGGCTCAGATAAAATCCTTATCCAACATAGTTAATATGTTACAGGAGGTAAAAATATCAAGATTTTTTTTTTTTTTCCACTGCTCGTTAGACTTGGAACTTGATATGTGAGCTATTTGTAAATATGAAAGCTTGTTTTTCTGCGGGGTCAGGTTCGGCACATTGTATGCCAGAGAATATTACATTGACAGGAAATGAAAGGAGCAGCTCCTCCGATAGTTCCTTATTGTTGTCTGTTCCTCATGTGACAATGCATGTGATTGCAAAAGAAAGGCAAAATAAGACCCTTTTTATTAGCCTCAAGGCAAAAGACTTGTGAATTAAATAATGGGAAAGCACAGAAAATCTGAGCCCTTACTTCTTGTTTTTCTTAGGTGTTGACACCACTTCTTCATCTATTATTATATGTGACCTTTTGTAAGTAAAATTATGCAGCAGAGAAGGCTTCAAGGCATGACCACTCCAGCTGGCTAAAAAATAAATATTATTTGCTTTCGGCATGACAACTCAATCGTCGTCATTTTCAGGAGGCTAAAACCGCAGTAAGGGGAACTGGATTTCTTGTCTGAGGAAGTGATTGGATATGGAAAAACCAAAAAGGGAAAAAGTGTCACCGTTATTATTGGGTCCATCCAATCAGTGGAGCAGTGCAAGGCCAGAGTCCACCAGATTTGATGAAGGAAGGGAAAAAAAAAGTAGAAAGGAACCGCGGGACACAATGAAAACTGGTTTCAAAGGAATGGCATCTTTATTACCTTAAATAAAAAATCAACGTTTCGACTTACATTGGAGTCTTTATCAAGCTTGATAAAGACTTGAATTTGTCATATTTTTTTTTCTTTTCTATTTGTTTTAGGGAATAAAGAGGTTCGTAGGAATCTCTTATGTTTTACATTGGAGTCCTTTCTCGTATATAATATACATTATACCAGTAGGTCTTGTCAGTGGAACTCTAGTTGGAAACTAGTATAGGGGGCTGTGGTGCCTCATGGCTTCTCACTTGCATCCCCATGCCCTACATGAATTATAATAATTCTGTATCCAGAAGTCTGTAAACAGTACATGGGTGGGAGTGGGTCAGTGTGGACAAAATACCAAAGATATCGCAGCAATCATCGCTCTACCAATCAGCAAGTGGGTGAGAATCATGGCCGTTAATCCATCACTTGATAAGACTGGAAAACCCTCTTTCTTGGCTTTGGTTGTTATTATAGCGCCATTTATTTCATGGCGCTTTACATGGTTGTCTTTCTTTTCTATGAAAAAGGAACATATTCTAAATGTTCGTTGTTCAGTTCTTTGCATTGGAAGAAAAACTTATCGGGCTCATTCGCACAGCCACAGATGACTCTGTGTTGGCGTAAACCCAAAGATGCCTAACTCTGCCCTTCACACATGATTTTAGCTGGACATTTTACAAAGAATTCTTGGGGACCTGTTACATAATACCCTTATGGGCGTAACATGGCAAACTATTGTGCTTCTTGGACAAATTCTTATGTCTGCTCATTCTGTAAGCAGCTGTTACCTAATCCATCTTCTACCTTTTCAGGTTACCATCCAGCCTAAACAATGGTGGGCAGCAGTGCATGAATGTATCCTCTTACCACTGAGTGTAATGGAGATGGGAATGCTTGTGTGGGGGTTGTACAACATGTTGTTAGATCTAGATGTGGAAAGTTTCTCAAATCTATTGGCCGTGAGATCTATACAAATATCCTCTTTAGAGTTCTAGCCCTCTTCCTTTCTGGAGCCACCTATTGAGGGTAGCAATTCTACAAGTCAATATCTACCCTTTAAAAACCCTTGCCACATGACTTAGGCTTAAAAATAAGTCATGTGGCAAGGCTCTTAAAGGGTCGATATTGACTTTTAGGATTGCAACATCCAATAGTTGGCACTAGAGTTCCTGTTCGTTGTCTCTCCGTATTTAATTTCAAAGAGGTGCATTGCATGGCCTGTATGTCTCCTTACGCTTGCTTGGCACGCATCACAAGGAGAAACATTCCCCACTGCACCCTATGAGATCATCTTAATGAATAAAAATGTATATAATGGAGCGCGCTGGTTCTAGAACCAGATATTTAATAGACTATGTTCTTTTTAGGATATGGATCTCATTGACATCCTGTGGAAGCAAGACATTGATCTAGGTGTTGGTCGTGAAGTTTTTGACTACAACCAAAGACAGAAAGAATATGAGCTGGAAAAGCAAAAGAAGCTCGAAAAGGAGCATCAAGAACAGCTACTCAAGGAACAAGAAAAAGCATATTACTCCCATCTGGCTCTAGATGAGGAGACTGGAGAATTCATTCCCGTTCAGCAGCCGGCACCCATGGAGGCTGTGCTAGATACACAAACAGTCACAGGTTCCTTGCAGGTAATTAGACGGATTATTAAAGCAAGACTATCAAGCCTTGTCATAAGCGGCAACCTAACGATAATGAAATTGTTCTGTCTTTTTAGGGTAAATCTCATCTGGAGCGAGAACTCTCCTTTGATGAGTGCTTGAAGATGTTTACTGATACATTCCAGTATGAGGTAAATATTAAGGTGGTGGATAACAAATATTATCTTATATTTTTTTTTACGGTAATTAAAGTTATAAAAATTTCAGTTGTATTACACTTTTTATTCTAAATGCTAGAGAAATCCTATATATTTAAATACCTGTTGAACGTACGTTGAACATCCTGCCTAGGCTGTAGCCAATATGGTAAAGAGTATAAGAAGCCAAGAGATTAATATATAGTTTTGTAGCAAATTATGGTCATTTTGTTCTTAGGAGTCCAGTGGGTGTTTCAACTTAATGATTGCCAGCCTTCTCTGTATAACTGGGTCAGTGGGAAAGAACGCCCACTGGACTCTTAAGAATGAAAGGAGCAGGGATTTAAATAAATAAAACAAGTTATACTGAATATTCCTACAGTATATTCAACATGACAGGTTCCATGTGAATAACATTGACAACCTTTCTCATATCGAAGTTCTTGCAGTGTCAGAGCTTTAATTCTCATTTATAAAATTGATGGTAGATCATCATCTCTGGTTGGCCAACAGCTGTGATCCCCAGTGATCCACAATATGGGGGATGATATTGACTAAAGTGGTAAAAATCCATAAGGAACCACTTTCCATTTTGTTTTACAACTCATGATTTACATTCTCAGATCTCTATCAAATCTTCCATCTTTTAGTAATTATATGATTTATTACTCATTTTGCAGGCACCAGAAATGACTTTCCAAGCTGCAATGGTTCCGAATTCTCAGATCAATAACAGCGAGGGCTTTAACACACAGCAGCCCCCTATACCAGACAGTTTGCAGAGCACTACCCTCACTACAGAACTCGTGGAAGAAATTGACCAAGCGTGGGAAGAATTGCTGTCTATCCCCGAGCTGCAGGTTAGCTTTTCATCATTGTGTCTGTGAAGTTCATTTATTGGGTGTTTTTCATGTTCATATAAAGATAAACATTAATTGGTCTATTATATTTGTAATTGTTTTTGCTCTTTGAAGTTTGGTCCTGTGGATCTTCTAATGGGAATCTCTATATAATAATGTTCTTGTTCATGGATGCCGTGAGATGAAAGAAAATAACTAATTTTCCATGTACTGTAATGGGCAGAATTGTCAACCCAACACTTTGTGGGGGCACTTGAAGGCTGTACTTGACTCCAAGGGAGTCAGATCCCATTCATTCAGGGTTCTGACAAAGGCGCTTATGTGTAATAGTTTTCATAGAAAAATCGGCCTCCTAAATTTCCCTTCCTCTTGGACCACGCATTGGCAAATCAAAACATCTTTGCTGGAGCAGAAAGTTGCTTCCTATAAGAACGCATTTGGCCTCACAATGGATCCAAGTCGTCTATAACGTTGCACCCACAAAGCGTCACCAATACTCACCTTGTTGGTCCCTTGTAGCTTGTTTTGATCCTGCAATGGTCCACCTCCAATTTTGTTTTGTTTTTCTCTGGATAGACCTCCGAATGCTGCAGCCAATTTCTGGTCACAGCAGTGACATGATGACTATCTGGCCAATGATTGGCTGCAGCAGTGACATGTTCCCTGCCAGTCTTTAGATCACCTGTCTATGGCCAAGCACTGGCCTGGACTGTGGTTGTGCTGAGCGACCCGCTCATTTCTAATCAGAACATTTGAATGTTTATCACATTTAATAATAGCAAAAAATCTTGAATTGTATGTACCCGTTAATGTTGGAAAGCTGTAAATACATTGCCATGTGTAACATTCCCTCCTTCTTCTTTCAGCAGTGTCTGAACAGTCACATCGACAGCTTTGGTGACCTGAGCTTGTATTCAAATTCAGACTCCATGACTGAAACCTCAAACGACTACATATTTCACAATCCATTGCTGAACCTAGAAAAACCAGCAGAGGACGTCGCTCCTGTTTTCCCTAATGACTTTGTAGGTTCTTTTGCCTCTAATGTACCCACAGTGAACACAAATTCAACAATCAATATAGAATCATTTTGCGATGATCTTTTTAACCTTGTGGATCCCAAAGAGACCAATGTGCCTTTGACGACGGACAATTCGGGCCAGTCGTTCACTAAACTTCTAAATGAACCCATAGATATCACAGACTTTTCATCGTGTAAAGCATTTAATGTGAACAGTCCAACAGAATGTAACGATTCTGATTCAGGGATCTCCATTAACACAAGTCCATGTGCTACGTCACCTGGCCAGTCCATGAGTTCCTCTATATACGGAGACCCACATTATGGATACAGCGACTCCGAGATGGAAGATATGGACAGCACGATTGAAACTGTGCAACAAAATCCAGCAGAGAAATTTCCTGTGCCCTTTGCAGACGACACGTTCTACGCGCTCTCGCCTCTTGTACCCCTGGACACATGCTTTGACATAGAAGCTCAGAATCCACCAGAAAACGAACTACCGGTTAAACCGGATCAAAGTAAAGCTCCATTTACAAAAGACAAGTCAATAAGTCGCCTGGAAGCTCGTTTCAGTAGAGACGAGCAAAGAGCGAAAGCTCTAAAAGTACCGTTCTCTGTGGATAAAATTGTTAATCTTCCCGTGGATGACTTCAATGCCTTAATGTCCAAGCATCAGTTCAATGAAGCTCAGCTTGCTCTCATTCGAGACATACGCCGGCGTGGCAAAAACAAAGTAGCGGCTCAGAACTGCCGGAAGAGGAAAATGGAGAACATTGTGGAGTTGGAAAGTGATCTAGACAAGCTGAAGTATGAGAAAGAGAAGTTACTTGCAGAAAAAGGGGAATATAACAGCAGCCTTCACCTTCTGAAAAAGCAGCTCGGAACCTTATACATGGATGTGTTCCGCAAATTACGTGACGAGGACGGCAATCCGTACTCTCATCAGGAGTACTCGCTTCAGCAGACAAAAGATGGCAATGTCTTCCTCGTCCCCAAAGCCAAGAAGATTGAGATTAAGGAAGAGCAGATTTAGAATAGAGAGATATATATATTTTTCTTGCTTCTATAGACTTGAGGGGGAAGGGGTTGTAACAGAGTAGCACTATAGAACTAACTTTTTTGGGGGGTCAGTAGCACTTACATGTAATAACAATATCGAAATATTGTTGTAAATATGGAGAAAAAAAACATACTGATATAAAATTGGTTGTTTCAAGATTGAGGAAATATTGACCAGTTACTTGTTGACACAATGTGCTATTGGCAGAAGGATTAAGAGTGAACATTTTTCGTTTTACCGTAAAGCAAAGATGGGCATTTTTCGTACCATAAACTGTTAACTTGTTCATCTATCCATTTGTTTGTGTGCACTTCAGTGTGTAACTCTGTTCTATAATCAAATACCTTATTTTTACAAGATTTCTAGGTCCGCAGGCTTGCTTTACTATCTTGTATAATAAGTAGCATTTATGAAGACTCAGTGATAGGTGACGACATCTATTCGTGTTCTAGTTGTAAGGTAGACAGTATGACTGCTTACCGTAGAAAGGCGGGCCTTTCAACACTCATGAAGGCAACTACATACAGTTTCATTAAAGGCTAGGGTGATGCAATATTGCCTACAAATTATGGTAGCAACAAAGGATTAAAATGACTGCAAATTGTAGCTAATCTGCTAACGCAGTGGAGCCCTAGCCCAAATGCTAGAAAACCTTTCATGTTCTAAGGTTTAATTCACTGGTATCAAAATTTAACTGAGTGAATGTACCAGTCTTGTCTGTAAATATTACCATACATCCTATTTATATAAATATGAAATTTTATTTGTTAACAGATATTTACCAAAAATAAATGTACTGCACACATCATTCGTTTCAAGCCACATGTGTATTGCAGGGTCTTATTTTATAGAAGGTGCTTAATTTCTTTAACTAGGAAAAAAAATCTAATTTGCAAGTTTTTGTTTTTTTATTTCCTTCATGCAATAAAACATCCCAACTCTTGAGTGTTGCCTGTGGTTAATGATCATATTTAGCATATAACGTTTATGAAGGATGGACCACGTTTGCTGTTCCTTGCCTACATCTAGTTTGCTGTTCCTTGCCTACATCTACCCTAAAATTGGGTAAAAGACATTTAAAGAATATTCCATATAGAGATTTGGGGAGTTAGTACTCTGCAAACTCAGTATACACATAGTCTAAAGCATATTTATTGCACAAAGTTCACACACACACACACACACACACACACACACACACACACACACACACACACACACACACACACACACACACACAAATCAATTAATCTATACTGGATTGTCCCTGCACTCATCTGCAAGCTTTATTCAAATGACTGTGCCAGTAAAATTCTGCCGCAAATCTGTGTGAATATGTACCCTTTTTTAGTATGGCGTACATACACGTTATTCTCAAAAAAATTTGAATATCATGAAAATTTAATTTATTTCAGTTCTTCAATACAAAAAGTGAAACTCATATTATATAGTCACTACAAACAGTGATGTATTTCAAGTGTTTATTTATGTTAATGTTGATGATTATGGCTTACAGCCAATGAAAACCCCAAAGTCATTATCTCAGTAAATTAGACTAATTAACAAAATAACACCTGCAAAGGCTTCCTAAGTGTTTAAAAAGGTCCCTTAGTCTGTTTCAGTAGCTCCACAATCATGGGGAAGACTGCTGACTTGACAGATGTCCAGAAGGCAGTCACTGACACCCTCCACAAGGAGGGTAAGCCCAAAAGGTCATTGCTAAAGAAGCTGGCTGTTCACACAGTGCTGTATCTAAGCATATTAATGGAAAGATGGGTGGAAGGAAAAACTGTGGTAGAAGAAAGTGCCCAAGTACTTACTGAACTTAAATTTCAGTAGGCCAACATTTTGGATTTGAAAATAATTTTTCAAGCTGGTTATAAAGTATTCTAACTTACTGAGAGAACCTTTTGGGTAAGCCATAATCATCAACATGAACAGAAATGAACACTTGAAATAGATCACTCTGTTAGTGAAACTCGTATATTAAATAGTTATTACATTTTGTATTGAAGAACTGAAATAAATTAACTTTTTGATATTCTAATTTTGTGAGAAGCACTTGAATATTAAAGAGTTCTAGTGGAAAGCTTTTCTCATCTGAACGTTCCTACCTGACTCTACAATTTCCTGTGTTTCAGAGCCGTCTGCTTCTGAACAGATTCTATCTTGATTTTAATATTTTACTTGTTTTCCCAGTCTGCAACAGGAGGAATCATGAGATCGATAACGTAACACTATCGCGTGCCCAGCAAGAGCCAGAACAAACTAATGCTGGAAGGATATGAATAGAAGGAAGGAAGGAAGGATGATCCATAGTGATGACCAAACGTGCTCGGATAAGGTGTTATCATGCTCGTTTGCTAACAGTGTCTTCGGCGTGCTCAAAAAATATGTTCAAGACATGCAGCTGCACGGACTTGAACATATTTTTCAAGCACACCGAAGACACTCTTGGCACATCTTATCAAAGTACAAATGTGCTCATCACTAATGAACTGTCATTTTTAGGCTACTGTTAAACTATTAGTATTTTACATCAATATTTGTAAGCCAAAAGCAGGAGTGGGTGATAAATACAGAAGTAGTAACATGATTCTATTATACTTTTCTTCTGATTGTTCCACTCCTGGTTTTGACTTTCAAATACTGATGTAAAATACTGACAGTGTGACCACAGCCTTAGGCCATATTCTCACCTTCAGTATTTGGTCAGTATTTTGCATCAGTATTTGTAAGCCAAAACCAGGAGTGGGTGATAAATACAGAAGTGGTGACGTGTTTCTATTATACTTTTCCACTCCTGGTTTTGGCTCACAAATTCTGATGTAAAATACTGACCAAATCCTGAAGGTGTGAACGTGGCCTCAGACAGATTCTCATCACCGTTATAATTCCCCTCTCTGAATCAGTCCATTCAGTTTCCTTAGGCCACAGATTCTGGTACCTGTATGAGTGAACTGGTAAGGTGGACCTCACATTTGTGTTGGAGGCTCTATACGTAGCTTACATTGCAGATTCTGTCATTTCATGTTAAATGACACTCTCTATGATGTAAGTCCTAGGCTCCCCATTAGGCGGTTGGATAAGGGCACCACATCTGGCCAGAGTCTGTCTGATATTTTACATCAACCCTGTTTGCTTCGATGAGTTGCAATGCCAAACACAGCTCATGGTACCGTTTCTTTTGTTCTGCCCACTGTCTGGTCTTGACAACTTGTGGAAGCCCACCTGAAAGACTTTCCCAGAAAATGGAGAAGAGAAACCTTACTGCTTAATGCCACATTCACATTTCATTATGTCACCATCTGCGTACCGTATTGCTCAGACTATCCTTGCATCTCCAGACCCAAGCTTGCCAACCATGCATATGAGACTGTCAAGTTTGGGTAAAGAGACCCCATGGACAGTCCATACTCGGACCATGACAAGCAGATATGACACATTCACACAAGGCCAGTGTTATGGTCTGAGATGTCTGGATTGGCTGTGCGCAGCAGCCTGACTTACACCTATGCAGTGATTGAGTGGGTCAAAACATTGTTTCCATCCAAGAAACCATAGCTGTCAGACATGTGAATTAAGCCTTAGGCATTATGGTTTTAAGGTTGAAAGAAGACAGAGGTCCTACCTATGTTTTAATCCAGATTAAATTATCCCCCCCCCCCCCCCCCACACACACACACTCTTCACACAGCAGATTCTCTGTTCTCATTATTTCTGGTTACTTTTGCAGTTTGTCATTGCTCTCACCCCTAGAGGTACTGTAGGAACCCACAGAAGTTGCTCTAGTGCAGCTCATCCAGGATGGCACATCAATGGGAGCTATGGCAAGCAGGATAGCTGTGTCTGTCAGCACAGTGTCCAGAGCAAGGAGCAGATAGCAGAGACATGGAGGGGGCCGTAAGAGGGCAATAACCCAGCAGCTGGACCGCTACCTGCTCCTTTGTGCAAGGAGGAACAGTGCCAGAGCTCTGCAAAATGACCTCAAGCAGTCCACTAACATCCATGTTTCTGCTCAATCAGACTCCATGAGGGTGGTATGAGGACCCGACCTCCACAAGTGGGTGTTACACTTACAGCCCAACACCATGCAGGTTGTTTGGCATTTGCCACCCCCAACTCCCCCTCATCTCTTCCGAGGACTTTGCCACCTACTTCAAAAACACAAGATCGACCAAACAAGGCAAACCTTTACTGCTCCAACACCCCAACCACTCCAGATACCAGACCTCTGCCCTTCCCTAATAACCTCCTTCTCCAACATCTGTCATTTCAGCCCTAACCCATCTCTTCAACCTATCTCTCTTCTGGTACCTTCCCCTCTGCCTTCAAACATGCCACCATCACACCCATCCTAGAAAAAACTAACCTTGACCCAACTGCTATGCCCAGCTATTGCCCCATATCACTGCTCCCGTTTGCTTCAAAACTCCTTGAGCAGCATGTCCATGCTCAACTTTCCTCCCACCTCTCATCTAACTCTCCTTGACAACCTCCAATCTGGCTTCTGCCCCACCACACCACCGAAACTGCCCTGGCCAAAATTACTAATGACACCGCCAAAGCTAACAGACAGTAATCCATCCTCCTCCTTCTTGACCTGTCCCCTGCCTTCGAGACAGTCGACCACTGCCTACTGCTACAGATTCTTTCTTCCCTTGGCATCAAAGACCTTGCCCTGTCCTGGATAGCCTCATACCTTTCCGACCACATATTTAACGTTTCCCATGCTACCTCCTCATCCCGCCATCTCTCTGTTGGAGCCCCTCAAGGCTCTGTCCTAGGGCCCCTACTTTTTTCTATCTATACCCTTGGCCTAGGACAACTCATAAAGTCCAATGGCTTCCAGTACCACCTGTATGCAGACGACACTCAGATCTACCTCTCTCGCACAGATGTCACCTCTGCTGTCCAGAATCCTGGAGTGTCTATCAGACATGTCCTCCTTCACCTCTCGCTTCCTAAAACTCAATGTAGACAAAACTGAACTCATCATCTTTCCCCCATCTTGCGTATCCCCCCTACCTGATCTATCTATTATGGTAAACGGCATCACGCTCTCTCCCGCACCTGAAATCAGCTTTCTCGGGGTAACTCTCGACTCTGCCCTGTCCTTCAAACCGCACATCCAAACTCTTGCCACCTCCAACTCAAAAATATTGCCAGAATCCGTCCCTTCCTCGGCGCACAATCTACGAAAACTCTTGTGCATTGCCTCATCTCCCGCCTTGACTACTGCAACTCTCTCCTCTGTGGCCTCTCTGCTAACTCTTGCACCACTCCAGTCTGTCCTCAACTCTGCTGCCTGGCTAATCCACCTCTCTCCTTGCTACTCCTGTTTCTTCCCTCTGCAAATTCCTCCACTGGCTCCTAATTCCCCAATGAATCCAGTTCAAACTACTAACACTGATCTAAAGCCATACACAACCTGTCCCCTCCCTATATCGCTGAACTAATCTCCCAATATCTTCCCTCACGTAATCTTCGATCCTTCCAAGACCTCCTACTCTCCTCCACACTTATTAGTTCCTCACACAACCACCTCTCCAAGATTTCTCCCGAATATCCCCATCCTCTGGAATTCCACGCCTCAACACATCCGATTATCCACCACCCTTGGATCCTTCAGACGGAACCTGAAAACCTATCTCTTCAGGAAAGCCTGCAGCCTGCAATAATCATTCTGCCGCCTCACCACCACCAGAGCTGCTGCACCCCGACCTTCTGTCTATTCCCCATTATCCCGTAGAATGTAAGTCCGCAAGGACAGGGTCCTCTCCCCTCTGTACCAGTCTGTCATTGTAAATTTGTTTACTGTAAACGATATCTATAACTCTGTATGTAACCCCTTTCTCATGCACAGCACCATAGAACTAATGGTGCTATATAAATAATAACACCAAGATCGGCACATTCAATGTTGGTGCCCTGTGCTCTTCACGGATGAGAGCAGGTTCACACTGAGCACCTGACAGAGTCTGGAGAGGCCGTGGAGAACATTCTGCTGCCTGCAACATTCTCTAGCAAGACCGGTTTGGCAGTGGGTCAGTAATGGTGTAGGGAGGCATTTCTTTGGAGTTCCGCACAGCCTTCCATGTGCTATCCAGATGTACCCTGACTGCCATTAGGTACTGGGATGAGATACTCAGATCTACGGGTTCTTTTCACCAAATTAGAATATCATCAAAAAGTTAATTTATTTCAGTTCTTCAATACAAAAAGTAAAACTCATAGAGTCATTACAGAGTGATCTGTTTCAAGTGTTTCTTTGTGTTAATGTTGATTATTATGGCTTACAGCCAATGAAAACCCAAAAGTCCTTATCTTAGTAAATTAAATAACAAAAAAACACCTGTAAAGACTTCCTAAGCGTTTTAAAAGGTCCCTTAGGGTACCGTCACACATTGAAATTTTCATCGCTGCGACGGCACGATTCGTGACGTCGCAGCGTCGTATAATCATCGCTCCAGCGTCGTAGACTGCGGTTACACGTTGCAATCACGGCGCTGGAGCGATGCCGAAGTCCCCGGGTAACCAGGGTAAACATCGGGTAACTAAGTGCAGGGCCGCGCTTAGTAACCCGATGTTTACCCTGGTTACCAGTGTAAATGTAAAAAAACAAACAGTACATACTCACCCGTCGGTGTCCTTCAGGTCCCTTGCCATCTGCTTCCTGCTCTGAGTGCAGCGGTACAGTGAGAGCAGAGCGCAGCACCGCTGTGATCTGCTCTCACTTTCCGGCCGGCACTCAGAGCAGGAAGCAGACGGCAAGGGACCTGAAGGACACCGACGGGTGAGTATGTACGGTTTGTTTTTTTACGTTTACGCTTGTAACCAGGGTAAACATCGGGTTACTAAGCGCGGCCCTGCGCTTAGTTACCCGATGTTTACCCTGGTTACAAGCGAAGACATCGCTGGATCGCTGTCACACACAACGATCCAGCGATGTCAGCGGGTGATCAAGCGACGAAAGAAAGTTCCAAACGATCTGCTACGACGTACGATTCTCAGCAGGGTGTCTGATCGCAGTAGCGTGTCAGACACAGCGATATCGTAACGATATCGCTAGAACGTCACGAATCATAACGTCGTAGCGATGGAAATTTCAATGTGTGACGGTACCCTTAGTCTGTTTCAGTAGGCTCCACAATCATGGGGAAGACTGCGGACTTGACAGATGTTCAGAAGGCAGTCATTGACACACTCCACATGGAGAGTAAGCCACAAAAGGTCATTGCTAAAGAAAACAGCTGTTTACAGAGAGCTGTATCCAAACATTAACCCCGGGTCATTTTGCATTTACGTTTTTTGCTCCCCTTATTTCCAAAGCCAGAGGGCTTGTTTTTTTGCAGGACAAGTTGTACTTTTGAACTACACCATTGATTTTAACATATCGTGTACTGGGAAATGGGAAAAATGCCAGTGCGGTGAAATTGCAAAAAAAAAAAAAAGTGCAATTCCATTGTTTGTTTGTTTTTTACCATGTTCACTAAATGCTAAAACTGACCTGCCATTATGGTTCTCCAGGTCATTACAAATTCATAGACACCAAACATGTCTAGGTTCTTTTTTTATCTAAGTGGTGAAAAAAATCTAAACTTTGTGAGAAAAAAAAATGGCACCATTTTACGAGACCTGTGCAGTCACCATTTTTTCTGATTTGGGGCTGAGTGGGGGCTTATTTTTTCCACGCCAAGCTGACGTTTTCATTGATATAATTTTGGTGTAGTTACGATCATTTGATAACTCGTTATTGCATTTTATTGCAATGTTGCAACGACAAAAAACCCCATAATTCTGGCGTTTTGATGTTTTTTCTCGTTACGCCGTTTAGCAATCAGGTTAATCATCTGTGCTTATGAAACATACTTTCCTCTAGATGTGGAGGATGCCTCCTGGTCATCACTGCACAACGGTCATTAGAAAGGAGTCCATACTGTCCTTTCAAAGAGTTAAACAAATTCCAAATGTTAAAAAAGAGAAAAATATCGGCTCACCTTCTCCATGGATACAAAGCCAGGAAACCTGCAGTGCCGCAGTTAGGAAACCATTTGCAGAAATAGAAAAATATCCAGCGTGTTGATAAAATTCAGAAGTCTTTATTAGAAAATTAAAAAGTCGAACTAGTATACATGGGGAGAAAAAAAAAAGGTGCAAGTCTCGCATACGTGTTTCGGAATTTAATCCTTATTTATTGCAATGAATAAAGACTAAATTCCAAAATGCGTATGCGAGATTTGCACCTTTTGTATGCCCATAGATAATGGTGCAAGTTTTTAATTTTCTAATAAAGACTTCTGAATTTTACTCAACACTGGATATTTTTCTATTTCTACAAATACATTCCAAATGTGGTCTGACTTGTATAAGAAGCAAAACTAAGTCATTGTCATGGGCATTTATGCCTTTTAATGCATCTCATGATTCTAAAAATCGCCTTGGTAGCAGCTTTTTGCATTCTTATGTAAATACTGTGGAAAAGACATCAGGGGATTGGGGAAGAGGATGACTATAAAAATTAAAAAAAGGCCAATTTTATCTAAATTATATTTAAATCTTATTGTCTATGTAGTTGAAGATCATTACTTTCTTTGGCAATTAAGGCTTTTTTTTTTTTTTTCTTACATACACGATTTATTCTTAAGTTATCTCATCATTATCCCCACGATATAATTTTCTTCTAACATTTCTAATTCCTACAACTTGCTGGTGAGGTTTCTGGCACTAGTATACATGTATTTTATGGATTTTTTTTCTGTCTCCCTGTTTTTCTATGTTAACACACTTTTTAACTGTGCCAAGAAATAAGGGCATAGCGCACCCCAGCATCGGAAAATCTCCAGGGTCTCTCAAATTCTGTCTCGTACCTGTGGGTTCAAAATGCTCACTCTAACCCTGAATAAAATCCTTGAGGGATGTATTTTGCAAAAAATGGGTGTGTGTGGTTCCACTGTTAAGGCACATCAATGGCTCTCGAATCCAGACAATTTTGCATTCAAAATGTCAAACGGCGCTCCTTCCTTTCAGAGTCCTGCCGTGTGCCCAGTGGATTTCCACTAGGAATGACGGGGTATCTACATACAATTTCACAACAAATTTTGTAGTCCATTTTTCTTGTTACCCTTGTGAAAAAAAAAAAAATGTTTTGTGAAAAACATTACATTCATTTTGCCTGTCCACATTGCTTCAGTTCTCCAAAGCAACTGAAGGGTTAATAAAACTTCTTGAACGTTGCTTCAAGCACTTTGAGGGGTCCAGTTTTTAGAATGGTGTCACTTTTGGTATTTTATGTCATATAGGCTCCTGAAATTCACTTCAAATTTGATGGGGTCCCTAAAAAAACCCAAACAGTTTTGTAAATTTTGTTGGAAAATTGAGGAATCACTGGTCAACTTTTAACTCTTATAACTTCCTAACAAAAAAAAAAAGTTTTCCAAAATTGTGCTAATATAAAGTAGACATGTGGGAAATGTTACTCATGAGCTATTTTGCATGATATAACTCAGAGGTCCACAATGTTTCTGACCTTGAGAGCCACATTCAGCTCAGAGAGGGTCGCGAGCCACATTCAGCTCCCGCCCCCCTCACAATAATGGTAACGAAAGCTTTTCCGCAAAAATCACCCCAAAGCAGTATACAAAGATCCAGGGGTTCCTACAATACCCCCATTCAGTTTTCTCCTATAAAGCACTCCCAAGACACTGTCAAATCCAGCTTCAAACACCTCCTCAGACAGGTGGTGTCATCTTGTCTCCAGCGTACCATACTTAAATCATCTCAAAACCCCCAAGACCAGTATATGAGCATCCAGATCTGCTCTTTTGTGCAGGGCTGCTCACAAAATTCACCATTTTCAGATGTGCTCTTCGTACCTGTTTGCTACAACTGGAGCTAATGCACCAAGCTGACAAACAGCCGCGAGCCACAATTAATGGGACCGCGAGCCACATGTGGTTCCCGAGCTACAGGTTGGGGACCCCTGAATTATAACTAATTTGCGGTCACAAGATTAGAAGTTTGAAAATGGCAACACTTGCCAAATATCCTTTTTTCATCAAGGCAAGTCATATTGACGAAATGGTGCCATCATCATAAAGTACAATATGTCACAAAAAACAGTCTCAATCACCGGGATTCATTGAAGCGTCCCAGAGGTATTAGCACATAAAGGGATACTGGTCAGCATTGTAAACTTTGGCCTGGTCATTAAGGTCAAAATTGGCTGTCACTGAGGGGTTAACCCCTGTCCACGCCCACTTTAAATACTTAGGGCACATTTACACTAATCGATTATGGGCATCAAGATTTATAAGGAATGACAGTTTGCAGAATGGCAGCCTGTATTATACACCAGCCAATAAGCACCTGACGAGAGCAAAATGCTCAATTGTTAAAAATCAATACAAGAGCCTGTGTGTAGACAGGACACGTGCTTGTAAGAAACAAAACAAACAAAAAAAAACAACGTATGGGTGCTTCTGTGCAATAAGGTTTTAAAATGACTGCCAATCTGGAAAGTGAACAGCGTCCATTGCACACACGTGTACACCCACTTCGGCCCAGTTCACCATCTTCATCCCAAGCAAATGAATTGCCTTCCTGTTTACACTAGACAGTCTAAGCTTCTAGCCATTCTTTCCCCCAGAAGCAGCCTGTTCTCACCATAGAAACTGTAGTGAAAAGAAGTCTATCTAGTCCTCCAAGAACCCCAAAACTCCTCGCCTTCTTACACCTGTTCTTGTGCCAAGATTCCTAATCTCTAATTACTTGTGGTACACTTCTTAGATGCACTAATCCCAAAGAGGTGGTAGGGAAGTGATGTCCACTTTCTGCAACAGCCCTGGATTCTCACATCACATGGTCAGGATTCTCTGGTGCTGGTGTGACCACAAGTAGGAGATCTGCACCCATAAGTCCACACTACGACTAGACTTGTGCAGCCTTGTTCAATACACCTGCACTTGAGCGAGGCCACACAGGTCTAGTTAACACGTGACCACATCTATGCAAACCACATACATGGTCACGATCAAGCGGGCACTACCTTAGAATCCTCACAGCACGCAGTCAGTTTACAGCACTTTTTTCATATTTAACCCCTTAGTAACTGAGCCAAGTTTTTTTTTTTTTTTAAATCTGACCAGTGTCACTTCATGTGGCAATAAGGCTGCCGTCACACTAGCAGTATTTGGTCAGTATTTTACATCAGAATTTGTAAGCCAAAACCAGCTCTGGGTGATAAATACAGAAGTGGTGCATATGTTTGTATTATACTTTTCCTCTATTTGTTCCACTCCTGGTTTTGGCTTACAAATACTGATGTAAAATACTGACCAAATACTGCTAGTGTGACAGCAGCTTAACTCTGGAACGCTTTAACATATGCCACTTTGATATTTTTTTTCGTGACACATTGTACTTTATAATGGTAAATTTAGGTCAATGTTTTATACAAATACATTTCCCTCATGTCTGCTCTACAGCTGAACCATAGGTAAAATGTTATTTTATTTTGTTACAATTTTAGAAAGTTTAATAGTATAGCAGTAATTTTTCAAGGAAATTTACAAAACGTAGTTGTTTGTTTTTTTAGAATCCTATTCAAGTTTTGAAGTGACTTTCAATATATTAGAACCCCCCCAAAAGTGATACCATTTTAATAACAGCACCCCTCAACTTATTCAAAATTGATTCTAGGTCGTTTATTAACCTTTCTGGTGCTTTTCAGATGGAGAAATTTATTTTTTTACCACTTAAGTGCTGATAACTTCTGAACATGCCGCTGTAGTCGGCAGTCTAAGGCCATTATTTGAAAACAGATAAAAGGTTGCACCATTGTTTACCAAGAATGATTATTCTAGAACAGGGGCAACATAAAAATGATCACCTTGAAAATTACCCCGGTATATTTAGTCAATTAATTACGGTAACGCACCCTTAATGTGACGGCTGGAGCTGCTTCTCTTTGGTGCAGCTGTGATGTTAGGAGATGCTGATCATGTTGCTTCTCACAGTTGCTTTTCCAGGGGTGGCACAAAAATCACGGGACGGGGGGGCATAAAGAGCAAAGGAAGGCACATAACTGGAGGGGACAGATCACATGGGAGCACAAATATCACGGGGGTACATAGCAGGGAGCCACAGAGGTGCACATAGCTGGGGGGGCACAGAGCTCACGGGGCATATAGCTGGAGGGCACCAAGCTCAGGGGGCATATAGCTGGAGGGCACAGAGCTCAGGGGGCACAGAGATAAATATTTAATGTGTACATTATATAGCGCTTTATTCCTATTTTCTATGGCAGCAATGCATTTTCAATGTTCTAGAGTAATAATTCTTTGTAAATAAAGGTGCAACCTTTATCGATTTGCAACTTATGTTTTTTTGGTTGGCGCCTCTTCACACTAGCCTGGATGTGCTGGTCTTGTTCTCTCTTTGTATTAAGGCCATTATTTGGCCATGAATTGCCATGGCAAACATCAGGACCGCATAATCAAGATCTCAGGGTGCGAATGGGGTTAGAGCCAAATATCCGGCAGTGAGCCCGCATCAAAGCCGGGACATGTCAGCTGTTTTGAACAGCTGACATGTGCCCATAATAGGTGCGGGCAGATTCGCGATCTGTCCGCGCCTATTAACTAGTTAAATGCCGCTGTCAAACGCAGACAGCGGCATTTAACTACCACATCTGGCTGGGCGGCCGGAAATGACGGCATCGCCGACCCCTGTCACATGATCGGCGATGCTTCAGAATAGTAACCATAGAGGTCCTTGAGACCTCTATGGTTACTGATCCCCGGCAGCTGTGAGCACCACCCTGTGGTCGGCGCTCACAGCACACCTGATTTTCTGCTACATAGCAGCGAACAGCAGATCGCTGCTATGTAGCAGAGCCGATCGTGCTGTGCCTGCTTCTAGCCTCCCATGGAGGCTATTGAAGCATGGCGAAAGTTTAAATCACCCCCCTTTCACCCCAATCAAAATAAATCAATAAAAAAAAAAAAATCAAACCTACACATATTTGGTATCGCCACGTTCAGAATCACCCGATCAATAAAAAAAAGCATTAACCTGATCGCTAAACAGCGTAGCGAGAAAAAAAATTTGAAAGGCCAGAATTACATTTTTTTGGTTGCCGTGACATCTCCCGTTATTGCATTTTAATGCAATCAAAAGAACGTATCTGCACCACAATGCTATTAAAAACGTCAACTCGGCACGCAAAAAATTAAGCCCTCAACCGACCCCAGATCATGAAAAATGGAGACACTACAAGTATCGGAAAATGGCGCATTTTTTTTTTTTTTTTTTTTTTAGCAAAGTTTGGAATTTTTTTTCACCACTTAGGTAAAAAATAACCTAGTCATGTTAGGTGTCTATGAACTCGTAATGACCTGGAGAATCATAATGGCAAGTCAGTTTTAGCATTTAGTGAACCTAGCAAAAAAGCCAAACAAAAAACAAGTGTGAGATTGCACTTTTTTTGCAATTTCACTGCACTTGGAATTTTTTTCCCGTTTTCTAGTACACGACATGCTAAAACCAATGATGTCGTTCAAAAGTACAATTCGTCCCGCAAAAAATAAGCCCTCACATGGCTAAATTGACGGAAAAATAAAAAAAGTTATGGCTCTGGGAAGGACGGGAGTGAAAAACGAAAAATCCCAAGGTCATGAAGGGGTTAAAGGCCAGTGTCACACACATAATACAGTTATTTCTACATCCACGTCACACCTCCCAGCCTAACCAATTGGTGTGATTAGAACTAAATCAACAGTCCTTTTGATGTTGATCATTCAGACGATCCTGCTCAGGCTAGCTAGCATTTGTGACCATAATAGGATTGCAAAAATGTTACATGTAGGTTTGGTGTGTAAAGTGTGGTGCCCATGAAAGGCACATGTATTTATCAATTTGTAAGAAATTAATAAAGAAACATAGAAAAAAAAAGACTTTATTATACAAAACTTATATCTCATTTAACTTTTGGAGAAAAGGGATAAATACATAACCAGCTTCCAAGTACAGAGATGTTTTGTCACTCAAAGGAAAATCCAGTCTGGCCTATAGATAAAAGAAATTGGAAAGTTAAAAGAGTAATTTCATACTTTGCTGCATAAGGAGTCTCATCTTTGACAATGTTAGGCGGGATGCACAATTTTAATCAACATTAGATCTGACAAGAGCTCTTAATAAGTAAACAGCTGTATTTATATTGTGCAACTCCTTGTTCACACAGTGCAGTTTTTGAGTCGCCAAAAATCCATACCAGGAGTGGATTTTGAGTAAAAATAAAGGCAGCACCTTCAGTTTTGATCTAATATTTGGCTGAATTATGGAGTCTTTATTTTCTTATGACTTGTTCTGTGTTCCCCTTGTATTTTCAGCAGTACACATTAGAATCTACGTGAGCAGCATAGATGTTCACAATTGTTACTTTTGGGAGCACAATATGAAGAAATGCAGCTGGAATGTATGCAGAGATTTCACATACTTTGCTCCAAGTCAGATTTGGGAGAGGTCAAGTAACAATGTATTTAACTCCACTTTTTGGTGCAGTTGAAAAGTTCTTTAAACAAGCACTTTCATCAAATTTGTTAACCTCTTAATATATATATTACAATTCTATTATGCAGCACTGTACTTGCAATTGCTCATTTGCCTTTCTACACATCCAATTCCTCTTTTCTCTGCTCTATGTAGAAACATGTGGTCTTTTTCCTGCATTAGTCATCACTAGTGATGAGCGAATATACTCGTTACTCGAGATTTCTCAAGCACGCTCTGGTGTCCTCCGAGTATTCTTTAGTGCTTGGAAATTTAGTTTTTAATGCTGCAGCTGAATGATTTACATCCGTTAGCCAGCTAAGTACATGGGGGGGGGGTTGCCTGGTTGCGAGGGAATCCCCACATGTACTTATGCTGGCTCACAGATGTAAATCATTCAGCTGCAGCATTAAAAACTAAATTTCCAAGCACTAAAAAAATACTCGGAGGACCCCCAAGCATGCTAGGGAAATCTCGAGTAACGAGTATATTCGCTCATCACTAGTCATCACCCTTTTCACCTACTTACCCAGCTGCTTCCTCCTCCCCCTGTCAGGGACTTTTGCAGTGTCTTATGACTCATACAGCAAAAATTGACCTTCTGTTTCAACATAGAGCTTAGAAGGATTCAGCTATTCAGTTATCACGTGAGGTCATAGACCTAATGGAAAACAAAAATTATCTGGGTAGAAAGGAAAAATGAGTAATAAGTACACAGTGCTATATAATATGATGACTGCAATATATTAAGAGGATAAAAAGGTTGATGGTAATGCTAATTTAACTGCAGCAGCCCCCTGTGCACCCATTGCATTTTTACCAATTCCATGCAATCACTTAATCATGCAAGGGAACTGCCATTTCACCTGCAATTGTGGCAAAGGGCTGTTGTGGTAAAAAGCCACAGCATGTGAACACAGCAATCCACTAACTTCTGGTTTTAGACCAGTTATTTTATGAGTACGGTGGCCCTAAAGTAGTACCAGAAGCCCTTCAGATACCAACTACAGGTAAATTCTAGGATTGACTAGAAAGCTGACCCAAAAAACATTGCTTTCTAAAATGAGCATATGGGTGGGGTGAAGAGTCAAAGCTATGCGAAACTAGAGATTAGCCCCTTCTTAAGTCCACCATACATATTAGGCCGGGCACACACACACACACACACACACACACACACACACACACACACACACACACGAGATACGGCCGAGTCTCGCAGGTGAAAACCCGGCACTCCGGAGCGGAGGGTGCAGCCGCACAGCAATACATGGAGCTGCACGCTCCGGAGTGCTGGCGCCAGAGCTGGGTTTTCACCTGCGAGACTCGACCGTATCTCGCGTATGTGTGATCCTGACCTTAGACTGTCAGCTGAACCATCCATCTGCTAGGTTTGGCTGACAGTCTATTGTGTATTTTTTTTTGGGGGGGGGTGGGGGGTGGTTGCTGACCGACTGATGGTGGGGAGAGAGGTCATTCACACGTCTGATTTCATACTGCTGATTGCACTCTTCTTCCAGAGATATGCTGCTGCAGATGTCTCAACCAGTTGTTTTCTCAGAACACAGGCATGCATGCATGGTCGACTTGGTTGAGATGTGCATCAGCCAAACGATCAGCCTGAGCATCATTTGGCAGACAGTCATCTAACGTGTACAGCCAGTTTTAGACTTACACTCACCACAGTAGTCGGCTGAAGAGATCCAGAAGGTCCACTAGAGATCCTTTCCATAGACGTTTCCAGGTATAACAAATCCTTAAAAATTCCTGAAAGAGGAAAATTCTTACTGTAAAGCTGAGCAAATGGGTACTAAGATAAATTGTGCTGAATGTAACCAAATCACAGGTTTCTAACACAAACATTGTATTCATGCACACTGAAGTTATTGTTCTACAGATTCCCACTTATAAAATAGTCATTATAATATTTTAGAAACCAGACTAGTTAAAATCAGCAGCAAACTTGTAGTCATGTTGGCTACCGGTAACTTCTGAACAGGCCACTATAGCCGGCAAACTAAGGCCGCTATTTGGCTGTGAATTGCCATGGCAAACATCAGGACCACACAATCATGATCTCAGGGCGCCAATGGGGATAAAGAGGAAGCCCCCGCACTGTTAACCATTTATATGTAGTCACTATTGACAGCAGCATTAGGGGGTAAACAGATCTGGACAGTGAAAACACTGAATGTGGCTGATGCAGCAAGTTGTCAGCTATGGTGTACAGCCGACAGCTGCTGGATTGTCACCAGTATGAGGATGCTATTATATCTCAGGTCAGTAAAAAGACATTGGTGGTCATTAAGTGGTTAACAGTCATGGGTGGAATCGGCTGTTAACATGTTAATACTGATGCTAATCTCTTGACAGCAGGCATTTAACATGCTCGCACTGTAAGCTAGTCACTAAGCTCGCTCATCAGGGCTCCTGTCACATGATCGCGGGGCACCGATGGGTTTGCATAACTGGGGATCTGCATCTGCGTTCATAGCAGACAAGTATTTCTGTTACACAGAGCAGAAGCCCAGCTATGTGTAGTACAGGCGATCAGAAGCTCACAGCTTCAAGTCTCAAAAAACATTATAAAAGAAAAAAAATCCATATGATCGCTAAAAGGATTAACGACAAAAATTCAAAACAGAATTAGGTCTTGGTTGCAGCAACATTGCAACAGGCGATTAAAATATTATTTATACTATTTTGGGGTAGATACAAAGTCATCTCTGCGTGCAAAAAATAAGCAACTCAGCCCCATTTCTTTCACCACTTAAAGAACCTAGACATGTTTGGCATCTACAAACTTGTATTGACCTGGAGAATCATAATGGCAGGTCAGTTTTAGCATTAAACGGAACCTGTCACCACCAAAATCGAAGGTGAGCTAAGCCCACCAGCATCAGGGGCTTATCTACAGCATTCTGTAATGCTGTAGATAAGCCCCCGATGTATCCTAAAACATGAGAAAAAGGTAAGATTATACTCACCAAGGGCGGGCCGATCCCGATGGGCCTAAAGGTCCTGTGTGCCTCCTAGCTTCATCAGATGACGTCCTCTTCTTGTCTTCACGCTGCGGCTCCGGCACAGGCGTACTTTGTCTGCCCTGTTGAGGGTAGAGGAAAATACTGCAGTGCGCAGGATCTGGGCCTCTGACCTTTCCCAGCACCTGCGCACTGCAGTACTTTGCTCTGCCCTCAACAGGGCAGACAAAGTACGCCTGCGCCGGAGCGTGAAGACAAAAAGAGGATGTCATCGTAAGAAGATGGGAGGCCCCGCACCGGACCGCGACGCCCATCGGACTAGAACCGCAGTGGGACCGCCCCTGGGTGAGTATAATCTAACCTCTTTCTCCTCCTCTTTCAGGATACATCGGGGGCTTATCTAGATAAGCCCCTGATGCCAGTGGGCTTAGCTCACCTTTGATTTTGGGGGTGACAGGTTCCCTTTAAAAAGTGAACATGGTAACGTGTGGAATTGCACTTTTTTCACCACACTTGGAATTTTTTTTTTTCCATTTTCCAGTATACGATATGGTAAAATAGACAGTGTAGTTCAAAATACAAACAGTACAGCAAAATAAAAAAGCTCTCACACAACCATATTGATGGAAAAAGGGGAGCAAAACGAAACGAAAATTGTCCAGGGGTTAAAGTGTTCAGAAACATATCGTGTACTGGATAAACAGGAAAAATTTTCAAGTGAAGAGAAATTGCAAAAAAAAGTGCAATTCCACAATTTTTTTTGGTTTTGCTTTTTTACCATGTTCACTAAATGCGAGAACTGACCTGTCATAATGATTCTCCAGGTCATTACGAGTTCATAGACACCAAATATGTCTAGGTTCTTTTTTTTTTTAATCTAAGTGGTGAAAAAAAAAAATAAATTGCTCCTTTTTCTGATACCCATAGCATCTCCATTTTCCGTGATCTCGAGTTGGGAGTGTACTTAAGGTACTAAGATAATTCTGGCATTATGACTCTTTCCTCGTTACGCCGTTTAGTGATTGGGTTAATTTTTTTTTTTATATTGATAGATCGGGCGATTCTGAATGTGGCGATACCAAGTGTGTGGGTTTTTATTTTAATTTTGAATGGGGTGAAAGGGCGGGTGATTAGAACTTGCTCATAGCAATCCAATGGAGACCTCTGGTTGTCATGCCAACTGATCGGCGACCCGTGGTCATGTGACACGGGCACTGATGGGCAGGATTTATGGCAGGCTTGCCGGAAGCTTGTGTTAAGTGCCACTGTCAGAGCAGGACAGCGGCATTTAAGGCTACTTTCACACTAGCGTCGGGGCGAGGTTACCGACGCTAGCGTTCTCTGCGCCACACAACGGGGGCAGCGGATGCATTTTTCCAGCGCAACCGCTGCCCCATTGTGAGGTGCGATGAAGTGCGGGGAGGTGGGGGCGGAGTTCCGGCCGCGCATGCGCGGTCGGAAAAAGCGGACCGTCGGGAGCAAAAAAAACGTTACATGTAACGTTTTTTTGCTCCCGGCGGACCGCCACAACATGACGGTTGCGACGTGTGTCAATGCGTCGCTAATGTTAGTCAATGGTAAAAAAACGCATCCTGCAAGCACTTTTGCAGGATGCGTTTTTGTGCCAAAACGACGCATTGCGACGTATTGCAGTTAACGCTAGTGTGAAAGTAGCCTAACTAATTAACAGCTGCAGGTGGATCGCGATGTTCAAAACAGCCGACATGTGCCGGAGCTCAAATCAAAGGGAGTCCGACATCAGCGTACTATTATGCACTGTCGAAAAGGGGTTAAAAAGGTTTAAATTGCAATGCTCTTGTAAAAAAACAAGCAATGTTGAGATTTGCCGTCTTAAAACTCTCAGCACAGAGTGGTTTAATTTTGTAGGCTACTGCTCATTGTCTAGGTCACCTCTGCTGTCCGTAAGTGTGGCCGGTCTCATAGGCAAGGAGCCCGGCTCTTACCAGCTCTTTGCTGTAGACTGCAGCTGACCAGATGGATGCAGGGAGCTTCAGAACCCCAGTGTTCCTCCAATGCTTCAGAGTAAAATATGTTTCTGCTTGCAGCGTCAGAACACACTTAGGCCTGTCCCACACGTCCAGATAAGTCCGGTACCGGAAAAATCGGTACCGGAGTTGTCCGTGTGCTCACGTGGCACATCAGTGTGGCACATGTGGCAGCCGTGTGCCGACTGGGTACCACACGGACCGTGCAGGAGACAGCGCTAGAGATAAGCGCTGTCCCCTGCATCTGGTGCTGAAACAGCCATTCATTTCTTCTCTCCAGCAGCGTTCGCTGGAGAGAAGATATGAAAAATTATTTTTTTGTGTGTGTTTCAAATAAAGATCCTTGTCACCAAACCCCCTCCCACCCCCTGTGCGCCCGCCCGCTGGAAATAAAATACTCACCCGGCTCCCTCGCTGCTTCCTCTCAGCGCCGCAGCTTCTTCCTGTATGAGCGGTCACGTGGTACCGCACATTACAGTGATGAATATGCGGCTCCACCCCTATGGGAGGTGGAGCCGCATATTCATCACTAATGAGCGGCACCACGTGACCGCTCATACAGGACAAGCTGCGGCGCTGAGAGGAAGCAGCGAGGGAGCCGGGTGAGTATTTTATTTCCAGCAGGTGGGCGCACAGGGGGTGGGAGGGGGTTTGGTGACAGGGATCTTTATTTGAAAGACAAAAAAATAAAAAAAATAAATGATTTTTCATATCTTCTCTACAGCGAACGCTGCTGGAGAGAAGAAATGAATGGCGGCTTCAGCACCATAAGCTGGGGGGACAGCGCTTACTGTAGCGCCGTCTCCTGCACGGCACACGGACAGCATCCGTGTGCGGTACGTGTTTTACACGGACCAAGTGATACGTGCGCTCCCACGAACACCGACATGTCTACGTGTTTTTCAAACGGACACACGGTCCGTGAAAACACGCTGACATGTGCAGAGACACATTGATTTTAATGTGTCTACGTGAGTCAGTGTCTCCGGTACGTGAGAAAACGGTCACCACACGTACCGGAGCCACTGACGTGTGAAACCGGCCTTATATAGTCAGCAGTGTAGCCATACCACTGCTACAGAACAATCAGGAGCACACCACTTTCCCGGAAAGCAGGAAGCCAAGTGCTCCTGATGATTGAATATGGTGGGTCTAACCCTTTAATCAGATGCTTTACATGTCTGCTGTTGCACAACAGGTTTAACAAAAAAAAACCAAAAAAAAAAAACCACAGAACACCCCCCCCTGCAAGTTTACAAGACGACTAAATACTTACTCATTTATGATGGGGTTGAATCTAGAGAAACCATATTTTCTGTTCCAAGTTATTCCAAATCTCCTGCGAAGCAAATTTAAAGTGATTACAATCTAATAAGACAAGCTGCGATCTATAGGGTAGAGAATGAAAGCACACCTTACCTATTCTTATGGCCCTCGCTTTCAGGTCTCACTGCTAGACCTATTGGCTTTTTGTCACACCTGCCGTACTGTAGCTATCATTCTAGTAGGCTCCAAATGATGTTGAACTCTTCCTAGACTGTCTTCGTTATTTCAGCTGTAACTAGTCTTGGGGAAGCTCCTCACTATCAGCATAGTAAATCCTGCATTCACTTCTTGGAAACTTGCAGCTCTTGTTCCTGCTGTAACTCCTTTAATAATGCTGACTGAGTCCATACCGTAATGGCGATAGAGGTGCTGTGCTAGAAAGGTCTCAAGTAATCCACTGGTCTATAAGGCAGGACAGCTTAACATTTTCTAGTACAGAAAATAATGCTTAACTACAAACAGTGAGCTAATATTGCGGCCTTGTTAAGCCGTGAGCTAGTTAAAGAACAGTCATTAAAAAAAATGTTTTCCAGGGCTTTAATTAATACTGATTATCCTCACGATATAGAAAATTAATGGTCAACTGTTATTACAGGCAGACATCTCAAGTGGAACCAAGTAACTGGCACAGATCTCAAAATTAAAGCACAGGAAAACCTTTGTCAAGTTCGTTTGGCCCCAAATTCTGGACCATTTGACCTAGATTTACTAAAGTGCAATTTGATTAGGTTTGTTGAAAAACAAACTTCAGATGTTGCCCCTACAACTTAATCATGTTTAAAGTCCTCTATGTTTAGCAATGACAGGTTTTGTTTTTTTTTGGGGGGGGGGGGGGTTGTGTATAGAACCCTGCACTTTTGTAAATCGAGGATCTATATTTATATATTGAACTAGCATTTGTGTACCATTCCATACTGTATAAACCACATTATACATTTCCTGTGAAATAGCAAACACTTAAAATTTGTTATTAAAGGTGCTTTTCTTTATCACAATAATTAAATCTTATAGATACAGCCATCAATATCCGCTTGGTGGGGGGACACTTCTCAGCCCCAAACCAACTGTTTGTTGAAGACAACACTTGTGCAAACTCTGTGGCCTGGTCAATGTTTACCCTGCACACAGGGGGTACATCTACCATGACCAGCTGCTATCAAATAGCCAAGATGCAGATAATGGCCAAATTTAAACACTGAGGAGTCCCCAGTGCTTGGAGGAATGTGTGGCCCCTTCAAGACAGAAGATAAGCAGGGGTGCAGACCTTGGACCGCGCATTGATCTAAAACGGATGACCAATACAAGAACATGCTGTGAATGTGATCCTATATAACCTTTTATACAATTTCATAGGTTTTCATTGTGCTAAAGTTCTTTAGACCTGTCACAACAGATGGATGTAAAAATACAACCTTTGAAACTTGGATGCCTAGCTACACAGATATTCCATTCTGATATATGTTAAAATCCACTATAAACTCCAGAAAGCGTTAGTTCTAATAGTGCAAACCCTTTAAGGGTATGTGCACACGTCCGGATTTCTTGCAGAAATTTCCTGAAGAAAACCGGAAATTTTCTGCAAGAAATACGCATTTTTTTTTTTTTGCGTTTTTTTAGCATTCTGCAAGTGTAATTAGCTTGCAGAATGCTAAAGTTTTCCAAGCGATCTGTAGCATCGCTTGGAAAACTGATTGACAGGTTGGTCACACTTGTCAAACAGTGTTTGACAAGTGTGACCAACTTTTTACTATAGATGCAGCATCTATAGTAAAAGATAGAATGTTTAAAAATAAAAAAAAATGCTTATACTCACCCAGACATCTCATCAGCGGCGTCCGTTCCTCTTCCTATAGCTGGTGTGTGCGCAGGACCTTCCATGACGTCGGTCATGTGAGCGGTCACGTGAGTGGTCACATGACCGCTCACGACCAATCACAAGACAGTGACGTCATCGGCAGTTCCTTCACCGCACACCAGCTACAGAAACCGAAGCGGCAGCATGCAGCTGAGGCGGGAAGACATTGAGGGTGAGTATAGGACTATTTTTTATTTTAATTCTTTTTTTTTTTACCAATTATATGGTGCCCAGTCCGTGGAGGAGAGTCTCCTCTCCTCCACCCTGGGTACCAACCGCATATAATCTGCTTACTTCCCGCATGGTGTGCACAGCCCCGTGCGGGAAGTAAGCAGATCAATGGACTCCTACGTGTGCGGAATCCCCGCAATTCCGCATTTTTAACCCCTTCATGACCCAGCCTATTTTGGCCTTAATGACCTTGCCGTTTTTTGAAATTCTGACCAGTGTCCCTTTATGAGGTAATAACTCAGGAACGCTTCAACGGATCCTAGCGATTCTGAGATTGTTTTTTCGTGACATATTGGGCTTCATGTTAGTGGTAAATTTAGGTCGATAATTTCTGAGTTTATTTGTGAAAAAAACGGAAATTTGGCAAAAAATTTGAAAATTTCGCAATTTTCACATTTTGAATTTTTATTCTGTTAAACCAGAGAGTTATGTGACACAAAATAGTTAATAAATAACGTTTCCCACATGTCTACTTTACATCAGCACAATTTTGGAAACAATTTTTTTTTTTGCTAGGAAGTTATAAGGGTTAAAATTTGACCAGCGATTTCTCATTTTTACAACAAAATTTACAAAACCATTTTTTTTAGGGACCACCTCACATTTGAAGTCATTTTGAGGGTTCTATATGGCTGAAAATACCCAAAAGTGACACCATTCTAAAAACTGCACCCCTCAAGGTGCTCAAAACCACATTCAAGAAGTTTATTAACCCTTCAGGTGTTTCACAGCAGCAGAAGCAACATGGAAGTAAAAAATGAACATTTAACTTTTTAGTCACAAAAATGATCTTTTAGCAACAATTTTTTTATTTTCCCAGCGGTAAAAGGAGAAACTGGACCACGAACGTTGTTGTCCAATTTGTCCTGAGTACGCTGATACCTCATATGTGGGGGTAAACCACTGTTTGGGCGCACGGCAGGGCTTGGAAGGGAAGGAGCGCCATTTGACTTTTTGAATGAAAAATTGGCTCCAATCTTTAGCGGACACCATGTCATGTTTGGAGAGCCCCCGTGTGCCTAAACATTGGAGCTCCCCCACAAGTGACCCCATTTTGGAAACTAGACCCCCCAAGGAACTTATCTAGAAGCATAGTGAGCACTTTAAACCCCCAGGTGCTTCACAAATTGATCCGTAAAAATGAAAAAGTACTTTTTTTTCACAAAAAAATTATTTTAGCCTCAATTTTTTCATTTTCACATGGGCAACAGGATAAAATGGATCCTAAATTTTGTTGGGCAATTTCTCCTGAGTACACAAATACCTCACATGTGGGGGTAAACCACTGTTTGGGCACATGGTAAGGCTCGGAAGGGAAGGAGCGCCATTTGACTTTTTGAATGAAAAATTATCTCCATCGTTAGCGGACACCATGTCGCGTTTGGAAAGCCCCTGTGTGCCTAAACATTGGAGCTCCTCCACAAGTGACCCCATTTTGGAAACTAGACCCCCCAAGGAACTCATCTAGAGGCATAGTGAGCACTTTAAACCCCCAGGTGCTTCACAAATTGATCCGCAAAAATGAAAAAGTACTTTTTTTTCACACAAAATTTCTTTTAGCCTCAATTCTTTCATTTTCACATGGGCAACAGGATAAAATGGATCCTAAAATTTGTTGGGCAATTTCTCCTGAGTATGCCGATACCTCATATGTGGGGGTAAACCACTGTTTGGGTGCATGGCAAGGCTCGGAAGGGGAGGCGTGCCATTTGACTTTTTGAATGGAAAATTAGCTCCAATCGTTAGCGGACACCATGTCGCGTTTGGAGAGCCCCTGTGTGCCTAAACATTGGAGCTCCCCTACAAGTGACCCCATTTTGGAAACTAGACCCCCCAAGGAACTTATCTAGATGCATAGTGAGCACTTAGAACCCCCAGGTGCTTCACAGAAGTTTATAACGCAGAGCCGTGAAAATAAAAAAATAATTTTTCTTTCCTCAAAAATGATTTTTAGCCCAGAATTTTTTATTTTCCCAAGGGTAATAGGAGAAATTGGACCCCAAATTTTGTTGTCCAGTTTGTCCTGAGTACGGTGATACCCCATATGTGGGGGTAAACCACTGTTTGGGCGCACGGCAGGGCTCGGAAGGGAAGGCACGCCATTTGGCTTTTTGAATGGAAAATTAGCTCCAATCATTAGCGGACACCATGTCGCGTTTGGAGAGCCCCTGTGTGCCTAAACATTGGAGCTCCCGCACAAGTGACCCCATTTTGGAAACTAGACCTCCCAAGGAACTAATCTAGATGTGTGGTGAGCACTTTGAACCCCCAAGTGCTTCACAGAAGTTTATAACGCAGAGCCGTGAAAATAAAAAATGTGTTTCCTTTCCTCAAAAATATTTTTTAGCCCAGAATTTTTTTATTTTTGCAAGAGTAACAGGAGAAATTGGACCCCAAAAGTTGTTGACCAGTTTCTCCTGAGTACGCTGATACCCCATATGTGGGGGTAAACCACTGTTTTGGCACACGTCGGGGTTCGGAAGGGAAGTAGTGACGTTTTGAAATGCAGACTTTGATGGAATGCTCTGCGGGCATCAGGTTGCGTTTGCAGAGCCCCTGATGTGCCTAAACAGTAGGAACTCCCCACAAGTGACTCCATTTTGGAAACTAGACCCCCAAGGGAACTTATCTAGATGTGTGGTGAGCACGTTCAACCCCCAAGTGCTTCACAGAAGTTTACAACGCAGAGCCGTGAAAATAAAAAATCATTTTTCTTTCCTCAAAAAAGATGTTTTAGCAAGCAATTTTTTATTTTCACAAGGGTAACAGGAGAATTTGGACCCCAATATTTGTTGCCCAGTTTGTTGTGAGTATGCTGATACCCCATATGTGGGGGTAAACCACTGTTTGGGCGCACGTCAGGGCTCGGAAGGGAAGTAGTGACATTTGAAATGCAGACTTTGATGGAATGGTCTGCGGGCGTCACATTGCATTTGCAGAGCCCCTGATGTGCCTAAACAGTAGAAACACCCCACAAGTGACCCCATTTTGGAAACTAGACCCCCGAAGGAACTTATCTAGATGTGTGGTGAGCACGTTCAACCCCCAAGTGCTTCACAGAAGTTTACAACGCAGAGCCGTGAAAATAAAAAATCATTTTTCTTTCCTCAAAAAAGATGTTTTAGCAAGCAATTTTTTATTTTCACAAGGGTAACAGGAGAATTTGGACCCCAATATTTGTTGCCCAGTTTGTTGTGAGTATGCTGATACCCCATATGTGGGGGTAAACCACTGTTTGGGCGCACGTCAGGGCTCGGAAGGGAAGTAGTGACATTTGAAATGCAGACTTTGATGGAATGGTCTGCGGGCGTCACATTGCATTTGCAGAGCCCCTGATGTGCCTAAACAGTAGAAACACCCCACAAGTGACCCCATTTTGGAAACTAGACCCCCGAAGGAACTTATCTAGATGTGTGGTGAGCACTTTCAACCCCCAAGTGCTTCACAGAAGTTTATAACGCAGAGCCGTGAAAATAAAAAATAATTGTTCTTTCCTCAAAAATTATGTTTTAGCAAGTAATTTTTTATTTTTGCAAGGGTAACAGGAGAAATTGGACCCCAACAGTTGTTGCCCAGTTTGTCCTGAGTACGCTGGTACCCCAAATGTGGGGGTAAACCACTGTTTGGGCGCACGTCGGGGCTTGGAAGGGAGGGAGCACCATTTGACTTTTTGAATGCAAGATTGGCTGGAATCAATGGTGGCGCCATGTTGCGTTTGGAGACCCCTGATGTGCCTAAACAGTGGAAACCCCTCAATTCTAACTTCAACACTAACCCCAACACACCCCTAATCCTAATCCCAACTGTAGCCATAACCCTAATCACAAACCTAACCCCAACACACCCCTAACCACAACCCTAACCGCAACACACCCGTAACCCTAATTCCAACCCTAATCCTAACCCTAATCCCAACCGTAGCCCTAATCCCAACCCTAACCACAACTGTAACCCCAACACACCCCTAACCCTATCCGTAACCCTAACCACAAGCCTAATCTTAACCCTATTTCAAACCCTAGCCCTAATTCCAACCCTAACTCTAATTCCAACCCTAACCCTAAGGCTATGTGCCCACGTTGCGAATTCGTGTGAGATTTTTCCGCACGATTTTTGAAAAATCTGCAGGTAAAAGGCACTGCGTTTTACCTGCGGATTTACAGCAGATTTCCAGTGTTTTTTTGTGCGGATTTCACCTGCGGATTCCTATTGAGGAACAGGTGTAAAACGCTGCGGAATCCGCACAAAGAATTGACATGCTGCGGAAAATACAACGCAGCGTTTCTGCACGGAATTTTCCGCACCATGGGCACAGCGGATTTGGTTTTCCTTAGGTGTACATGGTACTGTAAACCTGATGGAAAACTGCTTCGAATTCGCAGCGGCCAATCCGCTGCGGATCCGCGGCCAATCCGCTGCGGATCCGCGGCCAATCCGCTGCGGATCCGCGGCGGATCCGCTGCCGATCTGCTGCGGATCCGCTGCCGATCCGCGGCCCATCCGCGGCGGATCCGCTGCCAATCCGCTGCGGATCCGCGGCCGATCCGCTGCCGATCCGCTGCCGATCCGCTGCGGATCCGCGGCCGATCCGCTGCCAATCCGCTGCCAATCCGCTGCGGATCCGCTGCCGATCCGCGGCCCATCCGCTGCGGATCCGCTGCCAATCCGCTGCGGATCCGCTGCCAATCCGCTGCGGATCCGCGGCCGATCCGCTGCGGATCCGCGTCCGATCCGCTGCGGATCCGCTGCGGATCCGCGGCCGATCCGCTGCGGATCCACGGCCGATCCGCTCTGTGTGCACATGCCATAACCCTACCCCTAATTACCCTACCCGTAACCCTAACCCTACCCCTAACCCTACCCCTAGTTCTAACCCTAGTTCTAATCCTAACCCTAGAGGAAAAAAAAAAAAAAAAAAAAATTCTTTATTTTATTATTGTCCCTATGGGGGTGATAAAGGGGGGGGGGGGTTATTTATTATTTTTTTATTTTGATCGCTGTGATAGAACCTACCACAGCGATCAAAATGTACCTGTAAGGAATCTGCCGACTGGCAGATTCGGCGGGCGCACTGAGCATGCGCCCGCCATTTTCCAACATGGCGGCGCCCAGCGAGGAGACGGACGGACACCGGGAGGATCGGTAAGTATGAAGGGGTGGTGGGGGGGTGGATCGGAGCACGGGGGGGGGGAACGGAGCACAGGGGGGGTGGGTCTGGGCAAGGAGGGAGCGGACAGGAGGACGGGGGAGCCGGCAGGCGGACGGAGGGGACCGGACCCCATAACAGAGGACGGGGGAGGCGATCGGTGGGCGTGGGGGGGGGTACTTCAGTATTTCCAGCCATGGCCGATGATATTGCAGCATCGGCCATGGCTGGATTGTAATATTTCACCATTTTTTTAGGTGAAATATTACAAATCGCTCTGATTGGCAGTTTCACTTTCAACAGCCAATCAGAGCGATCGTAGCCACGGGGGGGTGAAGCCACCCCCCCTGGGCTGAAGTACCACTCCCCCTCTCCCTGCAGATCGGGTAAAATAGGAGTTAACCCCTTCACCCGATCTGCAGGGACGCGATCATTCCATGACGCCACATAGGCGTCATGGGTCGGATTGGCACGGGTTTTCATGACGCCTACGTGGCGTCATGGGTCGGGAAGGGGTTAATGAACATGTTGCTTTTTTTTTTCCGCGATGCGATTTTTTCGCGGGAAAAAAAAAATCGCAACATTTGCACAAAAAATGCGGAATACACTGTAAATAATAGGAGGCATATGTTAGCGTTTTTTTCGCGTTTTTATAGCGAAAAAAACGCTAAAAATCCTGAACGTGTGCACATGGCCTAAGGGTGCACCGAGTATTTCACAATATCCATAAATATCCCCATATGCCTATTGACCCACTGGGACCCTCAGCGATCCCTCTTCAGTGCCCTCAAATGTGACAAATTATAAAAAGTTACCAATTTTCATTCTTTGAAGGATTATCTCTTTAATCCAGATGGTCATACCACAGAAAAACAATAAATAAATAACATTTGCCCTCAAGTCTGCTTTACACCAGACCTATGTGTAGAATGCCATTTTATTTTGTTAGCCTTTTAGGATGTTTAAAAACGTAAATGGCAATTTTTCATTTTTTCAAGGAAACTTTTTTTTTTTAGTGATCTACCCAGGTTAGAAGTGACTTTGGGGATCCTATATAATGGAAAACCCACAAAAGTGATACCATTTTAAAAACAGCACCGCCTGACATATTGAAAACTGCTGTCAGGTAGCCAATTTACCCTTCAGTTGATTTTCAGGAATGCAAAGTGGCATGACAGGAGGAAAAAAAAAAAAAAAAAAAAAAGTGTTTTACTACCTAAATGTTGCTAACTTCTCAACAGGTCACTATATATAAATATAGCTGGTACTCTAAAGCCACTATTTGGTTGTGAATTGTCATGGCAAGCATCAGGACCACATGACCAGTATCTCAGGGTGCCGATGGGGATGAAGAGGAATCCCCCACCCTGTTAACCATTTATAGGATTTAGTCACTATTGACAGCAGCATCTAATGGGTTAAACAGATATGGATGCAGCAGCTAGCTGCTGGATTTTTCACCTGTACGGGGATGTTATTCGCTTAAATCTCAGGTCAGTAAAAAGACGTATTGGAGATAAGGGGTTAAAATTGTCTGGTGGCAACTTCATAGGTGGTCTGATTGCTAGGACCCGCACAGATCAACAAAATAGGGGGCCTTGAAATGAAGCTCAATCTGCGCTCATTTAATTTCCTATAGAGCTGCTGAGCACCAAGCTCAACTTTTTCCACCATGCCCATAAGGACTAAATGGAGTACTGAGCCCCAGCAGTCGGATCCTTAGGGTATGTTTCCACTGTCAGGATAGCCGGCGGTATCGCCGCAGCGGCGAAGCCGCTTGGCGCTAAGCCCCGCCCCCTTTCTGGGACGCGATCATGCCGGATGTGTTAACTCTTCACATCCGGGATGATCGCTCTCTCCCATAGCGCCCTGTGAAATGCCTTGCGGGGACGCTGCGTCCCGCAAGGTGTACGGACATGCTGCGATCTGAAAAGACGCGCAGCATGTCCGGAGTCGCAGGGCCGCCGCGTGCGGGTTTCCACGCATAGTGGAGATGGGGTTTCATAAAATCCCCTCCACTATGCTGGAACATCTGGACGCTGCTTGTTTGACGCTGCAGCTCTACGCAGCGTCAAACAAGCAGCGTTTCCTGACCGTGGAAACATACCCTTACGGATCACCAATCTTTTGGATAAGTGATAACTTTTACCTAGACAATGCCTTTAATGAATTAACCCCTTCACAACCCCAGCTTTTTTCGGTTTTGCGTTTTTCGCTCCCATTTTTCCATCAATATGGCCATGTGAGGGCTTATTTTTTGCGGGCCGAGTTGTACTTTTGAGCGACACCATTGGTTTTACCACATCATGTACTAGAAAACGGGAAAAGTGTTCCAAGTGCGGTGAAATTGCAAAAAAAAAAAAAAACGGCTTTTTTGCTAGGTTCACTAAATGCTAAACCTGTCCTGCCATTATGATCCTCCAAGTCATTAAGAGCTCCTAGACACCAAACATGTCTAGGTTCTTTTTTATGTAAGTGGTGAAAAAATTTCCAAACTTTGCTTTAGGCTGGGTTCACATTACGTTTACAGCAGCCTGTTCAACACATACGGTAACGGGCTGCTGTAAACGTAAGTGCCGGTATGGCAGCACGCTAGCGCAGATAGAGCTAACAGATGCTCTGTCTGCGCTAGCAGTGACGGACCCGGAAACGCTGCAGCCCGCGTCTCAGGGTCCGTCACTCAATGACGGCACATCCCTAGCGCACACCCATTGTGGGCATGCGCTAGTGTTGCGTCCGACATTGGAGTCAATGGCGGCGTTAGACGTTACACCGCTGTGTAACGTAGTCCGTCTAACGGACGCCCATCACGTAGTGTGAACCCAGCCTCAAAAAAAAAATAATTTGCACAATTTTCCGTTACCCGTAGCATCTCCATTTTTTGTGATCTTGGGTTGGGTGAGGGCTTATTTTTTGCGTGCCGAGCTGACCGTTTTAATGACCATTTTGGTGCAAATAAGTTCTTTTGATTGCCCATTATTGCATTTTAATGCAATGTAGTGATGACAAAAAAAAAAAAAAAAAAAAAGAACGGTAATTCTGGCCTTTTGAATATTTTTATTATTATATTCAATGGCCTCAATGGAGGCTAGAAACATCCACTGCTCGATCATCTCTGCTACATAGAGGTGATGCTCAGATCACCTCTATGCAGCAAAATTACAGGCTTGCTATGACCACAGGGTGGCGCTCACAGCAATCCACAACCATAGAGGTTGAGGAGACCCCTGGTTGTGATGGCAACGCACAGATGACCCCCCCACCACGTGACTGGGTCAGTGGTGCGCGTACTTCCGGCTGGCAGCGCTTGTTAAATGCCGCTGCCAGAGTTTGACAGCGGCATTTAACTAGTTAAGAGCGATCGAGATTCCACCCACCGCTATTGCGGGCACATGTCAGATGTACAAAACAGCCGACATGTCCCGGCATTGATGCGGGCTCACATCAAAGGAAGAGATGCGACCTCTGCAGTACTAGTACGGCGGAGGTCGGGAAGAGGTTAATGCTCAACCTATGCTCCTATCATCACTTTCTAGAGCCCAGTCTTTGAGATTGTTTGGGGTCTCAGATGTCAGACGATCCTATCAATATGGGATAACTTAAATTGAATGGAAAAAGGTTTGTACCCTCGCTCAGTTTGTAGGATTGGAAGGAATGCCAGTCTGTTTTTTTTTTTTTTTTATTAACTTCTCCTCTGGCTTGGGCCATACAGTTTATACCAAAAATTGTATAAAAGCCAAGTCTTACTGTAGATTAAGCATAAATTGTATAGGAAAATGCAGCTAAACACTTTCTTACCCTTGTGTTTTGATCTTATTTTTGTCATAAATGTAGGTTCTCACAGAACTGTAAAACAGTCATCCAAAATTAGCAAATTGCTTAAGATCTGGTACAGATACTAATCAGATTCTTCTAAGTCACCAACTGTGCCACTTCTGGCTTAATTACTCCGACCTTTTCGGTGACAGATAAAATACAAATAAGAACTTTGTCTGTGTATGGGGGCCATAAGTCTATCAGCTGAACCCAATGATAAACGGTTGTCAAAATTAAACGAAGATCTAATTAGATGAAACTAAGCTGTCAGCCATTGTGTCAGAAAGGCTGGGTTCACACTTCATTAAGGGCATCCATTAGACGGACTACGTTACACCGCAGCATAACAGTCCGTTAACGCCGCCATTAATTCCTATGTCGGACGGATCGCTAGCGCACGTCCACAATGGGCGTGCGCTAGCGACGTGCCTCCATTGAGTGATGGACCCTGGGACACGGGCTGCAGCGTTTCCGGGTCCATCACTACTAGCGCAGATAGAGCTAGCAGATGCTTCATCTGAGCTAGCGCGATGACAAACCGGCACTTGCGTTAACAGCAGCCCGTTAACTCAATGTGAACCCGGCCTAAGCGACTTTCTCAGAACAGGTTTGGAGATTCAGCCAAGATGGCTTTTTGGCAAGAGTCATTCGACAGCCATCTAATGTGTGTAGCTGGCTATAGCCTTAGACCACAGAGATAAGGAGTGATTTTCTGGGCAGGCAATATCATAAAGGGAAGAGGAAGCTGAAATCGCTTATAGGGAATGGTGGATCCTGCATTATCTACTGTATAACAATGTGTTACCTGTCATTGCAAACCAGGCAGACTGTTGAAGCCTTGTGTACAAAATAGGAACAGTCTAGTATAAAGGCTTTAAAAAGCCATTGTGAGAATCAAGACGCAAGAAAAAACAAAAAAAAAAAACAAAAAAAAAAACACAACCTTATTTAACAGTGAACTATTCAGATTATACATTCCCTTTATGTAAAAATTGTGTCACTTCATCTCACATTAGGTTTGATAACCCGTAACAAACTCCTCCAGGCAATATAAGAGAATGGCGGAAAGTGCTTCAATTTAGAAAAAAAAAAAGAAAAAAGGCATAGTGTTTTTAGCTCACGTTCCAGTGTAATCTATCACTGAAACACCATGTTATCGGTTTACCAGGTTGGCAGCATGCATGGAAAAATAAAATATTTAAATGAGAAAGTGCAAAAAGTTTCTACTTCATGGATCAAGTTACTCAAAATTTAGGTAATCACAAGGTGTCCTCGTGAAAGGAAATTGGAGAACCTCAAATCAAAGTGTCCATATCAAGATCATAGAAGTCGCAGATTGAAAGTAGCATCCAAAGTGGTCTGTGTAAAGAGGACCTTTCAGAAAATCTTTCATACTTAACTGTTACACAATTTAATAGTCAGCACAGTGGATTTATTTTTCTCATTTCCCCTCTTTATTGCAAAATATTAGTAATGTGTACCTAAGGAGTTAAAAAAATGAGTAAAATCTAAGTGGGTGTTCTCTGGTGTCTGTAGTGTCCATTATGTTGGCCAAACAGGCAGCAACACTCAAAAGCATGAACATGTCTCCACCATGACCAAGGTCTCGGGGGTGGGGGGTGGGGGGGGGGGGAAACCTGCAGATTTTATTTGGATCACATTAAACTTATTGCATCAGCTCTCCTCCTTTCATGGCACTGTCACCACTGCTGTTACTACCCCTCCAACACACTGCTCAACGTGTAGTCACTCTGTAGGAAGGGAAGGCTGTCGTCATCTCTCACAGATTTAGCCTAGAACAGGCAGTCTGACCTCACTGCAGTTGCTTGAGAACACCATAAAATGTGATTACTGACAATAAGGAAAGCTGATAGAAGGGTTTGTAATGTGACACCAAACTCTGCTACACCCGCACATTGAATCAAGCAGGAGGTTGAACCAGGAGATCAGACCTATCATTACATCTCACACTGACAAATCTGCTGTAAGCTGTGGTGGGGAGGGGATTTTCTTTACTTTGTTGCTGCCCTGCTTATCATTGGTCAGCATCACACAGGGATCAGAAGTACATTCCTTCAATGAAAACAATTTTGATAACTCATTAGGTGCCAAATACTTTGCCATTAACGGCAATGGAGGCACACAAAAAAAAAGATAAAAAAAAAAAAAACCTACATAACCCACTCTGCAGCCACTATTACATCCTGTGTACAGCTCAAAGGGGAAAGTTTGGCGAGGCCCTTAACAATTGATTGCCAATGTAAAAACACTGTCACATGATCCCCAGTACTGTAATGGCGCTTTAATTGTAAGCCCTGTCATACTCATCTTTCAGAGTCTTCAGATTTTTGGCACCGCTCCGGTTCCACGGCACCATCTTGTGAACACAGCTTCTGTGTACTGAAAGGTGACCTCTGCGCAGCTCCATGAAACACTGGAGCAACCCAGCAGGTCAATTATTGCCGGAGACCGACAGGCAGCGGAAAACACCGGAAGGAGAGTTTCAGACAGGGGACGTGCATTAAAAGCACCACTCCAGGGTGTGGGGTGGGAGAGAAATACACTAGAGTGGTGCTTTAAAAAAAAAAAAAAAATAGAAAATATATATATCTCTATCTCTCCGGAGTACATGCCTGCACACGGCAATCTTGCCTTACACAGGTGTGTACGATGGAGGACAGAATGAACTTCAATCCAATATTGCAGCCAGCAGGTAAGGAAAGGATGAATCAAACACCCGAAAACCCCGCCCATATGACCCAAAACTGGTCCCGCCAAATTCAGGTGACAGGTTCCCTTTAATGTAGTATTCAGGAATTTTACGGAAAGGTTTTCAATTGTCAATACGTATTTAGGATTGCTAAATCCAATAGATGGCACTAAATACCCTGCTCACTTCCTCAGAATAGGCTTTAAAAGAGTTTATACTCTAGCAGTCAGTACCTGAAGGAAACATTTGCCTTCTCGACTTTAGATAAGATTCCAAAATGCTCCAATAAGGCATTTAGAAATGGCTGGCCGTCGTTTGATCATTCTGTGCTGACAGAATACCATTAAATCCATTTATATAAACAGCAAACCTCCAGAAAATAAACCCAAGACATGCCAGGAATAGTCATACCTGAGCCTAGTGACTGGGAAACTAAACAAGAGTTGTATTTCAAATCACTTTCTGCCATCTAACCAGGTTGATGTTGGCTCCTTTGAAAACTCATCTATAAGCTTTCCACAATATGCAGATTTAATGCTTCCACTTTGGAGTCTTGAAAGCAGTACCACCAAAAATAAGAGCAAACGAGCCAGCAGTAAGCTTGCACTCAATACAAATAAAACAGTAGCAATGCTTACTAAGGCCCTAAGAATTGTGCAAAAATGTTGTGCCATTTCAAAGTTTAAGGTAAACATTTTGCTGAATTATTTAGCTTCTAAATTTAAAAATGTGTATCATATAGAAAAGTTATAGAATATAACAAACCTTTACCAGGATAGCACAATTTAACCTAAAGATCAGTCAAACTTCACAATATAAACTGCCATTCATTGTTAAAAACAGAGGCCTGATGAGGCTGGCACAACTGCTTTGAAAATCAAATATGGTAAAATAAGCATTCCAGCTATCAGATTGGGAATGAGAGTGAAAAGGAAGAAAAAAAAAACAAAACAAAAAAAACAAAACACAAAACACTTATATAACCATATTTACTTTTTTTAAGCAGGCACACCAGCCTCATCAGGTTTAAGCTGATTAAAGAAAAACAAAAAACATAAAAGTCTAGTGGCAGATCTTCACTGCAGTCGTAGTTTAATGAATTTACTTTCTCCAGGGGCTAATCTGGTGCCCTCATTGAATTAATGTCCACTATTGCAATATAGCAAGAACAAAAAAAACACAACACAAAAACCAAAGAACAGCTACTTATTAGTCACATTCATCAACAGCCATTATTTGTGGTGGCACATACCCTTAAAAAAGACAATTTGGCAGCAAGAGCTGGCCTGTCATGGAAGAATGAATGCTATGCTAAATAATTGAGGCAAGCTTACAGATACAAGCCGGTTTTTATTAGAAAACATACATGGGAGAAGTTTTGAGCTTGTATGAAAGTTTGACATACAATGGAGCTTATTTATACAAATAAAGTACCTGTCCATCACTATAGAGTTTTATATAGCCTTGGCAAGTAAAGTTGAAAGAAAAAAAAAAAAAAAAAGTTTAACGAACAAAAGTTGGCAAAAAAGGCCAATACTGAGCCCAGTTCACATTATAGGTTTGTCAGCAAGTCTACTGTACTGTCACATTGGATACTGTCAAAATAACTACTGCTGGTAACCATGCATAAAGTTACCTACAGGGAAAAAAAAAAAAAAAAAAGTACGAGACTACAAGTCAGTGCCACTAGGACAAGTGGTATTTGTTATGTTAAAAGCAAAGAAAAGGTTCGCCACTTATTTTATAATCCAATCTCAAAGGAGAAAAAGTAAACTTGTTTTATTGAAAGAAAATACCCAAACTAACCATTTTAACACTTCGAATACCACTGCCTGTAGATGGATTTTAGTGTTAGGCTTGCACCATTGAAAATTTTCAGGTACACAGCTCTGATTTAATAATCTGACATTAACTCGTGAATAAAAAAGACCCATGTTTATTTAGGTCGAGCAATACTTTTTGCCCTGTTAGGCGAGGAATCACTGAACTACATAATTTTTAAGGTTAAAATCTTCTCAATTCTTTATTCCTGCTATAACTAGCACAATTTACAGGGCAGTATACCTGATGTAATGGGGTAACGGGAGACAAACTACAACAGATAAAAAGACCTCAGGAATGTACATCTAATCAACACTACATTGCATTAATCATCAGCTGCACTGCTTACAAACTGAGGCTATTACAGTCCTGAACAAGAAATGCCTCCTGTATAAGCTGCGGTAACTTTTCTGACTATGGATCATCGGCTGCTCCTGTAGTAGGTTTTATAGTTCCTCTAATGCACATGGACGACTGTCTCAAAGTAACCTGCAGCTTTCCTGACAACTCCTCGCTCTCTTGCTAAGAACTGTAGCCTGTTGAATGATATAGGACAAGAAGATTATTATTCAAGTGCTTCTTCAGCCAGTGAGATTCATCATCACAAGACAAAACCATTTTAAGTTACCTTTTCCTGTTGTAGACTCAAAACCTCCGGTTTCCGTAGCTTCCACCGCCACTTCCTCCTCCTCCACCACCACCACCACCACCAGATCCATAGCCACCTATAGGGATAAAAATTTACTTATGTGCAAGGAAAAGACCCTACAAACAGCTCACAGGGAAAGAGCTTATGACTACTCACCACCATAGGGGCCACTGCTACTTCCAGAGCTTCTTCCACTGAAGCTGCCACCTCCTCCTCCCCCCTTCATGGGACCATAGCTCGACTGTTGTTGGCCTCCATAGTTGCCAAAGTCATTGTAGTTGCCTAGAATAGACAGTTTTAAGACATTAACAATTTAATGTAAACTGCGTTACAAGTTTGCTTCTTTTATAAACTCTTGCAGTTGTGTTAAAGGACATTATCTGGGACGTTCCAAAAAAATTTAAAAAAAAATTGCATCCAAGTACTAACAAGCAGGTAAGTTGCAATTCCCAGTTTGTTCTTGTTTAGAAAAAAAACAAACAAAAAAAAGAAAACGACAAAAAAATAATGTCCCGGATACCTCCCTTTAAAGCAACAAGTAGTAAATTTGTACAACGAATATAAAAAGTTGTGGAAATACGCACACGCTTCTCATTAATTTTGAATGCTACTTACCACCTCCACCACCACCAAAGTTTCCGCCTTCATTGTAGCCATCATATCCACCACCACTTCCTCCACCATATCCACCACCTTGGTTTCCATAACCTGGGCTTCCACCATAACTTCTGTTGCCATAGCCAGGGCCGCCGCCACCACCACCACCATAATTGCCACCACCTGGTTTAACAAAGCAGAAGACATAACAGTTGTGTTATTCAATAGTACAATCTGGAATGGCTTCAGCAGCATCATGGCTGGCATTGTGTACACCAGTCTTTAGTGACCTGGCATAAATTGCATCAAATTCATTACAAGGTATGTGTGTACAGGCACTTAGCCACCCAAACTAAGCAGCTTTTTTCCGCCTAAATCTTTATTTACATGAATTTTAGTGGCAAGTTACACATGCATCATTTTAATAAAACAATGAACTGTATTTATAAACATGGCTTTGCATAACATTTCACAGTTGATATACTGCTATAAACGTAGGGGAATATAGAAAGGAAAAGACAAACCAGTAAAGGGTACACTATCTGGCCGTGAATGTGTGATGTGACCAAGTAGTGTCAGTTTTCTCGTGATGACATCCTTCTTGCAAACCAAGGAGGACAGCATCGTAAGATGGGAGTCACCAGAACAAGAGTGACACCCCTTGAACAGGACCACCCCCCGAAGGAGAGTATAATTAAAGTTATTTAATGTACAGATACAGCATTATAGTATACTGTATGTCAGCCCTGAAAGGTGGTGGCAGTTTCTCAGCCAAACCTAGTGACAGGTTTGCTTTAAAAGAATCAAACCCAAGACTACAGGACAGAAAACAGAACAGCCCTTCGTCAGGAATGTGTGGAAGTGGAATGAAAGCAGGAGGACACAGATATGGTCAATAAGTAAATACGGTAACAGTCGAAGTTGCAGGAGTAGCTTTAAAATGGTTTCTGCCCCATATTTTGTGTTAAACTTCATGACAAATTCAAGACCAAAAGAAAATCTGGAGATGCCATAGTGTGTGAGCATAAAAACAGGGGAGGTTCTGTGCTGCTGTCTTTTTTCTTTGCTGTGCATTATGGACAAGAGGAGTTACAGAAAACTGATGTAAAACCTGGTCACTAATCCTTTACAAGCAGATCCCCAGATGTATTATGTAGTTGAGAAGGGCAGGCTACATCTTATTACAAGGCTGATAAATACTCTGACTCTTACCATTGGGATGCAATTGTGAACTGATACACCATGCATGCAATTCTCTAGAGAATTTATAAAGACAGGTAAATGCGATTCTCCCAATTTATTCAGTGAGATCATGAAATGGTGATGGATGTCAAGCCGTGATCTGATCACAAGGCACTATTTACCATTCTGTACAAGGTCAGACAGTATCATCCCACACAATTAGTGCTTCCTAAAGAATTTCACCAGAATGGCTTAAATAAAACATGCAGCTCTGTAATACTGAACTAAAAAAAAAAAAAAAAAAAAAAAAAATCTGGCCTAAAGGAGGGGGCAAGAACTTCTATGACGAATTTAATTGTTCAGAAGACAATCTGAAAAAAACCTGAGCCTCCAAATGATGTATTTAACTGTGTGCATCAGTGTAAGGTCAAACATACCATCACCACCAAATCCATTGTATCCATCTCCTCCACCACCACCATAACCACCTCTGCCACCACCACCATAGCCGCCTGCAAAGATAAAATAGGAAAAAATAAAAAATATCCATAGAAGTCAGATCTGTTTATTTTTATAAAAATAATCAGAAGGTCCAACTTGCCTCTGTTCCCAAAGCCACTGCCGCCACCACCACCACCTCCGCTGCCTCCTCTTCCAAAGTTTCCTCCACCACTTCCATAATTTCCACCTCTGCCCATGAAATTGCTTCCTCCTCCACCACGGCCTAATATGAAAACAGAATGGTATTTAACTACTTCTCCCACACAGTCCTTTCCACAAAGCAAGTAAATAAAATACAAACCTCTCTGGGAACTGGCTGATAGCATCTCCTGCTTTGAAAGAGCTTTTTTCACTTCGCAGTTGTGGTCATTGATAGTGTGGTATTTCTGGACTAAAACACAAAAAGTATCAGTACCTTACCTTAGGTTACCTACTGTTAGAAAATAAAATAGTTCCCTATGAAATTGGCAGAAAACTGCCACTGTATACAGGGCTCCAGGAGAAAGCACTAAAGTCATCCACAGACCTTTTAAAATGTTTTGCAGAGCGCAAAAGGCACATTGAAAATATGCGGTAGCTAATGAAACCATGAGTGAAAAATACATCTAATCCACTTACCGACAATTTTATCAACTGTGTCGTGGTCATCAAATGTGACAAAAGCAAAACCACGTTTCTTTCCATTCTGACGATCTTCCATAACTTCAATTGATTCGATCTTGCCGTAGGTCTCAAAATAGTCTCGTAAATGGTATTCTTCAGTATCTTCTTTTATTCCGCCCACAAATATTTTCTTTACTGTGAGATGTGCTCCAGGTCTAACAGAGTCCTAGAAGGAGAATTGGTGGGGAGAGAAGTTGTTGCAAATCAGGAAGAAAAAAAATATAGATAGAAAAATAAACCATACATAAACCATACCTCTCTGGAAACTGCTCTTTTGGGTTCAACAACACGGCCATCAACCTTGTGTGGTCTGGCAGACATTGCAGCATCGACTTCTTCCACACATGAGTATGTGACAAAACCAAAGCCTCTGGAACGCTTTGTCTGTGGGTCTCTCATAACCTGAATATTAAATATAAATTAGCTGCTGCAGACTTCAATAAAGAAGGTGGTATACAAATCCCACCAAAAACATTGAAAGGTAAGAAAATTTAAGTATATATCCGGTTTAAACATATACAATGATTGTTAACTTCATTACATACAATTTCCTAAAGCCTTAGCCAAACAAAGCATGGCAACTACAGTAGCCTCTGGATGAATGAGAGACTCAATAGACTGCCATTTAATAGACTGATGTTCAGTATAGGACATGTCGCATTTTTGCTGTGGTTTTTTTCTGCAGGTCAAAACTGCTCTTAGTATAGAAGTGTGTATATGTATATATATATATATATATATATATATATATATATATAAAAAAAAGCAACATTCTGCAGTATTGCAATTCAGTCAAAAAAATATATAAAAATGAGCATGAGATTTCTGAAATCTCAGCTTTAGCTGGTACTGTAAAACGCAGGTTTTAATTTGCATTAAAAAAATGCAACATGTGAACATAGCCCGGGGACTATGACTAGTGTTGAGCATTCCGATACTGCAAGTATCGGGTATCGGCCGATACTTGCTGTATCGGAATTCCGATACCGAGATCCGATACTTTTGTGGTATCGGGTATCGAAACAACATTAATGTAATAATGTGTAAAAGAGAATTAAAATAAAAAATATTGCTATATTCACCTCTCCGACGCAGCCCGGACCTCAGCGAGGGAACCGGCAGCGTTGTTTGTTTAAAATTCGCGCGTTTACTTGGTTACGTGAAGTCCCGGCTTGTGATTGGTCGCGGCGGCCATGTTGCCGGGACACGGACCAATCACAGCAAGCCGTGACGTAATTTCAGGTCCTTGCAGGATTTTAAAATTACGTTCCGGCGTTGTGATTGGGCGCGTCATGGTCACATGGGCGACGTAACCAATCACAAGCTGGGACGTCACGGGAGGCTGGACACGCGCACATTTTAAAATGCGCGCGTCCAGCCTCCCGGCTTGTGATGTGATTGGTTGCATCGCGGTCAACCAAAGCCGGGACGTCACGGGAGGCTGGACAAGCGCGCATTTTAAAATACGCGCGTGTCCAGCCTCCCGTGACGTCACGGCTTGTGATTAGTTGCGTCGCCCATGTGACTGCGGCGCAACCAATCACAACGCAGGGACGTAATTTTAAAATCCTGCAGGACCTGAAATTACGTCACGGCTTGCTGTGATTGGTCTGCGTCCCGGCAACATGGCCGCCGCGACCAATCACAAGCCGGGACTTCACGTAACCACGTAAACGCGCGAATTTTAAACAAAGAACGCTGCCGGTTCCCTCGGTAAGGTGCCGGTTCCCTCGGAGAGGTGAGTATAGCAATATTTTTTATTTTAATTCTTTCTTTTACACATTAATATGGTTCCCAGGGCCTGAAGGAGAGTTTCCTCTCCTTCAGACCCTGGGAACCATCAGGAATACCGTCCCCGATACTTGAGTCCCATTGACTTGTATTGGTATCGGGTATCGGTATCGGATTGGATCCGATACTTTGCCGGTATCGGACGATACTTTCAAGTATCGGACGGTATCGCTCAACACTAACTATGACTAATTATCCAGCGACAAGTGTTCTTCAAAGGCTGGCATTTATGCGAGTAAGTGATCTTGGGCTTGCTTGTACTACAACTTCGTTATTTTAGATACAGAAATACAACTTACCACACAGTCTGTGAGCTTCCCCCATTGTTCGAAGTGCTCCCTGAGGCTGTCATCGGTGGTCTCAAAACTCAAGCCTCCAATAAAGAGTTTTCTCAATTGTTCAGGTTCTTTTGGTTCATGTCCCTGTTTGTGAGAGAAAAGGGAAAAAAAAAAAAAAGGTTAGCAGATCACCACATGGTTCACTATGGAACAACTCAACACATGTAATGACTAGAAGTGTCAGAATTATTTCTGCAAGCAAGTTTATAGTGAGGTTAGGAGAGCCAAACTAGCGGTGTAAACCCTTAATTGTCTAGACTGGTGGGATTTACAAAGCATGGTTGCAGGGAATGGGGTATGGGTACAATAATAGTGCATGATCCAGTCAGCCATAAAGAGAAAGTTTTATCCTTAGGGCTCACTCACCACTATTAACTAACCATTTTTCTTTATCAGGTAACACTAGGACTAATTATGTGATGGGACAGTTGCTGATCGACTTTTCACATACCAATTCAGCACGAGGGGAAAAAAAAAAAAAAAAAAAAAAAAAAAAAAAAAAGCCTTATGCTGCAAGATAATTCATAAGTCTCACACATTATGTTTGATGAGTTCCCCCAAACTCTGTGCATGAGATTTCTGAAATCTCAGTCTTTTCTAGTACTGTAAGGCTGTGTGCACACGTTCCGAATTTTTCACGTTCCCCCTTCCCCACCCACTATAAAAACGCGAAAAAAATGCATCCTATTAATAGAATTTGCAATTTGTGCACATGTTGCATCTTTTCTGCGAAAAAAAAAAACGCATTGCGGTAAAAATGCAGCATATTCATTAATTTTGTGGATTTTTCGCAGCTGTATTATTGCGTTAGGGAAGCTCCAGAATAAAAAACAAACATGCGGATTTCCTGCAGAAAAAGTCAAGTTTTGGTCAGGAAATTTCTGCAAGAAATCCTGACGTGTGCACATGGCCTAAGGATGCAGCTGAAAATTCACATAAAAAATATGAACATAGACTAAATCAGACGAAACTTGCCCATTCAAGGCAATGGCTGTGAGAAAATCTGACTGCACTTGGATGACATCTGAGTGCAGTCAAGATTTCTAGGGACACAGAAGGAGTCTTCTCCACAGTGTGCTCGATTCTCCCACCCCAAGAGAATTGGTCACAACCTGATCAGAGTGTCATTAGTATAATCGACCAGATTTTCTCCAATGACAGAATCTACAGTCGTGAGACCCTTGCTTTGGGGTTGGCCAGATGACCACTATTTGGTCAATATTCACTTGAACAAAAAAAACCCTGCAGAAATGGGGTTACTTTGCAGGTTAATAGTATTAATTTCCCCTGGCAGTGTGCCAGTGCCACAGTTAAAGCCTCCTTTGTATAGCCAGAGTGGTGACCCCCATGACGGAAACCCAAAAGCAGCCTGGAGGAATAAAGTTTAGTTTCCCTTGGCAGTGGGGCTTTAAGTGCAGGTCAATAGTGTTTTGATGATGTCTATGTGTTGTGGAATTAAGGTGCTGTATAAGCAAAGCATGATATAAAATACATACACCCTTTATGCATACTTACAGTATCATCTGATGACCCCCAGTGATCCTAAAAAAACAAAAAGAAACAGTATATAAATTATGAAAGACATGACCAATTAACATTCAACCCAAATAAAAGCAAATCAAAGTACCTACAAGTCGACGACTGCCAGCTCTCCTCTGCGCAAAGCTAGTTTCTCTTATCCCAGAAAATTGGGCCAGCTATGCTAGTAACTCTGATAAATTCTCCATTCCAACAGTCCGTGGAAAACTGGAGCGCACTGATATCAGCCGAGTATGGTCTAATTTTCACCAGACACGAATGGTCAAGTGGGATCCGATAATTGGATGCAAATCGTGCACGCTGCGTTTATTGCTCAAGGCTTTGCCATGGCCACCATAGTCAGAGCTACATAAGCAAGTGTAAGCCAGTCCTAAATACTGTAAGGTCGCAGTTTATGGATCAATACAAAAACATTTGTAGTGTTTTTCTGGCCATTGCATCCGGGTTTAAAAAAGAAAAAAAAAAGCCCACGCACAACACAAGTTGAACAGCCTGGAAAATAAGTGCCTTTTGACTATGTATAAAATAAAAACTTTTGCATCACCATATTCATACTGACCTGGCAAATCAATTTGCTAGATTAAGTTTAGAGCAAAAATCAAAATGTCAAAAAAAAAAAAAAAAGTGAGCGTATGTTCTCACATGGTTATTATCAAGAGGGAGGAAGAAAAAAAAAAAATGTCTGCAGCAGGAATGAGGAAGAAAAAAAATGTCTGCAGCAGGAATGTGTTAATCTCCCCGCTCCAGAACAGTCCGGAATCGCCATCCCAGCATTTATAACATTAGAATAGATTCATATTGTGCAGCGCGGCCAAATAGGAACATCCCCTTTAATTCGCCGAACACGCGCCCTTTAATGACAAGTCCCCCCTCCCGGCTTTGTCTCGGCACATGATCCCTGACGTCGGCATGGCTCCCATTTTGCCTTCTCCTCGCCTCATGATGGCCGCCATTTGCAGGCCCCAGCATGGAGGCGGGAGGAGAGCAGCGAGAGACTTCACGGCTCCCTCCCAGACAGCAGCGGCACCTCACACTGCCCAAGGGCAAAAACCAGGCGGAGGTTCTCGGGGCATGCTGGAACTTGTAGTTCTGTTGGACGCATTGTCTTGTGTTTCGGCTGCTCAGCGAACTATAAATCCCAGCAAGCCCTCGTCTTCAATAATAGGAGCTAAACGAGCCGCGGCGCAGAGCTACGATATCCTGCATATAAAATGGCGGCACAAGACGGTCCGATCCCTTCACTGTAATTACCGACAGGCCTCAGTAACCTTTAGCCGTATGTGACGCAGCTGCAGCAGCCTGCTTCCGCCATGACTACAGTAAAACAACGCGTGGACTCTTTCGGCGGCCACTTACCTCCATTCCTGGTCGGGGCATGGCGCCAGACGTGCAGCAGCTCTACCAGCGCGGCCGCAAGGAGAAGAAGAAGAGGGAGAAAGAACCTTCGCTGCGTGACGTTACCGCCGTTCAAGGCGCCAAACCCGCCCCCCGAGCCTCGCTTCCGCTCTAGCCACGCCCACTCACTGTGCGGCGCCTCATGATTGAGGAGGCAGCCGCCATTTTGTGCACATAAAATGGGCGGGAAAAAAACGTCTTTGTTAAAGTAGCCGAACCCTAAGCTAGCGACTGATAATAAATAATAATAAAGATGATAATACCGTTAATGATGTAGAAACGCAGTGTAATGAGCACTACCGCCGAAACATCGAGTAACTGCACACAAGCTTATTACTGATGGCTATAGTCTGCCTCAGGGCATGTTCACAGGAGCATATTACAGAGCACACACATATTCTAGCACTGTGCTACTGCACGTGGGTGATTTTCCTCACAGACCAATAAATCATTGTGCAATTTACAGACCAGTGTGAGCAACATGGCCATATGAAGACTTGGGACTGAAATTACAGACGTGACTGACATTGTCCTTATCCGCATGGTGGACATGCTCACCGAGCAGGTTATTTTCCCAATTTGCAGGTGTGCTTACAGCAAGTGTTAGTACGGCCATCTAAATATGGCTGCAGTCGAACATCCGTGTGCAGTGTCTGTGCGCCGTCCGATTTTTTTGTACTGTAAACGGACCCAAAGAGTTTTGTGGATGTATCCACACATCCGTGAAAGTGGCAGATCCACGTGTGAGATCCTTGAGACTCGCAGCAGGTCCCGTTCGGATGCGATTTTGATGATTAGAATAGGATACACTCAATGGGTTTCAAAAAAGTTGAAGAGCACACATGTAGGAGCTGGATCAGTATATTATTATTATTTATTTATATAGCACCATTGATTCCATGGTGCTGTACATGAGAAGGGGTTACATACAAATTACAGATATCATTTACAGTAAGCAAACTAACAATTACAGACTGATACAGAGGGGAGAGGACTCTGCCCTTGTGGGCTTACATTCTACAGGATGGTGGGGAAGGAGACAATAGATTGAGGGTTGCAGGAGCTCCGGTGTTGGTGAGGTGGTAGCTCCGGTAGTGGTGAGGAGGCAGCGGGGTCAATGCAGGCTGTAGGCTTTCCTGAAGAGGTGGGCTTTCAGGTTCCATCTGAAGGATCCGAATGTGGTTGATAGTCGGACGTGATGGGGCAAAGAATTCCAGAGGATGGGGGATATTCAGGAGAAGTCTTGGTGGCGGTTGGGTGAGGAGCGAACAAGTGAGGAGAGAAGGAGGTCTTGGGAAGACCGGAGATTACGTGAGGGAAGATATCGGGAGATTAGTTCAGAGATTTATGGAGGAGACAGGTTATGGATGGCTTTGTAGGTCAGAATTAGTAAGAGGGGTATATGGGGTATCTAGATAGAGGTAGCACCTCTGGTGGAGTGCTTGCCGTGTCCTTTTTGGACAGCTCTTCCATCTTTGGTCCTCATCTGATGCTCAACTCTCACCTGTACCTCCAAGTAGCTGCTAGCATGCGGCAGCGGGTACACCCCGGAACACCGCCTCGGCAGGCGGGCCAAACCAGGTGAGGGTAGCTGTTGGGTTTCTTTGAGACCTACAGTGATTTTCAAGGGTTTGCCTACCCTTGCATGTGAAGACTGGATATGGCAGACTGTGCGGAAGAAACCAAGATTCAACGGACAGACAAGCGATTTCCAGCACAGCGTTGTGGAGCGCTGAGAGGGCGCAGCGAGGCACATATAGGACGCTGCTGGCCATCCACTGCACCCTGACCTATCTCCAGTTGTCTCGCCTAGTTCTTGCCACCGGGGCTCGATAGGTACGGGCGAGAGAGTGAGGTTGACGACTGCGCAACTCTTCCTCACTTTAATCCAAGTCAAGCGCAAGTCATGACTTCAACCACTGCGTATCAAAAGTCCTGTGGCGATGGGAGAGTGGCAAAGCAGCAGGTGTGGAGTCACTGGAAGCTGTAGTCACGAACATGCACGCAGGCGGCCCAGGCCATATGGTCGCTCTCCACTGGACCGAAGCAGCAGTGGAATTCGGCAGCCTCCTGGGTGTCTGAGCAATCCTGTTCAGGATCACCTCAGGAGCACGTGCAGCTGAAGATAGGAAAATCTTTGACACAAAAAGAAAGCGCGCTGTACGCAAGGCACAAGTAAAATCTGGTGTACTGACCACATCTGCTTCCTTATGTCAAGTATGTGGGCGAACCTTCAGGGCCCGGATTGGACTCATCATCCACCTCCGGACCCATAACTACTAATCCTCTTCTAACCCGGAAGTCATGGTCATCTTTGAAAACGAAGGACAAACATCATTAGTAAGATGGATACGCTGAGGGAATGGGAGCCAGTGAAGAGATTTGCAGAGGGGAGAAGCGGAGGAGTATCGAGGAGAGAGATGAATTAGGCAGCAGAGTTAAGGATGGACTGGAGAGGTGCAAGGGTGTTAGCTAGGAGGCCACAGAAAAGGATGTTGCAGTAGTCGAAGTGGGAGATGATGAGGGAATGCACAAGCATTTTAGTAGATTGACGGTTGAGGAAAGGACGAATTCTGGAGATATTTTTGAGCTGGAGGTGACAGGAGGTGGCAAGAGCTTGGATGTGCGGTTTGAAGGACAGCGCAGAGTCAAGGGTTACTCTGAGGCAGCGGACTTCCGGTACAGGGGAAAGCGTGATGTTGTTAATTGCGATAGGTCAGGTAAGGAAGATGTATGAGATGGAGGAAAGATGATGAGTTCAGATTTGTCCACATTGAGTTTGAGGAAGCGAGAGGAGAAGAAGGAGGATATGGCTGATAGACCCTCCGGGATTCTGGACAGCAGAGAGGTGACGTCTGGGCCAGAGAGGTAGATCTGAGTGTCATCAGCATAAAGGTGGTACTGGAATCCATGGGACTTTATGAGGTGTCCCAGGCCAAGTGTATAGATTGAGAAGAGTAGGGGTCCTAGAACAGAGCCTTGGGGGACTCGAACAGAGAAACGGTGGGATGAGGAGGTAGAGTGGGAGTGGGAGACGCTGAATGTGCAGTTGGAAAGGTATGAGGGGATTCAGGATAGGGCAAGGTCTTTGATGCCAAAGGAGGAGAGGATCTGTAGTAGGAGGCAGTGGTCAGCTGTGTCGAAAGCAGAGGACAGGTCTAGAAGGAGGAGTATAGAGTATTGTCCGTTGTTACAGAACCCCTCAGCAACCAGATTATGTTGTGCAGTATATGTATGTATAATAGTTTCCATGTGAGAGGCATGTCCCTAATGCATCAGCCCACAGGCTGCGCCCCTGGGCAGAGGGGACAAGATATCCCCCTTCTGACCTCTCCCACCTTTGTAATTCCCACAGTAAATATCGGCAGGCTCCGGCCCCCTGCGGATATTGTAATGTATGTCTGGCCTGTCGCTTTTCAATAGGCCTGCCCTCTGTACCTGTGTGATATATATTCTGTGTCCTGTGAGTAAAGTGTTGTTATACTGGAAATACGTGGAGAAGCAGTGATATTTTATATGTGCCCATGTAATCAAGGAATTCCAGCCAGCGTCCTTCATTCAGACTCCAGCTAAAGCAGAGTGGACCTCCTGAAACACGGGGTGGTACTAAAGAGGTACTCCAGCACGGTAGACCCCGATACACTGGTGGCAGACAGCGGGATGTGATACCACTTCTACAGGAGGAAAGGAATGAATGGAAAACAGCTACCAGAAGTTAAAGAGGACTACATTAAAAGATTGTGGAAGCCCGAGGGTTAATCGCTAGCAACAAGACAAAAGCGGATTTGATAGCAGCCATCATGGAACACGACAGTGCAGCGCCCTCCAATGTGAACGTGGAGGAGACTGAATTCCAGAGGGAGGTAAAGAACAGACTGGCGTTCCATGGCCCGAACCCTGCAGTAGAGATCATACGAGAGGTGATGGCTGATGTGCATACTGATCTGAAGGAAAAGATGGCCGAGCGGATCAGGATAGAGCTAGCCAAGATGGACCAAAGTGGAGCTGGCCAAGATGGAGATGGCAAAGCCGAGAGAGGAGAGTCAGCGAGCAGGGGGAGCTCTGACCTCCGACCAGGTACCTTCAACAGTAAGCCACAAAAAGATCCAGTATAATGCCTTCCAACAGTTGGGGGAGGCAGAGGAAGACATTGATGGCTTTCTGCAGGACTTTGAGCGGCAGTGTGCCCTTCATCAAGTGAAGCCGGAGGAACGAGTTCAGATTCTGGTCAGCAAGCTGACCGGCCGGGCAGCGGACGCCTATTGCACGGTACCTGATGAGGACTGTATGGACTACGAGCGGATCAAAGAAGTGATCTTGGCCCGGTATGCGCTGACACCAGAGGCATACCGCCAAAAGTTCCGCGGACTTATAAAACGCGTAACTGATACCCACACTGAATGGGCCTGTAAATTTCAGCGGTCACTGCTACAGTGGGTACAAGGGAGCCAAGCAACCACTAAGGAGGACGTTCTCCAGCTCTTCTTGTTAGAACGATTCTTTAATGGACTAACCCCCGAGACACAGGGATGGCTTCGGGACAGGCGGCCAATGACTCTTGAGGAGGCCGCACATCTGGCCGATGAACATCATGATGCCAGGAGGCCTCAGTTGTCCGGATCAAAGATGGTCGCTAGGGGTCCGCCCATGGACCTGGAGGCCCCCAAACCACCGAAGATTGTAGGGGGACCAGCTAAAAACCTGGCCTACTACAGTCCCCCTGGGGCACGATGCCACACCTGCCATCAGCTGGGCCACCTGCAAAGACGATGTCCCAACCGGAGTCAGCATACCCAGTGGCCAAAGGCGGGAACAGCTACCTTCAGCCGGGCCGCTGTACACTGCTACCAAGGCGAAGCTGACCCGGCATTGGGGGCTACGACTAACCAGGGGGTGGAAGTGATGGAGGAAGTGCTGCATGAAGTAGACCCCGTTCAGGCAGCCCGGGCAGATAATCGACAACAGCATCGACAGGTCGTGTGGGTTAATGGGAAACGTATGCAGGGACTAAGAGATTCCGGGGCAACTTTGACCCTTGTGAAGCCTCATCTCGTCCGGGACCAAGAGAAGACGGACAGGACAGTGGCAGTCCGTGTAGCAGGGGGAGCCATACATCGACTGCCCACTGCGAGGATTCACCTGAACTGGGAGTCCGGGATGGCCTTGTTGAGGTCGGCTTGATGGAGGATTTGCCTGCAGACGTCTTGCTGGGAAATGACTTGGGGCCCATGTTGTCTGCCTTCTCGGTTGCCCCTCTGGCTGAGACATATCCTGTGACCACCCGGAGACAAGCTCGAGCTGCGGAGGCGGAATCACACTCAGAGGAGGCCAAGGTAAGACATCCCAGCCCTACACGTATTCCCATAGCCAGACACATTTCTTGGGCCACCCCAGATGAATTTAAGAGGGAGTTAATTGAGGATCTTTCATTGGAGGGATATTGTGGGAATGCACAGGAGGGGAGAGGGGTACTGGAAGGGGAACAGTTTGTATGGAAGCAGGGACTCCTCTACCAGATCACAGAGCAGCACCACACAGGGACGAGCCCCACTATAAAACGACAGCTGGTAGTTCCCAAGAAGTGTAGGCAGGAGTTACTGCGAATCTCTCATGACATACCCTTGGCCGGGCACTTCGGCGTCAGTCGCACCAGGCATCGTCTGACACAAAACTTCTTTTGGCCGGGGGTAACCTATGATGTTCATCAGTACTGCCAGACCTGTGACAGTTGCCAGCGCATTGGCAAAAGGGGTGATCGATGCAAGGCCAAATTACGCCCCCTCCCCATTGTGTAGGAACCATTTAGCCGAGTAGCGGTCGATCTGATAGGGCCGTTAGCCAAAACCAGTCCATCAGGGAAAAGGTATATATTGACAGTGGTAGATTATGCCACACGGTATCCAGAGGCGGTTGCATTACCTAACATACTGGCAGAGACGGTGGCGGCTGCCCTGCTCCAGGTTTTCTCATGGGTTGGATTTCCCCGGGAGATTATCTCGGACCAGGGTACACAGTTTACAGCAGAGGTGACCAACCAACTGTGGAAGCTGTGCGGCGTAAAGTCCATTAGAAGCGCCCCGTACCACCCACAAACCAATGGGTTGTGTGAACGCTTTAACGGGACATTAAAACAACTCATTGGGACTTTTACCAGGACTTACAGGGACTGGGAGAAATTCTTGCCACACCTCCTGTTTGCCTATCGGGAGGTGCCCCAAGAATCCACGGAGTTCTCCCCGTTTGAACTGGTATACGGGAGGAGGGTAAGGGGACCCCTAGACTTAGTGCTAGAACACTGGGAAGGGGAGGGCATCATAGAAGGGGTACCTATTGTACCCTATGTGCTGGAATTCCGGGACCGCCTACAGGAGCTGACCCAGGCTGTACGTGGGTACATGCAGGTGGCCCAGCGGTGCCAGCGCGTATGGTACGATCGGAGGGCCAGAGAACGCACCTTGGAAATAGGACAGAAGGTCCTGGTGTTAGAGCCCACTAGGCAGAACAAGTTCCAAGCTGCATGGCAGGGGCCCTACCAGGTAGTGGGGAAAATAGCCGACACCACCTATAATGTTGCCGATTATGACGACCCCAGGGTTATCCGCATGTTCCACGTAAATATGCTGAAGCCCTACCCGGAGCGCCATGAAGAGGTAGTGGCCATCTGTGCACCTGAAGCAGAGGATTTAGCCGGACTTCCCTTGCCGGATGTCTTAGGGGAAAGGACTGAGTCTAAAACATGGGACCAGGTACACTGGGGTGAAGACCTAGGTCCCCGGGAGAGACAGCAGGCGGAGGCGTTGTTGAGGCAGCGACAGAGGATGTTTTCAGGGAGACCAGGGTACACTCGCCTGGCACAACACAAGGTTGAGACCCAGGATCAGACCCCCCTGCGACAACCCCCCCTTCCACGTCCCTGAGTCTGTACGAGAAGGGATGCGACAAGAGATACAAGAGATGTTGCATTTAGGGGTCATTGAAGAGTCAGATAGTCCCTGGGCATCCCCCGTAGTGTTAGTGCCCAAGAAGGATGGGACTACACGGTTTTGTGTAGACTATCGTAAGCTCAATGAGAAAACGGTGACAGATGCGTATCCCATGCCGCGTGTGGATGAGTTGTTAGACCGGCTGGCGGGGGCAAAGTATTTGACCACCATCGATCTATGCAAAGGCTACTGGCAGATTCCCCTTAGTCCTGACGCTATTCCCAAGTCGGCATTTGTCACCCCGTTCGGCTTATTCTAGTTTCGAGTTATGCCATTCGGGAAGAAGACTGCCCCGGCGACCTTCCAGAGGCTAGCTGACCGGCTTCTGGATGGTCTCCAAGAATATGCCTGTGCCTACCTGGATGACATCGCCATCTACAGCGCGCCATGCGAAGAGCATCTAAATCACCTAGAGACAGTATTGGACAGGATCCACAAGGCCGGAATCACCCTGAACCCAAACAAGTGTCACGTGGGCAAAGCAGAGGTTCAGTATTTAGGGCATTGGGTGGGAAGTGGGAAACAGCGACCAGAACCAGCCAAGATTGAGGCCATAGCCAAATGGCCCACCCCACGCACTAAAACCCAGGTCATGGCGTTTCTAGGGACAGCGGGGTATTACAGGAAATTCGTTCCCAATTACAGTAGCATAGCCAAGCCCCTCACTGATCTGACCTGTAAGAACCATCCCCGCCAGGTAACCTGGACCCCAGAGTGTGAGGAAGCCTTCCGCCAGCTAAAGGACGCCCTCACCAATACCCCTGTATTGGCCGCACCCGATCCAAATAAACGTTTCCTTGTTCACACAGACGCTTCTATGTTTGGATTGGGGGCAGTACTGAGCCAAGTCGGGCCGGACGGCCAAGAACACCCGGTAGCTTACCCAGAGGTGTATCTAGCGTTTCTGGCACCCGGGGCAAGAATTCATTTTGGACATATGCCCCCCATCAGCCCCATCATTGTCCTCTCCTCCTCCACCATCCTGTCATGATCTCCATGGCCAGAGAACTAGCATAAGCCTCTATAGGAACAAGCTCTTGGAAGATGTAACTATACTGACCATGAACTAAACCTACCGCATCATCTAGAAGTAGCCAGGTAGCATGTCCTACTTTTTATCCCTATATGCCCAGCGCCGGCCGGAGAACTAAATAATGCTAGCAGAGGGAAATATAAGACCTGACTCACCTCTAGAGAAATGCCCAAAAAAAAGGAGACAGAAGCCCCCCACATATATTGGCGGTGATATGAGATGAAACAACAAACGCAGCAGGAAAATAGTTTTAGCAAATTTGAGGTCCGCTTTCTAGATAGCAGAAGACAGAAAGCATACTTTCATGGTCAGTAGAAAACCCTAACAAAACACATCCAGAAATTACTTTAGGACTCTGGCATTAACTCATAATACCAGAGTGGCAATTCCTGATCAACAAGAGCTTTCCAGACACAGTAACGAAACTGCAGCTGTGAACTGGAACCAAAATACAAAAACAAAACATGGACGAATGTCCAACTTATCTAGTAGATGTCTGGGAGCAGGAACAAGCACAGAGAGGCTTCTGATAACATTGTTGACCGGCAAGCATCTAACAGAGAAGCCAGGTTATATAGCGACACCCAGATCTAATCAGAACAGGTGAACAGGGAAGATGATGTCACAAGTTCAATTCCACCAGTAGCCACCGGGGGAGCCCAGAATCCAAATTCACAACAGTACCCCCCCCTCAAGGAGGGGGCACCGAACCCTCACCAGAACCACCAGGGCGATCAGGATGGGCCCTATGAAAGGCACGAACCAGATCAGAGGCATGAACATCAGATGCAGTGACCCAAGAATTATCCTCCTGGCCATATCCCTTCCACTTGACCAGATACTGGAGTCTCCGTCTGGAAACACGGGAGTCTAGGATTTTTTCCACAACGTACTCCAACTCACCCTCAACCAACACCGGAGCAGGAGGCTCAACGGAAGGCACAACCGGTGCCTCATACCTGCGCAATAACGACCGATGAAAAACGTTATGAATAGAAAAGGATGCAGGGAGGTCCAAACGGAAGGAAACAGGGTTAAGAATCTCCAATATTTTATACGGACCGATGAACCGAGGCTTAAACTTAGGAGATGAGACCCTCATAGGGACAAAACGAGAAGACAACCACACCAAATCTCCAACACAAAGCCGAGGACCAACACGACGGTGACGGTTGGCAAAAAGCTGAGTCTTCTCCTGGGACAACTTTAAATTGTCCATCACCTGCCCCCAGATATGATGCAATCTCTCCACCACCGCATCCACTCCAGGACAATCCGAGGATTCCATCTGACCGGAGGAAAATCGAGGATGGAACCCCGAATTACAGAAAAACGGGGAAACCAAGGTGGCAGAGCTGGCCCGATTATTGAGGGCGAACTCCGCCAATGGCAAAAAAGCAACCCAATCATCCTGGTCAGCAGACACAAAACACCTCAGATATGTCTCCAGGGTCTGATTAGTCCGCTCGGTCTGGCCATTAGTCTGAGGGTGAAAAGCAGACGAAAAAGACAAATCTATGCCCATCCTAGCACAAAATGCCCGCCAAAATCTAGACACAAATTGGGTTCCTCTGTCAGAAACGATATTCTCAGGAATACCATGCAAACGAACAACATTTTGAAAAAACAGGGGCACCAACTCGGAAGAAGAAGGCAATTTGGGCAGGGGAACCAAATGAACCATCTTAGAAAAACGGTCACACACCACCCAGATGACAGACATCTTCTGAGAAACAGGCAGATCTGAAATAAAATCCATCGAGATGTGTGTCCAAGGCCTCTTAGGAATAGGCAAGGGCAACAATAATCCACTAGCCCGAGAACAACAAGGCTTGGCCCGAGCACAAACGTCACAAGACTGCACAAAGCCTCGCACATCTCGTGACAGGGAAGGCCACCAGAAGGATCTTGCCACCAAATCCCTGGTACCAAAAATTCCAGGATGACCTGCCAACGCAGAAGAATGCACCTCAGAGATGACTTTACTGGTCCAATCATCAGGAACAAACAGCCTATCAGGCGGACAACGATCCGGTCTATCCGCCTGAAACTCCTGCAAGGCCCGCCGCAGGTCTGGAGAAACGGCTGACAAGATAACTCCCTCCTTAAGAATACCTGTGGGGTCAGAGTTGCCAGGTGAATCAGGCTCAAAACTCCTAGAAAGGGCATCCGCCTTAACATTCTTAGAACCTGGTAGGTACGATACCACAAAATTAAACCGAGAAAAAAATAATGACCAGCGCGCCTGTCTAGGATTCAGGCGCCTGGCGGTCTCAAGATAAATCAAATTTTTGTGGTCAGTCAATACCACCACCTGATGTCTGGCCCCCTCGAGCCAATGGCGCCACTCCTCAAACGCCCACTTCATGGCCAAAAGCTCCCGATTCCCAACATCATAATTCCGCTCAGCGGGCGAAAATTTACGGGAAAAGAAGGCACAAGGCCTCATCACGGCGCAGTCAGAACTTTTCTGCGACAACACTGCCCCAGCTCCGATCTCAGAAGCGTCGACCTCAACCTGAAAAGGAAGAGTCACATCAGGCTGACGCAACACAGGGGCAGAAGAAAAACAGCGCTTAAGCTCCTGAAAGGCCTCCACAGCATCAGGGGACCAATTAGCAACATCAGCACCCTGTCTAGTCAAATCGGTCAATGGCTTAACGACATCCGAAAAACCAGAAATAAATCGACGATAAAAGTTGGCAAAGCCCAAAAATTTCTGAAGACTTTTAAGAGAAGAGGGCTGCGTCCAATCACAAATAGCTTGAACCTTGACAGGATCCATCTCAATGGAAGAGGGAGAAAAAATATATCCCAAAAAGGAAATTCTCTGAACCCCAAAAACGCACTTAGAACCCTTGACACACAGAGAATTAGACCGCAAAACCTGAAAAACCCTCTTAACTTGCCGGACATGAGAGTCCCAGTCATCCGAAAAAATCAGAATATCATCCAGATACACTATCATAAATTTATCCAAAAAATCGCGGAAAATATCATGCATAAAGGACTGGAAGACTGAAGGGGCATTAGAAAGACCAAAAGGCATCACCAAATACTCAAAGTGGCCCTCGGGCGTATTAAATGCGGTTTTCCACTCATCCCCCTGCCTGATCCGCACCAAATTATACGCCCCACGGAGATCAATCTTAGAGAACCACTTGGCCCCCTTTATGCGAGCAAACAAATCAGTCAGCAACGGCAATGGGTATTGATATTTAACCGTGATTTTATTCAAAAGCCGATAATCAATACATGGTCTCAAAGAGCCGTCTTTTTTTGACACAAAGAAAAAACCGGCTCCTAAGGGAGATGACGATGGACGAATATGTCCCTTTTCCAAGGACTCCTTTATATATTCTCGCATAGCAGTATGTTCAGGCACAGACAGATTAAATAAACGACCCTTTGGGTATTTACTACCCGGAATTAAATCTATAGCACAATCGCACTCACGGTGCGGAGGTAGTGAACCAAGCTTGGGTTCTTCAAAGACGTCACGATAGTCAGACAGGAACTCAGGGATTTCAGAGGGGATAGATGATGAAATGGACACCAAAGGTACGTCCCCATGAGTCCCCTTACATCCCCAGCTCAACACAGACATAGCTCTCCAGTCAAGGACTGGGTTGTGAGACTGCAGCCATGGCAATCCCAGCACCAAATCCTCATGTAGATTATACAGCACTAGAAAACGAATAGTCTCCTGGTGATCCGGATTAATACACATAGTCACTTGTGTCCAGTATTGTGGTTTATTATTAGCCAATGGGGTGGAGTCAATCCCCTTCAGAGGAATAAGAGTTTCCAAAGGCTCTAAATCATACCCACAACGATTGGCAAAGGACCAATCCATAAGACTCAAAGCGGCGCCAGAGTCGATATAGGCGTCAGTAGTAATAGATGACAAAGAGCAAATCAGGGTCACAGACAAAATAAATTTAGACTGTAAAGTGCCAATGGAAACAGATTTATCAAGCTTTTTAGTACGTTTAGAGCATGCTGATATAACATGAGTAGAATCCCCACAATAGAAACACAACCCATTTTTCCGTCTAAAATTCTGCCGCTCGCTTCTGGACAGAATTCTATCACACTGCATGCTTTCTGGCGTCTTCTCAGTGGACACCGCCAGATGGTGCACTGGTTTGCGCTCCCGCAGACGCCTATCGATCTGAATGGCCATTGTCATGGACTCATTCAGACCCGCAGGCACAGGGAACCCCACCATAACATCCTTAATGGCATCAGAGAGACCCTCTCTGAAAGTAGCCGCCAAGGCACACTCATTCCACTGAGTAAGCACAGACCATTTACGGAATCTTTGGCAGTAAATTTCAGCTTCATCTTGCCCCTGCGATAGGGACATCAAAGTTTTTTCTGCCTGAAGTTCCAAATGAGGTTCCTCATACAGCAAGCCCAAGGCCAAAAAAAACGCATCCACATTGCGCAACGCAGGATCCCCTGGTGCCAATGCAAAAGCCCAGTCTTGAGGGTCGCCGCGGAGCAAGGAAATCACAATCCCAACCTGCTGTGCAGAGTCTCCAGCAGAACGAGATTTCAGGGACAAAAATAGCTTACAATTATTTCTAAAATTCTGAAAGCTAGATCTATTCCCTGAGAAGAATTCCGGCAAAGGAATTCTCGGCTCAGATACCGGAGCATGAATAATAAAATCTTGCAAATTTTGTACTTTCGTGGTGAGATTATTCAAACCTGCAGTTACACTCTGAAGATCCATTATTAACAGGTGAACACAAAGCCATTCAAAGATTATAAGGAGAGAGAAAAAAAAGAAAGACTGCAGCATAGACAGACTGGCAAGTGATCCAATTAAGAGCACAGAAAAAAAAAAACAAAAAAAAACTCTCAGCAGACTTCTTATTTCTCTCCTTTCTCAGCCAAGGATTTTAACCCTTTAGCTGGCCGGTCAAACTGTCATGATCTCCATGGCCAGAGAACTAGCATAAGCCTCTATAGGAACAAGCTCTTGGAAGATGTAACTATACTGACCATGAACTAAACCTACCGCATCATCTAGAAGTAGCCAGGTAGCATGTCCTACTTTTTATCCCTATATGCCCAGCGCCGGCCGGAGAACTAAATAATGCTAGCAGAGGGAAATATAAGACCTGACTCACCTCTAGAGAAATGCCCAAAAAAAAGGAGACAGAAGCCCCCCACATATATTGGCGGTGATATGAGATGAAACAACAAACGCAGCAGGAAAATAGTTTTAGCAAATTTGAGGTCCGCTTTCTAGATAGCAGAAGACAGAAAGCATACTTTCATGGTCAGTAGAAAACCCTAACAAAACACATCCAGAAATTACTTTAGGACTCTGGCATTAACTCATAATACCAGAGTGGCAATTCCTGATCAACAAGAGCTTTCCAGACACAGTAACGAAACTTATATATATGTACCAGTAGCGCTTCAAACCAAATATGTCCTGCAGCGAGTATGGGCACAGTACCACGTCTGTGCCAATAAAGATATAGAAAAAATGTTATATGATACTCGCGCTGGAAGCGGATATAAACAATATCCACTATGAGGACAAAAAACAGAGAGAGTGATGACTATGCTGACTAGCCAAAGGAATGAACAATGCAAGATAAATAAAAATATATCTGATGTCTAATTAAATCTACTGCCTAATCAATGTAAAATACTGTGGCTGGAAAGAGAAAAATGCGTGCATGAAAAAAATACCTTTGTGAAGATGTGATGATGATAACAAGTCTCTAGTCCTTCAGGTGATCTTATTTCTGCATCTCGTTGCAGCCACAGTGGATTTTGAATAATACCTTCTGAGGAGCGAGCTGTGGACAATGCCCCGGCCGGTAGCAAAATGTCCTGCGTCCGCTTCCTCCGTGCAGTAAGGGAACGCTGCTGGTTTCAGCCGTTAGGTTCTCTGCATCCGCAGGACCTTCCGTGACGTCACGGTCACGTGTAGATACACGTGACTGGCTTAGAAAGGCTACAGAGGGAAGGAGGGACCAATTCCTACGCGTTTCGGTAACAAACGTGTACCTTCTTCAGGGATGGTCCGTGGTGTGTGAAACATCCCTATATAGCATGCAGCGATCACCTGACTGTATTACATGTTGAAGGCAAATAATTCAATTTCGCTGTTCAGGCCTTTAGGAGCCAGAGTATCGAGTTCAAAAATCATCCTAGTTTCTTCTCTGGACATCTGTTGAATAAAATTGCCTCTTCTCCAACTTTCATGCACTATTTTGAGGCCGGTTATAGTGATATCTTTAGAAGAGCCCCCATGATGGGTCAAAAAATGCTTTGAAAGTGGGTGTCCCTGGAATTTTTTATTTATGTTCCTCATATGTTCGTTAATCCTGATCTGGAGAGAACGTTTGGTCCTCCCTATATATATCTTGTCGCAGGGGCACTTAATAGAATAAATGACCCCTTTCGTATTACAAGATATAAAATCCTTAATTTGCCAGTTAACAGTCCCATTAGAAAATATAGACTGTTTTTTTGTTCTCAATAATTTACAGGATTTACACTTTGAGCAAGGATAAAAGCCAGGTTGTTTAGTAATAAAAGAATATTTTTTTGGAACATTAAAACGTGGGACAGTAGGGGCTATAGTGTTCCCCAGATTTCTAGCCTTCTTGTAGATAAACCGTGGGCGTTCCGGGAGCTCCTCGCCAATAATTTTATCTTCTTTTAAGATATCCCAGTGCCTGTTTACTATTTTTCTCAACAGATGAGTATTGGCACTAAACCGTGTAATAATAGGGACCTTATCTAGTAATAGATCCCCATTGGTTTTTTCTTTGTTTTGGAGAAGGTTAGATCTGGGTAAGGCTTCCACCAGATGCTTTGTTGTGGCCAATGAAGTCCGAGAATAGCCTTTTTGGGCAAATTTATTCATTAAAGATTCGGCCTCCCTATTAAAATCATGGACTTGGGAGCAATTTCTATGTGCTCGGATTAACTGGCTCTTCGGGATGTTGAGAAGCCAGCTGGGGAGGTGACAGCTGTCCACGGCAATATAATTAGTGGCATCCGTGGGCTTATGAAATGTTTTAGTGTGAATCGTTCCATTTTCAATAAAAATATTAAGATCCAAAAAATTAATAGATGTTGTACTGGTGGTTCCCGTGAAATTTAAAAAATATATATTTTTATTTAATTTAGTAATAAAATCGGATAATGAATCGGGACCACCAGACCAAATAAAAACAATGTCATCTATAAATCTTTGCCAGAGTACCAGGTTCGCACCCCAGGTGGTGGTGTCATAAATGACGTCCTGTTCCCATTTGCCCACATATAGATTTGCATAACTTGGTGCGAACCTGGTACCCATAGCAGTACCCCATTGCTGGGAGTAATAGTGCGCCTCATATTTAAAATAATTATGGGTCAATATAAAACGTATACAGTCCAGAATAAAAGTGATCTGTGCCTCTGGGAATATACCCTGTTTATCCAAAAAGAATTTTACCGCTTCACAACCTTTATCATGTTGTATTACGGTGTAAAGGGAGCTAATGTCTAACGTTCCCATAATATAGTGATCTTTCCATTCGATTTTTTCCAACACTCTGAGGATGTGTGTAGTGTCCTTCAGATATGATGGAAGCTTCGGAACCAATTTTTGTAGTTGACAATCTATATATTTAGACAAATTAGCAGTTAGACACCCAACCCCGGATATAATGGGTCTTCCGGGGGGATTTATTGGATCTTTGTGGATTTTGGGTAGATAATAAAAATAGGATACTTTTGGATCCTTTGTATTAATAAAATCAAGTTCACGTTTGGTCAGGATGCCTTGTTCAAAGCCATTCTTAGTCAAAACATATAGTTCCTGAATAAAATTCTCTGTTGGATCTTTTGGTAGAAGGCTGTAGGTGTGTTTATCCCCCAATAAACGTAGTGCTTCCCTAGCGTAATCTTCAGAGTTTAAAATAACTATCCCGCCCCCTTTGTCCGCTGGTCTAACTGTTATCATTTTGTTAGCTTGAATTTGTTTAATGGCCTTTACTTCTTGATTTGTCAAGTTATTTTTGAATTTAGAGCACCTTCTATCAGATATTTTTCTGATGTCTCGTATCACATTTTTCTGAAAAGCCTCAAAGGATTCGGAATATTCCTGGGCCGGATTAAAATTAGATTTGGCTCTAAGTGAAGTATGTAGGAAAGAATCGGTTTGTGGAGAAGCACTGATTGTAGTATTTATTCCTTTATTTTTTAAAAAATATTTTTTAACGGCTAGTTGTTTCATAAAAAGTTTTATACCAATAAAGGCCTCAAATTTATCAAATCTGGTATTGGGAGCATATTTTAATCCTTTATTTAATAAAGAGATTTCTTTCTTATCTAGTGTATGTCTACTTAGATTAAATATTTTTTGTTGTTGTTGACAATCCACTCCTGTTTCTAATTCTTTTTTGTTATTTTGTTTCCTCTTTTTTTGGGTTGATTTCCCGCCCCTACAGCCCCTTTTTCTTGTTTTTTTTGGCCTAATTGAAAAAAAGGATGGTTATTGTGTTTGTTTTTTTGTGGTTGTTGAATTTGCTCCATAGAATGGGTGTGCATGGTGGATTTTGAGCCTTTTCTTAAAGTTTTTTTCAAACATTTTCTAGGGGATTTTCTAATAGGAGTGTTCATAGCATTGTTTTGGTACGGGGTCTCCGTTATGCTGGTGGATGGGAGATCATCCCCATTATCCAGAACCTGAAATCTATTCTGAAATGCATGTGAAGATATAGGGGTGTATATAGAAATATCATGAACAGAAGGCCAAGTTTCAGCGGATACAATACTTGTTTCCAATACATTGGAAACAGCTGGGCATTCATTGTGATCAGCACTTTCAGTTGGATGTATAGAAAATCTGTCAGCAGATGTGACACTGATCGTTGTTTCATCCAATGTTACAAATTGATTCGTATTGTATTCCTGTTGATGTTCTTCCCCATATTCCACCTCATTATTAGAGTTGCATGAACTATAATTCTGGATAGTTGATCCAGATGGAGCCTCCATGGCCCAACCCGGAATCATATCCCTACCAAATTTGGACTGCTTCTTCTCTAAGATTTCTTTTTCTTTAGCCAAAATTCTCATGCGAATGCTTTTTGACAGTTTTACAATATCTGGATGGCGCTCAAATGGACTAATCTCTTTAAATAATTTAGTAATATTGTTCTTTAGTAAGGCTAGATGTTGCCTCCTTTTCTCAATTATAAAGGAGACTGTTTTGATAGAAAAGTCTTTAAACATTGCCTCCCACTCTATAACTGTTTCGGGGTCTCCGATGTCTCCTGATATTGGTTTGTATACCGTTAAGCCCTTAGGTATACTATTAAAAAACAGATACCTTTCTAGTGTGGCAATCTCCCATAAATCCCTCATTTCTTTAATGAGGTGATGTTCCAGATCCTTCAAGGATTCTATTGCTTTAGTGGCGTCCCCATTGTTGAGTATATTGGGACTAGCAGGATGAGCCCGGTGAAAAAATTTTTTTATGGTGAGAATTCTTTTATTTCTATCAGAACAAAGGTCCTTCATGATCAGAATTTGATATGATGCTGCTCACTGGAGGGGGTGGTATAATGATAATAAAATATATATATATGTACCAGTAGCGCTTCAAACCAAATATGTCCTGCAGCGAGTATGGGCACAGTACCACGTCTGTGCCAATAAAGATATAGAAAAAATGTTATATGATACTCGCGCTGGAAGCGGATATAAACAATATCCACTATGAGGACAAAAAACAGAGAGAGTGATGACTATGCTGACTAGCCAAAGGAATGAACAATGCAAGATAAATAAAAATATATCTGATGTCTAATTAAATCTACTGCCTAATCAATGTAAAATACTGTGGCTGGAAAGAGAAAAATGCGTGCATGAAAAAAATACCTTTGTGAAGATGTGATGATGATAACAAGTCTCTAGTCCTTCAGGTGATCTTATTTCTGCATCTCGTTGCAGCCACAGTGGATTTTGAATAATACCTTCTGAGGAGCGAGCTGTGGACAATGCCCCGGCCGGTAGCAAAATGTCCTGCGTCCGCTTCCTCCGTGCAGTAAGGGAACGCTGCTGGTTTCAGCCGTTAGGTTCTCTGCATCCGCAGGACCTTCCGTGACGTCACGGTCACGTGTAGATACACGTGACTGGCTTAGAAAGGCTACAGAGGGAAGAGGCAATTTTATTCAACAGATGTCCAGAGAAGAAACTAGGATGATTTTTGAACTCGATACTCTGGCTCCTAAAGGCCTGAACAGCGAAATTGAATTATTTGCCTTCAACATGTAATACAGTCAGGTGATCGCTGCATGCTATATAGGGATGTTTCACACACCACGGACCATCCCTGAAGAAGGTACACGTTTGTTACCGAAACGCGTAGGAATTGGTCCCTCCTTCCCTCTGTAGCCTTTCTAAGCCAGTCACGTGTATCTACACGTGACCGTGACGTCACGGAAGGTCCTGCGGATGCAGAGAACCTAACGGCTGAAACCAGCAGCGTTCCCTTACTGCACGGAGGAAGCGGACGCAGGACATTTTGCTACCGGCCGGGGCATTGTCCACAGCTCGCTCCTCAGAAGGTATTATTCAAAATCCACTGTGGCTGCAACGAGATGCAGAAATAAGATCACCTGAAGGACTAGAGACTTGTTATCATCATCACATCTTCACAAAGGTATTTTTTTCATGCACGCATTTTTCTCTTTCCAGCCACAGTATTTTACATTGATTAGGCAGTAGATTTAATTAGACATCAGATATATTTTTATTTATCTTGCATTGTTCATTCCTTTGGCTAGTCAGCATAGTCATCACTCTCTCTGTTTTTTGTCCTCATAGTGGATATTGTTTATATCCGCTTCCAGCGCGAGTATCATATAACATTTTTTCTATATCTTTATTGGCACAGACGTGGTACTGTGCCCATACTCGCTGCAGGACATATTTGGTTTGAAGCGCTACTGGTACATATATATATATTTTATTATCATTATACCACCCCCTCCAGTGAGCAGCATCATATCAAATTCTGATCATGAAGGACCTTTGTTCTGATAGAAATAAAAGAATTCTCACCATAAAAAAATTTTTTCACCGGGCTCATCCTGCTAGTCCCAATATACTCAACAATGGGGACGCCACTAAAGCAATAGAATCCTTGAAGGATCTGGAACATCACCTCATTAAAGAAATGAGGGATTTATGGGAGATTGCCACACTAGAAAGGTATCTGTTTTTTAATAGTATACCTAAGGGCTTAACGGTATACAAACCAATATCAGGAGACATCGGAGACCCCGAAACAGTTATAGAGTGGGAGGCAATGTTTAAAGACTTTTCTATCAAAACAGTCTCCTTTATAATTGAGAAAAGGAGGCAACATCTAGCCTTACTAAAGAACAATATTACTAAATTATTTAAAGAGATTAGTCCATTTGAGCGCCATCCAGATATTGTAAAACTGTCAAAAAGCATTCGCATGAGAATTTTGGCTAAAGAAAAAGAAATCTTAGAGAAGAAGCAGTCCAAATTTGGTAGGGATATGATTCCGGGTTGGGCCATGGAGGCTCCATCTGGATCAACTATCCAGAATTATAGTTCATGCAACTCTAATAATGAGGTGGAATATGGGGAAGAACATCAACAGGAATACAATACGAATCAATTTGTAACATTGGATGAAACAACGATCAGTGTCACATCTGCTGACAGATTTTCTATACATCCAACTGAAAGTGCTGATCACAATGAATGCCCAGCTGTTTCCAATGTATTGGAAACAAGTATTGTATCCGCTGAAACTTGGCCTTCTGTTCATGATATTTCTATATACACCCCTATATCTTCACATGCATTTCAGAATAGATTTCAGGTTCTGGATAATGGGGATGATCTCCCATCCACCAGCATAACGGAGACCCCGTACCAAAACAATGCTATGAACACTCCTATTAGAAAATCCCCTAGAAAATGTTTGAAAAAAACTTTAAGAAAAGGCTCAAAATCCACCATGCACACCCATTCTATGGAGCAAATTCAACAACCACAAAAAAACAAACACAATAACCATCCTTTTTTTCAATTAGGCCAAAAAAAACAAGAAAAAGGGGCTGTAGGGGCGGGAAATCAACCCAAAAAAAGAGGAAACAAAATAACAAAAAAGAATTAGAAACAGGAGTGGATTGTCAACAACAACAAAAAATATTTAATCTAAGTAGACATACACTAGATAAGAAAGAAATCTCTTTATTAAATAAAGGATTAAAATATGCTCCCAATACCAGATTTGATAAATTTGAGGCCTTTATTGGTATAAAACTTTTTATGAAACAACTAGCCGTTAAAAAATATTTTTTAAAAAATAAAGGAATAAATACTACAATCAGTGCTTCTCCACAAACCGATTCTTTCCTACATACTTCACTTAGAGCCAAATCTAATTTTAATCCGGCCCAGGAATATTCCGAATCCTTTGAGGCTTTTCAGAAAAATGTGATACGAGACATCAGAAAAATATCTGATAGAAGGTGCTCTAAATTCAAAAATAACTTGACAAATCAAGAAGTAAAGGCCATTAAACAAATTCAAGCTAACAAAATGATAACAGTTAGACCAGCGGACAAAGGGGGCGGGATAGTTATTTTAAACTCTGAAGATTACGCTAGGGAAGCACTACGTTTATTGGGGGATAAACACACCTACAGCCTTCTACCAAAAGATCCAACAGAGAATTTTATTCAGGAACTATATGTTTTGACTAAGAATGGCTTTGAACAAGGCATCCTGACCAAACGTGAACTTGATTTTATTAATACAAAGGATCCAAAAGTATCCTATTTTTATTATCTACCCAAAATCCACAAAGATCCAATAAATCCCCCCGGAAGACCCATTATATCCGGGGTTGGGTGTCTAACTGCTAATTTGTCTAAATATATAGATTGTCAACTACAAAAATTGGTTCCGAAGCTTCCATCATATCTGAAGGACACTACACACATCCTCAGAGTGTTGGAAAAAATCGAATGGAAAGATCACTATATTATGGGAACGTTAGACATTAGCTCCCTTTACACCGTAATACAACATGATAAAGGTTGTGAAGCGGTAAAATTCTTTTTGGATAAACAGGGTATATTCCCAGAGGCACAGATCACTTTTATTCTGGACTGTATACGTTTTATATTGACCCATAATTATTTTAAATATGAGGCGCACTATTACTCCCAGCAATGGGGTACTGCTATGGGTACCAGGTTCGCACCAAGTTATGCAAATCTATATGTGGGCAAATGGGAACAGGACGTCATTTATGACACCACCACCTGGGGTGCGAACCTGGTACTCTGGCAAAGATTTATAGATGACATTGTTTTTATTTGGTCTGGTGGTCCCGATTCATTATCCGATTTTATTACTAAATTAAATAAAAATATATATTTTTTAAATTTCACGGGAACCACCAGTACAACATCTATTAATTTTTTGGATCTTAATATTTTTATTGAAAATGGAACGATTCACACTAAAACATTTCATAAGCCCACGGATGCCACTAATTATATTGCCGTGGACAGCTGTCACCTCCCCAGCTGGCTTCTCAACATCCCGAAGAGCCAGTTAATCCGAGCACATAGAAATTGCTCCCAAGTCCATGATTTTAATAGGGAGGCCGAATCTTTAATGAATAAATTTGCCCAAAAAGGCTATTCTCGGACTTCATTGGCCACAACAAAGCATCTGGTGGAAGCCTTACCCAGATCTAACCTTCTCCAAAACAAAGAAAAAACCAATGGGGATCTATTACTAGATAAGGTCCCTATTATTACACGGTTTAGTGCCAATACTCATCTGTTGAGAAAAATAGTAAACAGGCACTGGGATATCTTAAAAGAAGATAAAATTATTGGCGAGGAGCTCCCGGAACGCCCACGGTTTATCTACAAGAAGGCTAGAAATCTGGGGAACACTATAGCCCCTACTGTCCCACGTTTTAATGTTCCAAAAAAATATTCTTTTATTACTAAACAACCTGGCTTTTATCCTTGCTCAAAGTGTAAATCCTGTAAATTATTGAGAACAAAAAAACAGTCTATATTTTCTAATGGGACTGTTAACTGGCAAATTAAGGATTTTATATCTTGTAATACGAAAGGGGTCATTTATTCTATTAAGTGCCCCTGCGACAAGATATATATAGGGAGGACCAAACGTTCTCTCCAGATCAGGATTAACGAACATATGAGGAACATAAATAAAAAATTCCAGGGACACCCACTTTCAAAGCATTTTTTGACCCATCATGGGGGCTCTTCTAAAGATATCACTATAACCGGCCTCAAAATAGTGCATGAAAGTTGGAGAAGAGGCAATTTTATTCAACAGATGTCCAGAGAAGAAACTAGGATGATTTTTGAACTCGATACTCTGGCTCCTAAAGGCCTGAACAGCGAAATTGAATTATTTGCCTTCAACATGTAATACAGTCAGGTGATCGCTGCATGCTATATAGGGATGTTTCACACACCACGGACCATCCCTGAAGAAGGTACACGTTTGTTACCGAAACGCGTAGGAATTGGTCCCTCCTTCCCTCTGTAGCCTTTCTAAGCCAGTCACGTGTATCTACACGTGACCGTGACGTCACGGAAGGTCCTGCGGATGCAGAGAACCTAACGGCTGAAACCAGCAGCGTTCCCTTACTGCACGGAGGAAGCGGACGCAGGACATTTTGCTACCGGCCGGGGCATTGTCCACAGCTCGCTCCTCAGAAGGTATTATTCAAAATCCACTGTGGCTGCAACGAGATGCAGAAATAAGATCACCTGAAGGACTAGAGACTTGTTATCATCATCACATCTTCACAAAGGTATTTTTTTCATGCACGCATTTTTCTCTTTCCAGCCACAGTATTTTACATTGATTAGGCAGTAGATTTAATTAGACATCAGATATATTTTTATTTATCTTGCATTGTTCATTCCTTTGGCTAGTCAGCATAGTCATCACTCTCTCTGTTTTTTGTCCTCATAGTGGATATTGTTTATATCCGCTTCCAGCGCGAGTATCATATAACATTTTTTCTACAGTAACGAAACTGCAGCTGTGAACTGGAACCAAAATACAAAAACAAAACATGGACGAATGTCCAACTTATCTAGTAGATGTCTGGGAGCAGGAACAAGCACAGAGAGGCTTCTGATAACATTGTTGACCGGCAAGCATCTAACAGAGAAGCCAGGTTATATAGCGACACCCAGATCTAATCAGAACAGGTGAACAGGGAAGATGATGTCACAAGTTCAATTCCACCAGTAGCCACCGGGGGAGCCCAGAATCCAAATTCACAACACCATCCCCATCTTTGCTCTCTCCCCGTCAGCCCCATCATTGCCCTCTCCTCCCCCCACACACACACCATTCACTTCTCTGCACCTTCCCCTGCAGCGCGATACACACACACACACCCAATACTGAGCCACACACACACTCACATACACACACACACATATTCACACATACACACACACACACACACACACACATATTCACACACATTCACACACACACATTCACACACACAGACATTCACACATACACACACACACATTCACACACACACTCACACATTCACACACACTCACATACACACACACACTCACACACACATTCTCACACACACATTGTCACACACACATTCACACACACCTCTCACCTCTCCTCGCGCTCTGCCGCAGCAGCTCCATCGCCTTCCTCTGACACAGCCGGCCGCTGAATGATGACGTCATCCAGCGGCGCGTCTGTGTGAGAAGAAGCAAGAGGATGCAGGAAGACAGATCGCTGGGCAGCGGAGCTGCAGGGATTTCTCCCTGCCCGCCGCAGCCACTCTGCAGGGGCTCCCCTCCCCCTCTGCACACATTGGGAGCCGGCACTCTGCAGCTTCTCTGTGCCGGCTGTCAGCTTGACAGTCGGCACAGAGAACAGCTGACTCCCAGACCGGGGGCGGCAGAATTCAGCCGCCGGGGGAGACACTGCGGACCGCCGAATTAGGCGGCCCGACTGCGCCCCCCTGCCGGCTGCGCCCGGGGCACATGCCCCGGCTGCCCCCCCCAGATACACCACTGAGCTTACCTGAGTCGGAAACTACTGCCCCGTGAAGTAAGCTATGGGCCATCGAGAAGGAGTGCCTGGCGGTAGTATGGGCACTCAAAACGTTGCAACCATATTTGTATGGACGACAGTTTTCCCTCCTAACAGACCATAGTCTGGCTTAATCGGGTCTCCGGAGACAACGCCAGATTACTGCGGTGGAGTTTATCCCTACAACCTCTGGACTTCACCATACACTACAGACCCGGCAAACAAAACGGTAACGCCGATGGACTAAGTCGACAAACGGAACTTGTACCAACCCCATAAACTTCGGTCATCCCCAAACCGATCCGTTAAGGATCAGACTGTGTATGCCGATCGCGTCGCTGAAAAGGGGGAGCCGTGTTACGGAACCCCTCAGCACCCAGATTATGTTGTGCAGTATATGTATGAATAATAGTTTCCATGTGAGAGGCATGTCCCTAATGCATCAGCCCACAGGCTGCGCCCCTGGGCAGAGGGGACAAGATATGCCCCTTCTGACCTCTCCCACCTTTGTAGTTCCCACAGTAAATATCGGCAGGCTCCGGCCCCCTGCGGCTATTGTAATGTATGTCTGGCCAGCCGCTTTTCAATAGGCCTGCCCTCTGTACCTGTGTGATATATATTCTCTGTCCTGTGAGTAAAGTGTTGTTATACTGGAAATACGTGGAGAAGCAGTGATATTTTATATGCGCCCATGTAATCAAGGAATTCCAGCCAGCGTCCTTCATTCAGACTCCAGCTTAAGCAGAGTGGACCTCCTGAAACACGGGGTGGTACTAAAGAGGTACTCCAGCACGGTAGACCCCGTTACATCCGTTACCTTTGGCTGTAAGTAGGTCATTAGTAATTTTGGTCAGGGCTGTCTTAGTTGAGTGATGGGGGCGGAAACCAGATTGTAGATTGTCAAAGAGCAAGTTAGATGAGAGGTGGGAGGAAAGTTCAGAGTGGACGTGCTGCTCCAGGAGTTTGGAAACAAATGGGAGCAGTGATATTGGGCAATAGCTGGACATAGCAGTTGGATCGAGGGTTGGCTTTTTAAGGATAGGCGTGATTGTGGCATGTTTGAAAGCAGAAGGGAAGGTACCAGAAGTTAGTGATAGGTTGAAGAGGTGGGTTAGGAATGCGATAAGAGTGGCGGTAAGGTTGGGGAGGAGGTGGGATGGGGTCGAGCGCACAGGTGGTGAGGTGCGATTTGGAGAGGAGACAATTAAGCTCCCCTTCAGTGATGTTGGATAGGGAGGTTATGGGGTTTGGGCATTGGTCTGGTATGCAAAGGGGTTGTGGTTGAGCATATGAAAAATCCGATTTTCATCCATTTTGTCATTCTATTCTCTTCCCAACATATCGCGTACAGATACGTCATATGTCGGGTCCCTGGCATTGCAGTGCGCTTGCAAGCCAAGCCAACATCTTTCCCGGCAGAAGATGATGTCTATGTTGTTCAGCCATCACCTGCCTCTAACAGCTATGGGTGGAGCGGAGCTCCATCCGCGCCTGTTAACCTGTTAAATGTTGCTGTCAACCACTGACAGGGGCATTTAATGTGCTCTGGCAAGGGGGTGCATCATTCTATATGGCCATCAGCGCCCCCGTGATGAGATAATGGGTTGCCAAAGGGATGCCATGACAGCCTGGGGTCTACTGAAGACCTCCGTACTTGTCATGACGGGAGTCCAGTGAAAGCCAGCCTATAGCTTGCGTTAATAGGAGACTGTGATTTGCGCTATACACAGCAGTACTGTAGCACTGTTATGTATAGTACAAGTGATTGGATGATCACAGGTTCAAGTTCCCTAAGGGGACTAACAAGAAGAGTGAAAAATTAACGAAAAATAATAATAATAAAACTCCAAGGTCAAATCACCCCCTTGTCCCCAGTAAAAAAAATACACATATTTGGTATCCCTGTGTCTGTAAAATTCCAGTCTGTCAAAATTATAAAATAAATTAAACCAAACGATAAATGGTGTAATGAGAAAAAAAAAACCTGAAACTCCAGAATTACATTTCATGCAATTTTTACAGGTGAAATATGTCAAAGAAATGTATTTTAGCCGTAAAAAATGTGCAGCTGGCCAAAACATGAATTACAAAACTACGTTAGTTTATGGTAAGGCTATGTGCACACAGCGTCTTTTTCAGGCAACCAAAAATGGCTATTTTCCAAGCAGAAGATGCTTCATGAAAGTTTCCTTTTCTCTGTAGTTTTGTAACAAGACGCTTCCTTTTTTTAGTGTCTTTTGGTAATTTTGCAATCTTGACTGCCAATGGTTGTTTTCCGCATTTTCCCTGCCTTTATGGGTGTCTTTTGTAACAATATTTTAATAATGCTTTTTTTTAAGCCCATGTTTACATATTCAGTATTTGGTCAGTATTTTACATCAGTATTTGTAAGCCAAGACCAGGAGTGGAACAATCAGAGAAAAAGTATAATAGAAACACGTCACCACTTCTGTATTTATCACCCACTCCTGGTTTTAGCTTACAAATACTGATGACTGTAAATACTGACCAAATAGTGGTCATCTGGCCAATCCCCTGTGTGTAAGGGTACTGTCACACAGTACCATTTTGATCGCTACGACGGTACGATTCGTGACGTTCTAGCGATATCGTTACGATATCGCAGTGTCTGACACGCAGCAGCGATCAGGGATCCTGCTGAGAATCGTACGTCGTAGCAGATCGTGTGGAACTTTCTTTCGTCGCTTGATCACCCGCTGACATCGCTGGATCGTTGTGTGTGACAGCGATCCAGCGATGTGTTCGCTTGTAACCAGGGTAAACATCGGGTAACTAAGCGCAGGGCCGCGCTTAGTAACCCGATGTTTACCGTGGTTACCAGCGTAAACGTAAAAAAACAAACAGTACATACTTACATTCCGGTGTCTGTCCTCCAGCGTCTCAGCTTCTCTCCACTGTGTGAGCGTCTGCCAGCCGGAAAGCACAGCGGTGACGTCTGATGTCACCGCTGTGCTTTCCGGCTATGGCGCTTTTACACAGTGGAGAGAAGGAGAACGCCGGGGACAGACACCGGAATGTAAGTATGTACTGTTTGTTTTTTTACGTTTACGCTGGTAACCAGGGTAAACATCGGGTTACTAAGCGCGGCCCTGCGCTTAGTTACCCGATGTTTACCCTGGTTACCGGGGACTTCGGCATCGCTCCAGCGCCGTGATTGCAACGTGTGACCGCAGTCTACGACGCTGGAGCGATAATCATACGATCGCTGCGACGTCACGGATCGTGCCGTCGTAGCGATCAAAATGGTACTGTGTGACAGTACCCTAAGGGTTTTTCTGGTCAGGTTGAAAAATATTGATGATATATTGAGGATGCCTGGTCAGTTCAAGTAGTGGTAGGGGCAGTCGACGAGAAGCGCGGGCGCCAACCTCCGCTGTCAGAAGTGGAATTGTGAAGGGCAAAACTAGTCCCCTCTAAGGGCGCAAAGACAGGTGAGGTTTTTTTTTTAAATTTGTATGTGGAGAGCATTAACCTGGGGAATAATATTACATGAAGGAAACCAGGATGGGGGTCATTACTATAGGAGGGGAACCAGCATGGGGGGACATTACTACAGGAAGGAAATTAGGATGGGGACATTACTATAGGAAGGAAATTAGGGTGGGGGACATTATTACAAGAAGGGGACAAATATATGGGATATTACTACAAGAAGGGAACCAGGATGGGTGGGGGACATTACTACAGGAAGGTAATTTGGGTGGGGGACATTATTACAAGAAGGGGACAAATATGGGGGATATTACTACAAGAAGGGAACCAGGATGGGTGGGGGACATTACTACAGGAAGGTAATTAGGGTGGGGGACATTATTACAAGAAGGAGACAAATATGGGGGATATTACTACAAGAAGGGAACCAGGATGGGTGGGGGACATTACTACAGGAAGGTAATTAGGGTGGGGGACATTATTACAAGAAGGGGACAAATATGGGGGATATTACTACAAGAAGGGAACCAGGATGGGTGGGGGACATTACTACAGGAAGGTAATTAGGGTGGGGGACATTATTACAGAAAGGGGACAAGAATGGGGGATATTATTACAGGAAGGGAACCAGGATGGGGACATTACTACAGGAAGGAAATTAAGATGGATGACATCACTACAGGAAGGGAACCAGGATGGGGGACATTACTATACTAAGAGAATTAAGATAGGGGGCATTACTAAAAGATTGGGACCAGGATGGGAGACATCACTACAGGAAGGGAACTAGGATATTCATGTCACATCTGTGTCTGACTCTGAGCAGACTGCTTCAACCCCACCCCTGGTCAATAGGCAGTATTTCACTAACACTACGGTTACTGCTGGACACCGGCAGTGTGTGAGTGTTTAGCTTTTAGATGGCTGAGACTAGATCTCCCTGTCTTATACAGTTGTGTTTTGCTGCAGTGAGATGGTAGGTAATTATCTCTCTGCTTGGGCTCCCTTCTATATTAACCCTAGCAGACAATCTCTAGCTGCCAGTTATTAGTTTTCAGCTAGATCTGGTCTCTGATTCATTGCTCCTGTGTAATTTTGTATATCCTGTTGTCTAACTTGGGCTTGTATTTTGACCATCTGCTTGCCTCTTGACTTGGTCCCTGACATGACTCCTCGCTATTGATCCAGCATTGCGACCCTTTTTGCCTCTAGTATACACCTCTGGTCAGCAGCCCTTTCGTGGAAGCAATCCAGTGGACCCTGTTGTTAGTCTAGATCCCTTTATGAGGTTAAGAGTTTAAGGACAGGGTTCCTCTTGAATCCGCCAGATGGAGTGGCTTTTGCCAAGTCTGTCCGATGTAGTCTTTTTGAGCCCGTAGCCTCTGACAGATTTAACAGGGGATCATTGCTGCAGGAAGGAAATTAGGATGGGGGGCATTATTACAATATGTGGGACATCATTACAAAATGGGGAATATTATTGTAGGATGGGGCTACAATTACTATATGTGGCTAATTGTAAGACAATGCTACTGCATGGAGCCACTTGGGGACAAAAAAGGGAAAACATTGTAAAAAAAATAAAATTAAACAAAATATGGAAAAATGATGGGAAAATATTTTTTCGTTAAAAACGCTGTTTATTTTGCCATAGAATGTGGTTCGTCATATTCAATTTTCTATCTACTGCCCATTTTCTCAGCCGGGTTTCAGACACCTGTGTTAGATTGTGAGCGTTTTGTGCGCATACTCTGTGATCTGTGTAGAAGTCATTGTGCAGGAAGGGGAGGAGGTGAGCTGTGACCTTCACTTTCATTGTAATCCTGCGATTATAATGAGATGATTGCTGAAAAGTGATCTCTACAGATTAGGAAGTGCCATTGGGCTCAGTGGCCAGAGGGAAAACTTTAAAGGTTTCAGAATTTTTATTTTATGTAGATTAGTGAAACGTAACTTGTGATGAGTGTAACGATCATAATGATCTATATTTAGTTTAGACATAACTGTAACACACTAGGTCACAGCCAGTGTTTTATGCAAATTTTGGGGAAACATGATTATTGGGTGGCTCATATCCGGTTTCTGCCATCCTGCATAGTATAATTGAAATATTGATGTGTAGTTTCTCTATAAAGGGTTGTCTTCAACAATTGCATTGAGTCATCTTCTCAGATACACAGTAGCAGATATTACAATCTTTATATGGAGGGTTGTAACTTTTTTGGAGGCAAAGAAAATGATGAAATAATTACATACAGGTCTTGCTACCTCTTTAAGTAAAGCTGTATCTTTCACGGCAGAGAATCAAGTTCATGCCCCGAAGCATTAAAATGGGAACGTCTTTAGAAAGCAATCTTTCTAGCTTTCATTAAGTATTTACTGAAGTGGAAGTTGTAGAATTTCTGTAGAATACAAATTGCGATTTGATCATTATTTATGCACATCTTATTGTACATAATTAAAAACTGCAGTATTCTCTGGTATAATTCCTTGAGAGTTATTGAAGTTGCCAAGGAGGAGAATGTAGCCACAGTAGAAGAAGCCAACGTTTTATTCATTTTGGCTTTATAACACAGCAGACCTCAGCAGACTATAGCTTCTTTCCACTGTCACATGTGGATGAAAAAAAAAACATTTGAGCATTGTGTTTTAACCAGTTCAACATGGGGCAACTTACCCCCATTCCTGACGAGGCACAATTTTGTTTTTTTTCATACATGCAGTTTAAAGAGCTATACAAAATCTTGTTTGGATACTCCAATACTTTTCTTGTCTTTTTTTGTGATAAATAGGGCTTCATTTTTATGTCACTGACATATTATCATTTTTTTTTTTATATCGAACGTTACCGGTAGAAAAGTAAGGGAAATAAGTGTCTGTGTTCCCATTTTTTTATTATGACAATACAGAAGTACTAAGACAGATTTAAAGCAAAACTCTACAATTATTTTTTTTCTTTAACACTGGAGTGGTGCTGTTCCCTGTGAACATTAATAATTTAGGTAAGGCTAGGCAGTGTGGTGTTCTATGTTCTTTATAATGATCTACTAAATTTCAAAGCTTGTTTGTTTATGCAAAAGCTACATATAGTCAACCACATGCGTTTTGGACCATATTAACAACACATAATGGCCAAAGTTCTGGCCTTAGGCTGGGTTCATACTGCGTTATGGCAGTCCGTTAGACGGACTGCGTTACACCACCGCATAACGCGGTGTAACGCAGTCCGTTAACGCTGCTATTAACTCCTATTTTCAGCGCATCGCCAACGCATGCCATAATGGGCATGCGCTAGCGATGTGCCATCATTCTGTGATGGACCCTCAGACGCGGGCGGCAGCGTTTCCGGGTCCATCACCTAGCTAGCGCAGATAGAGCATCTGCTAGCTCTATCTGCGCTAGCGCGATCACATTTCGGCACTTGCGTTAACGCAGTCCGTTTAACACATGCGTTGAACGGACTGCTTTAACGCAGTATGAACCCAGCCTTACCCTTCTTATTACAGTGTATCGAATATGAATGAACATGAAGATATTATGAACATGGAGACAAATTATGTATGACATAGGTAGTGATTGTATCCAAAAATAAATTAGAGAATTGTGAAAAAGTTTTGGTGAAAAAAAAATCTAATAGAAAATTAAAGATACTGGAAGATATTGCAGATTTTATAGATTTAAAAAGTAGTAAACATTGTGCTGAATCGAGGTTCTCAAAAGAAATATGAATATATATAGAGGAAATGGGATAGAATCATAAATCTCATAAATCTATATATATAATTGCCTAAGGGGTACTTCCGTCTGTTTGTCTGTAACGGAAATCCTGGGTCGCTGATTGGTCGCGGCTTCACTTTTTACTAGTGATGCTGCCTATGCAGCATCAATAGTAAAAAACATAGAATGTTAAAAATAATAATAAAAAAAAATATTACATTCTCACCTTCCGAAGTCTGCCGCCGTCCGCGCCAGCCTTTCCCGCTCCAGCGCTCCGGTCCCAAGAATGCATTGCGGCAATGAGCCGAAATGCTGTGGTGGTCTCGCGAAACCGCTACATGACCATGGGTTACTGTTGCAAAGCATTACTGAGAACGGAGCGTCGCGATGAGCATCGGTAAAGACCTCTGCTGGATCCGGGGGCTGACGGAAGGTGAGTATATAACTATTTTTTATTTTAATTGTTTTTTAACAGGGATATGGTGCCCACATTGCTATATACTACGTGGGCTGTGTTAGATACTGCGTGGGCTGTGTAAGATACTACGTGAGCTGTGTTATATACTGCATGGCCTGTGTTATATACTGCGTGGGCTGTGCTATATACTGCGTGGGCTGTGTTATATACTACGTGGGCTGTTATATAATGATATATAAGCAGAATGTAGGGGCTACAAGAGCCCAGTCAGCTCACCGACAGACCACAGGAGCATGTGAACTCGTCCTGACCCAGACGTAGCATAAGCTGAAGACGTGAGAAAATGTAGAAAATTGTTCCAGCTCCTTTCAATTAAAAGTCCTTTATTAATCCATATAGTATATAAAACGATCCCTGCACACAGGGAATGCAAACATGCGGCAAAGAGCGACGCGTTTCGATCTATACGAATCTTCATCATGGCTATAACTGCCATGATCGCATTCCCTGTATGCAGGGATCGTTTTTTATACTATATGGATTAATAAAGGACTTTTAATCGGAAGGAGCTGGAGCTGTTATATAATAGTGGGTTGTTATATACTATGTGGGCTGTGTTATATACTGCGTGGGCTGTGTTATATACTGCGTGGGCTGTGTTATATACTGCGTGGGCTGTGCTATGTACTACGCGGCTGTGCAATATACTACAAGGCTATGCTATATACTACGTGGCCTGTGCAATATACTACGTGGCTGTGCTATATACTACGTGGGCCTTCTAGAATACCTGATGCATTAGAATCGGGCCACCATCTAGTTGTATTATAAAATAGTTAAATGTTGTGTAGCTGTGTCCCTAGCCCACTTGCCACAACTCATCAACATGAGTAAACATGAGCAGTTTCTATCTACATTACCATTGTCTCTTTGGTATCTGCAGCTATTGGTGGTACATGGTAACAAAAAAGTGTGAAATTGCACAACAAAGGGCCTATTGTATACGGTACTTTCACAAACTATTGTCACAATATAAAATAAAAAGAATTAGAAGAATGGACAAAGCTCCACACTGTATTCTGTTAAAGGGATTGTCCACTTCTCAGACAACCCCTTCTCAATCCCTATGTTGCCCCCTTTTATTATTATTTATTTATATAGCACCATTAATTCCATGGTGCTGTACATGAGAAGGGGTTACATCAAAATACAAATATCACTTACAGTAAACAAACCTAACACTGACAGTCTGGTACAGAGGGGAGAGGACCCTGCCCTTGCGGGCTTACATTCTACAGGATTATGGGGAAGGAGACAGTAGGTCGGGGTTGCAGTAGCTCCGATGGTGTGGAGGTGGCCGTATGGTCATCATTACAGGTTGTAAGCTTTCTTGAAGAGGTGGTTTTTCAGGTTCCGTTTGAAAGATCCAAATGTGGTGGATAACCGGACGTGTTGGGGCACAGAATTCCAGAGGATGGGGGATATTTGGGAGAAATCTTGAAGGTGATTGGGTGAGGAGCGAATAAGCATGTAGGAGATAAGGAGGTCTTGGGAGGACCGGAGATTACGTGAGGGAAGATATAGAGAGATGAGATCGGAAATATACGAAGGAGAAAGGTTATGGATGGCTTTGTAGGTCAGTGTTAGTAGTTTAAACTGGATACACTAGGAAATTGGGAGCCAGTGAAGGGATTTGCAAAGAGGGGAAGCAGGAGTGTAGCGAGGAGAGAGATGAATTAGTCGGGCAGCAGAGTTAAGGATGGACTGGAGAGGTGCAAGAGTGTTAAAAGGTAGGCCACAGAGGAGGATGTTGCAGTAGTCAAGGTGGGAGATGATTAGGGCATGCACAAACATTTTGGTAGAGTGAGGGTTGAGAAAAGGACGGTTTCTGGAAATATTTTTGAGCTGGAGGCGACAGGAGGTGGCGAGAGCTTGGATGTGCGGTTTGAAGGACAGGGCAGAGTCGAGGGTTACTCCGAGGCAGTGGATTTCTCGGAGAGGGGAAAGTGTGATTTCATTTATTTTGAAAGATAGATCAGGTAGGGAGGGTATGTGAGATGGAGGAAAGATAATTAGTTCAGATTTGTCCACATTGAGCTTGAGGAAGCATTTAAAATGTTTAAAATAACATTTATGCTCACCTCCGGTACCAGTGCCATTCCAGCAGTGTAATTCCAGCGGTGTCGGTACTGGCTCTCCAAGGGATCACCTAACCCTGTTATGTTATGTAATCCCTGTGGCCAGTCAGCACTGACTTCACTCTCCTCACCATTGGACAAATCAGATAGATCCAAAGGAAATGAGAGAGCTGCAGCTTGGCCACACGAGCACTCCTGTGCATGGTAGAAATGGCACGATGGCAGTCAGCTGAATAATTGACTAAAACATTGATCTTCCAACAGCCATGTAATGTGTATGGGGCATTTAAGTCAGCCGAATTTACTGATATCACTGGGCCGACAGTTTAATTTGTATGAGGCCTCCTTGATCTTCCCTGGCAGATTATGTTGGGGGAGATTAGGATCCGGCATGTCTTATTTCAAACTTCCAATCCTTTTACTCTTGGCTATGGCCGAATGGTATGACAGTGGCTCTCTCGCAGATAATAGGAGTCAGCAGCTATCTCTCCCAACTCCTCCATACACAGGAGCGATCGCTCTGCCGAGCATTTCTATGTATTTTTAAACAGGTGCAATGGTATAGAATATGAGGACTCAATGGTAACTTGAACCAAGTGATTATTTATTTACAGCAACCAATTTAGATGAACAGAAATTAAATGTCTAAAGGTTAAGTGCTTTACCAGAAATGTTAAACTAGTTCACAATACTGGGGGTTATTTTTTTAGGTGTATAAACAGTATCTTTGTTTCACAACACAGCTTTGAATCATGAAGTTAACGAACTAATATAGCAAACAATATTTCTACTGGTACCTTAGCGTGGTATGTCAAAGTCCGTGTGGTAGTCGTCACGTAAGTCTATCGTGGTAGTCACTGTAACAGGCCTCAATGGGAGTCAGTTCTATTTCTCTGTTAGGCCGTAAGTCTAATGCCATAGTATAGTGACGAGTAACGCACAGACTTGTCGTTCCGACTGCCTCCGTCTCCTAGAGTGCACACTGGGTCTTCTCTGTATCGTTGCCTAGATCTCTCCCAGTTTCAGCTCACTGAGTCATTGGAATCTTCAACCATTTACTCGATTGTCCGTATCCCTTTAACTGCTCACTGGATTATCCGTTTCCCTTTAAGAAGGTTTCTTGCACTTCCTGCACACACAATGGTCTCATATCTATCTATCTATCTATCTATCTATCTATCTATCTATCTATCTATCTATCTATCTATCTATCTATCTATCTATCTTATTCTATTGCTGCTTGTTTAATGGTAAATAATTGTTTGTATGACCAAAAATGACAATTGACTTTATTTATATTAGGATTGGAACAAGGTGAGATTTGGTAGTGGAGCAGCACATGTGACACTTGGGACACTTAGTAAAGCAGCATTATTGTATAATAATAGACTGCTCAAAAAAATAAAGGGAACACTAAAATCCCACATCCTAGATATCACTGAATGAAATATTCCAGTTGTAAATCTTTATTCATTACATAGTGGAATGCGTTGAGAACAATAAAACCTAAAAAATTATCAACGTAATTCACAAGTAATATCCCACGGAGGTCTGGAGTTGGAATGATGCTCAAAATCAAAGTGGAAAATGAAGTTACAGGCTGATCCAACTTCAGTGTAAATGCCTCAAGACAAGGAAATGATGCTCAGTAGTGTGTGTGGCCTCCACGTGCCTGTATGATCTCCCTACAACGCCAGGGCATACTCTTGATGAGGTGGCGGATGGTCTCCTGAGGGATCTCCTCCCAGACCTGGACTAAAGCATCCGCCAACTCCGGACAGTCTGTGGTGCAACGTGACGTTGGTGGACTGTGCGAGACATGATGTCCAAGATGTGTTCAATCGGATTCAGGTCTGGGTAACGGGCGGGCCAGTCCATAGCTTCAATGCCTTCATCTTGCAGGAACTGCTGACACACTCCAGCCACATGAGGTCTGGCATTGTCCTGCATTAGGAGGAACCCAGGGCCAACCACACCAACATATGGCCTCACAAAGGGTCTGAGGATCTCATCTCGGTACCTAATGGCAGTCAGGCTACCTCTGGCGAGCTCATGGAGGGCTGTGCAGCCTTCCAAAGAAATGCCACCCCACACCATTACTGACCCACTGCCAAACCAGGCATGCTGAAGGATGTTGCAGGAAGCAGATCGCTCTCCACGGCATCTCCAGACTCTGTCATGTCGTTCACATGTGCTCAGTGTGAACCTGCTTTCACCTGTGAAGAGCACAGGGTGCCAGTGGCGAATTTGCCAATCCTGGTGTTCTGTGGCAAATGCCAAGAGTCCTGCACAGTGTTGGGCTGTGAGCACAACCCCCATCTGTGGACGTCGGGCACTCAGACCATCCTCATGGAGTCGGTTTCTAATCGTTTGTGCAGACACATGCACATTTGTGGACTGCTGGAGGTCATTTTGCAGGGCTCTGGCAGTGCTCCTCCTGTTCCTCCTTGCACAAAGGCTGAGGTAGTGGTCCTGCTGCTGGGTTGTTGCCCTCCTATGGCCCCCTCCACGTCTCCTGGTGTACTGGCCTGTCTCCTGGTAGCGCCTCCAGCCTCTGGACACTACGCTGATGCAGCGCCCCAGGGTCCTGGTCGTTGCAGTAATGTCATTCTTTCACCAGGGGGAGTGATATTACGTCTGAAGGCAAAAAAGGGGATCTCTTTGCCAGGTATCACAAACCACACAACACACTTCACACTCCAGGCCGCCAGGGGGAGCCATGCTCCTATTTATTAGGGCACTCCTCACAATTAGGTAAAACTGGTAGTCTGGACAGGAAGAGAGGCAGAAGTGAGCTGGGCTTCACCCAGTGAGCTGCTATCTGGGCTCTGCTCAGGTAGTGGGTCCCTGACAGGGGTGGGATCCTGTCAGAGGCCTAGACAGCAGGCCATGGAGCTGCGCCTGCCCGATGTGCTGCAGCATCCTAAGAAAGAGACATTGAAGGGATTTGCTTTGCAGAGAGTGAGAAACGAAGTCATAGCAAAAGGAGAGGAAACCAGAAGGAGTTCTGCCCTGTAATAGGCTGCCTCCTTTCTGAGGCACAGGATATGGTAGCCGGAACACCGAGGAAGTCATCGTCTCCAAGCCTGGCTCCAGAGACCGGCAGGACAGCTAGTTTCATATTAGTTGCCTGACCTTATACCCAGGAGGCACGGTGGCAACTGTGGGGGCCGGGGCATGATAGAGTTCCTGTAACCTCTAGAACACCAACATCAGTTGTGAGGACCTTACCGAGAAGCTCAGCAGGAAGGGACTACAACACTCAGGCACTAGAGGAAGGCTATTGATTTCCACCTGGATAAGGGGGACTCTGGATTTGCCTTCAGACCGGCCGGACTCTGCCTGCCCTGTGGTGTGTACCCTGGACTGTGGACACTGAAGCCTTCAGTAAAGGTAAAGAGACTGCAACCTTGTGTCCTCGTTCTTCACTGCGCCTTACATCATTCACCATCTACACTCTGGGAAGCCCTGGGGACATACTTCACCTGTGGGAAGGTATACCATCTAGCTGCCATAACATCACCCCCAGCGGACCCCTAAGCAGCGTCGGTCACCCTGACCGAATACCACAGGCGGTGTCACGAACATTTCCCCTTTAAAGACCTTTCCCCATATACAACGGACGTCCCTAGGGCCACGGACCGGGTCAGCCACCGTGACATCCCCCTTGAAAACTGAAGGGCCCGGTACCGAGTACCCCATAGCCCTACTGGGGGCGCTCCACTGACAGACACAGCAAACCTTCTTGCCACAGCTCGCATTGATGTGCCATCCTGGATGAGCTGCACTACCTGAGCCACTTGTGTGGGTTGTAGAGTTTGTCTCAAGCTACCACAAGTGTGAAAGCACAACCAACATTCAAAAGTGACCAAAACATCAGCCAGAAAGCATTGGTACTGAGATGTGGTCTGTGGTCTCCACCTGCAGAACCACTCCTTTATTGAGTGTGTCTTGATAATTGCTAATAATTTCCATCTGTTGTCTGTTCCATTTGCACAACAGCATGTGAAATTGATTGTCAATCAGTGTTGCTTCCTAAGTCGACAGTTTGATTTCACAGAAGTTTGATTTACTTGGAGTTATATTCTGTTGTTTAAGTGTTCCCTTTATTTTTGTGAGCAGTGTATATATGTATAAGCAAATTTTAGTAAAATCTATTTTGCTGACCTAGTATATAAGAGTCCTTGGATCTCCATGATTATCACATCCTCTTCTTATACAGTCTCCACCATAAATTACAAATGAATGTTGCGTAGGTTATGTCCACAGGTCTCATAATTAGAAATGGCTAATACATTATTTGTCAAATAAGCCATAATAGCAATTAACCCCATCAATATGTATCTATTTTTAAATTTAATGGGTTGTAGAATTATCCCATGAGGAAATTCACCATTAATAGAGGATCTTCATCTCTTGGTCAGAGTGAAAAGCAATTAAAGTCATGGCCAAAAGGTTTGAGACTAAAGGTACCTTCACACTAAGCGACTTTGCAACGATAACGATAGCGATCCGTGACGTTGCAGCGTCCTGGATAGCGATATCATTGTGTTTGACACTCAGCAGCGATCTGGATCCTGCTGTGATATCGATGGTCGTTGCTGAAAGTCCAGAACTTTATTTGGTCGTCAGATCGGCGTGTATCGTCGTGTTTGACAGCAAAAGCAACGATGCCAGCGATGTTTTACAATGGTAACCAGGGTAAATATCGGGTTACTAAGCGCAGGGCCGCGCTTAGTAACCAGATATTTACCCTGGTTACCATTGTAAAAGTAGAAAAAACAAACAGTACATACTCACATTCCGGTGTCTGTCACGTCCCCCGGCGTCCGCTTCCCGCACTGACTGTGAGTGCCGGCCGTAAAGTAAAAGCAGAGCACAGCGGTGACGTCACCGCTGTGCTGTGCTTTACGGCCGGCACTGACACAGTCAGTGCGGGAAGCAGACGGCGAGGGACCTGACGGACACCGGAATGTAAGTATGTAGTGTTTTTTTTTTTACATTTACAATGGTAACCAGGGTAAACATTGGGTTACTAAGCGCGGCCCTGCGCTTAGTAACCCGATGTTTACCCTGGTTACCCGGGGACTTCGGCATCGTTGGTCGCTGGAGAGCTATCTGTGTGACAGCTCTCCAGCGACCACACAACGACTTACCAACGATCACGGCCAGGTCGTATCGCTGGTCGTGATCGTTGGTAAATCGTTTAGTGTGAAGGTACCTTAACACAAATTTTTGTTATCACAAAGTTTGTTAGTTCAGTGTTTTTAGATCTTTTAGTTAGATGTTTTCACCTTTATCCAGTGGTTCCATGGGCACTTGCTACTAAGCCATTATTATCTACCACGTCTGTATAGCTGTTGTGACTAATCAGAACAACACAAGGGGAGGATTTTTATAACCCTACTATATCTTTTCTAGGGCATTGGTCATAGCACTGTATGTTTTGTGTAGAGTTTTGTGAATAAGAGGAGGGTGATATAAAAGCGATAATCCAACAAATGTCTCTGTGTTACATTTTGCAGGGATGAGTTAAAACATGGAAGAAGAGGTCATGGCGGTCTGGGCTGAATAAAAAAAGAAAAGGGATAGTGAAAGACTGCCATCAGCAAGAATGTCACCAATGAGCCCCTGGATTTATATGTATATTCACATATGGTATATGGTTTGCAGAATAGTAATGTAGAGCCAATAACTACCTTTATATTGTCACTGTATGGTGGTAATATCAGTCCCTGATACGGTGGTTTTGGTTAATGATCAGAATGGTGGTATTATGAATACTGCATATGCTGGTAATATTTGGTTATGGTCTGATGGTATTATTTGTCTATTACACACATAGATAAAAATTGTTGGTATCTGTATGGTAAAGTAAGCAAAGCCCACAATGGTCACTGAAATTACTTGAAACTGATAAGTAACTTACTGAATATCAACTAATAAAAATCAGTCATTTCTTTTAATTTGTGGTTCATTGTAAAAATTAAGAAAAAAATTAGCCATGGACACAAAGGATGGTAACCTTAATGAAGATTGAAACAATTTGAAAGAGAGACATGTGAAATTATGGTGTCTTGTAATTAGCTTCATAAGTGCATACAAACTTATAATTGGTCAGATTGCTCATTTAAAAGGGGAGAAAAGTAGTCAATGTACTGTTTGTTATCATGGTATATACCACATTGAATATGGACCAAATAAATCTAAGGAGAGAGTTGTCTCAGGAGATTTGAAAGCAAATTGTAGATAAACATGTTAAATTAAAGACTATAAGACATCTCAAAACAGCTTGATGTTGCATTCAGAATGTTAAGGTGTATGGGACTATAGCCAACCTAACTGGACATGATTGCAAATGGAATATTAATGACAAATTGAAGAGACGGATAATATGAATGGTAACCAAAGCACCCAGACCAACTTCCAAAGAGATTAGAGATGAACTCCAAGGTCATGCTACATCAGAGTTAGGCCCCTTTCACATATCAGTTTTTTGCCATCAGTTGCAATCCATCAAATTTTGAAAAAAAACGATCCGGCAACTGATGCCGCCAGATCCATTTTTTTCTCATAGACTTGTATTAGCGACTGATTGCGACGAATGGCCTCACGTTTCATCCGTCGTTCACCGGATCCGTCGAAAATTGTTTGCCCGGCGGCTGGAGACAACGGACATAGTAACGTTTTTTGTGTCCGTTGAAAAAACGGACAGCGATGGATCAGTCGCCGTCCGTCGTTTGCTAGAATGGAAGCCTATGGCGCCAGATCCGTCAAATGACGGAATCTGGTGATGGATTCCGTCTTTTTTAACTGAGCATGCTCCAATATTTTTAGGATCCAATTAGCCGGATCAGCTAGTCGGATCCGGCAAAAAAATGGATCCGTCGCATCAGTTTTTCACAATCTACACGCCTGAGACACAAGTAGCAGTTTTCTCACGATGAGTGGGTCAAAATACCTGTAGACAGGTGCAAACATCTTACTGAAAGTTCAAATATTAAAGGGGTTGTCCACTACTCACACAAACAATTCTCAATTACTATGTTCCCCCTTATAAAATAATGATTCACCTCTAGTGCAGGTGCTGTTGTAGCAGTGCTGGCACTGGCTCACCCATTACGTGAGGCCTGCAGCCAATTAGTGTCCGCTTTACTTTCCACTCCTCCTGTACAACCTCTTTGCAAACCAGTATGATGGCATTATTCTATCACTATGTGGTGGTATTATGTGGTCATAGTATGGCAATTTTATTTAATCTTACACATAGATATTGTTTGTAATGTTGGTTTTGCATTAAATCTTGACTACCTTTAAAGGTATCCTGACACCAGTTTTGTCATGTGTCAACTAAAACTATCACTTTATTCAGTGCCTGTGCTGCAGTGCATAAATGGTTAAATAACTCCCCGACTCACCCTGTATGCCCTCCAAAAACCATTAAAAGTTCTCCCACGCTGAATCCTGATCGGTTGGGTCAGACGGGAATCCATTCTGGGCTTTCTATCCATCCTCCCGGTTGCTGCTTGCCATCTTCCCCCTTTGATTGACACCTCCTGTGTCATCCAAATAGCCAGGCGAAATCCCACGCCTGTGCAGAGAAATCGCTGGCTCGCACCTATGCATTGTGCTCTGCCCTGCTGCAGGCGGAGCTGAAAACTTCAGTGTGCATGTGCCAGCACATGTCTTTCCAGCTCACATACCAGAACTATTTTGCCGCCATTGCTGTATGCATGTGCACTGATGTTTTCGGCTCTGCCCGCATTAGGGCTGTGCATAGTGCACAGGCGCAAGCAGGCAATTTCTCTGTGCATTTATTTCCCCCAGCTATGTGGATGACGCAGGAGGCAGGAGGATGGCGAGCAGCAGCGGGGATAAAGGGGTAAAGAGCCCAGAATGGATGCTAATAACAAAAACTCCCAGTATCCCTTTACCGTTATTAAAGAAACACTAACATTACAAATTTTATTGGCTGTACTTGTGTAAATGTGTATGTACTATAGCGTGTAAGTTTCTTAATATACTCATAGATCACCATCTTATCCAATTTCCAGTGCCGTGCGGGTGCTCTTCTGAGTCACCTGCATGTATAGGGTTAATTTGCAGATTATTAGCATTATGGAGGTGCTCAGCCGCTTTACTATAAGTGCAGTACCAGGGAGAAAATCAACTTCAGGACTCCCGGGAACCGCTGGCTCAACTTTTTAGACTTAAAAAATGGTAGTAATTGTCTGAATATGGCTTTCAGTCATGCAGAGGTGTTGGCGGGACTTCAGTCACTGCTCATTATACTGCCGCTCTCTGTCCTGTGAGCGGTGACTGTAGCTGTGCAGACAAACCTGCATGACTCATAGCCAGCGGTTCCCTGGAGAAATAGCAGCTTAGCACTTTCAATAACCTGCAAATTAAGCCTATATCTGCAGTTCAATAGCTTTATCACACCCAATAAATTCCCTTTAATTTTTTCAAATTAAATGGAAAAACGTCTTTCACCTTCTGATCTGTGTTCCATGTCATGTTGTGAATAAAATAAACTATAAGAGATTTCCAAATGGTTTCATTCTTGTTTTCTTTACATTTTACACAACGTCAGACTCTAAACTTTTTGGGGAATTTCGGTTGTATATTTCGAGCGGAGTAACAGAAGTTTGACACAATACAATGCTCTAACAATAGGAAAACCAGAGAATTCTGGCATTTACTAAGACTCGGTCTAGACGACGACTTTGGCCGTGACACAGGTCCTGTGGCCAAAAATCGTTCTGAGCAGGTGGTACTTTATAATGTAATGCCGGTAAGTTGTATTGCGACTCTTAAGGTACCACGACAAGCAAGTTGCATAAAGCTGGAACCAGTTAGTCATTTTGTGACTTGCTTTTCATGGTCTCGGTAGGGATCATAATGCTGCTCTATTCACCTGCATTGTGCTGGGCTAGAGCACCTGCTCAAAACAATTTGTGTCACAGCCAAAGTCTATTGTAAAAAAAAAATTGTTAAAACAGGTCTACAGAATTTCAGCTGGACATTTTTATCTATATTATAAAGCAAATGTTTCCTCTTTTTATGCTCTTTTTCATATTAATATTTGAAGGCTTTTCATAAACTACAGGAATAAAGTGCATAAAGTCACTATACTCCCTCTTCAATAACACCGATACTTGTAAATATCTAATTTGAGACATTTATTTACCACTATATATTTTACCCTGGTTTGCCTGGACAGGAATACTTGTAATTAGAAGAGATATTGTTTTATGGGATAACTATAACATTTTCAGCAAGCTTTTAACAGTCATGGTTTGGGACAAGTGGCTGACAATACATCTGACAGGTTAATAGCGGGTGAGAAAGTGTTTACTGTCTGTGCTATAAAAGGGTTTATTTGTAATTTTACTGCTTGCCCTCCTATATAGTTTATACTCGAGGTATATATTTTAACTCTGTGATCTAATACAGACAATGGATGTGCATCTGAACTTTATGTTTATTGTGTTCCATAATATAAAAATGATGTGCTTTTTGATCTGCAGTGGCGTAATTATGGTTAAGCTGTTCGTATGGCTCCTATGAGGCCCTCATCAAACAGGGTTTTTCGAATCAACATTAAAGGGGTATTCCCATCTCCAAGATCCTTTCCCAATATGTAATATGTAAAATTGTTACACGTGGAGGAAAGACAATTATGGCAGCTAAATAGGAAAGGGTTCTTTACAGTAAGAGCAATCAGACTGGAATGCCGACCACAAGAGCTAGTAATGGCAGTTACTATAACAACATTTAAAAAAGGTCTGGATGCTTTTTTAACAAAACATGACATTGTGAGTTATAAATAATCTAGCAATATAAAATGTATAACTTTGAAGATAGGTTGAACTTGATGGTCCTAGGTCTTTTTTCAACCTATGTAATTATATGAACTGTACATTAGGAAAATGCTTGAAATGTAATTCCGTATAATATTATTTTACAAGAAATTTCCCTTATTTTTTTCTGTTTAAAGTGCTAGCTATAAATCCAATCCCTGGATTTAAAAAGTGCAAAACACTCCTGAAACACTTGCACGTTTAATCTGTATTTCTTATGGTGCCTAAGGGAAGCCATAATGATAGGCGCCTGCTTGGTAACAAGGGCAGTTATTTGCTTCTATAATTAAGTGAATTACCAATGATGAAAGGGTTAATACTTGGGTCCTGCATCAGTAATAGCCCCTGCAGTAACCATGACAACTGTTATGAGGTCATAAGCAAGTGTGGTAAAGAAGATTCCATAATAGAAGGCCGCACTGCCACAATCATCGCCATTACTGATGCGCCTGAGGACGTTGAGCTTGACCACCCCACGTAATGTGCCGACCTTGGTGAAATTTGGAGGTTCTAGCAGGGAAAGGGTTTGTCTGTTTTAGACACCCCCAGGGCATGGGAACGTAACCGAGGGGGGTCCCCAGCACAGGATCCCGTTCTGTTACCCTCTACAAAGAGCTGCTCTCCTTTGGGAGTTCATGGAAGCACCTATGACTTTAATGGGTGATAAATTGGGATGGGAGAAAAGGGAGGGGGCATTTCTCCTATTAGGGGTTTTCAATTATGAACAATCCCTGTAACCAAAAGTCTAAATTTATGAGGTGGACCTGGATCTGTAAGGAAGAAATGGTTCATCCATCTGGGCAATCAGATCAACTAAATTGGGTCTAACAACCAATGTGGTGACCGATATCGCAGCCAGATCTCTCCCACATCCGGTTTATCACATTTATAGTCAATATTTGTTATGTCGTTCTCTGTAAATCTGGTAAAATGTACAAATGGTAAAACTTGTTACATCTGTTATATATCGGCACTAACTCTCTAAGCCCAAGGGAAGGGCGATCCTCCAGCCATCGTTCCCTAGAGGTTTCCACCATGGGGTTTTTCCTCTCCTGAGTGCTGGAGGGTGACTCTTCGTGAGTCGTGGGTGGTGCCATTTTTGGTGTCATGTATAATGTAAATAAAATTGAGAACGTTTGACACCTAATTACAATGCTTCGTGTATTTATTTTGTGTGAGTCTGTGTGATTCATTTAGTTTGGGAGTCGGGGTCCATCACATGTCACTGTGTCATAGGGCCGGACATCTGCCGGCCACAGTTTTGCCCCAGGTGTTGCTCCTGCTCAGGTGAATATCATGGAGCAGAGAAGACAAGCAAGTGTGCACTCATCATTGGAATAAGGACTTATATTACAGCAGGATTACAAGCAGCTTCCTCGCCTCATTCACACAGTGAGTATTTTGGCCAGTATTTTACATCAGTATTTGTCAGCTAAAAAAAACAGACAGGAGCAAACACTGAGAAAAATAATAACAGAATGACTTTCACCTCTTCTGTGTTTTGGATCCACTCCTGGAATCTGTTAACAAATACTGATGCAAAATATCGCCATGTAAAAGTGCTGTAAATCCTTACTGACTTCATCATTACATCGATGACAGCGCTGCAGTCAGTAACAGCTCAGTGACTCTACTTGTATTGACATCATAAGCTGCTGAGCTCACTAATTGTCTGCAGCGCTGTCGATGTGAAGTCAGTGCTGCAGACAATAACAGATACCATGGGTGGCCACAGAGATTCAGTCCTGGAGCAGAGGAGAGTGTGTAAAGTACAGGGGAAAAGAGATTTCACTTTCTGAATATCCTTCATAAAAACCGGTGCATTTCGAGCCAGGACTAAGAACGTTGCAACGTTTAAAACGCCTTCACCAAGTGTGGCTAATCACATGAATGTACATCACAGTGGAGACCATAAAAAAATCAAATTTGTCGGGATCGACAAAATCATACCATCACCAAGGTGGGGTGATTGGGACAAACAAATATTGCAAAAAGAATGTAGATGGATTTTCAATCTGAAAACTACACAACCACATGGCTTGAATGAGCAATTATCATATGGTTGTTTCCTGTAATATGTCTAGGAGTATCCACATATATACTTTAGCCCAACAATCCGGTACCCCCCCCATCCCTTCTCTGTAATTATAGGGTGTAATAGCGACAGGATATGGACAGCCGTCGAGGAGTGGGGGCGCCACAATGCGCAGGGTCCTTAGGGTGCCAACCCCCGCGATAGGTAGGACACCAGCAATGTAGCATTTCAGCGTAGATATTAATAGATATTTTCTATTAAGCTATAAAAAACTTCTGTACCCCCTTATGAATGCCTTCAACAACTGGTACTCACTTAAAATCAGTTTGGGGTTGCCCTCTTTCCTACACACATTCCCTACATCCATCGTCTTTGTATACATACCCCCTCTATCTCTCTAACGTAGGGATATATAGGGATGGTTAGTCTTCGTTGAGTGGGGGCGCCATTTGCGCAGGTTTTTTTAAGGGTACCAACCTCCACATAGGTAGGGGCCCAGCAGTTTAGGTGGCCTTACAGGGTATGCAGGCTTCTGAGGGTCTGTGGTGTCCCTTATTGTGAATTGATGACTGCTACACTAGAAAATTATTTTTTGAGCTACATGCACTCTTTCTTTGCCTTTCCCTGTGATAAGCTTTCATATTAGCTTTCATTTGTTTTTTGTCTTCCCTCTCTGGCTTCTTTTCTTTCTACCCCATTAATTATGTTGGTATTGTTTGATACCGGAGTAAAATCCATACCATAACCTAGGGATAAACGGAACAATACTGTGTAATTACAAATTAGATTGTTTCCGTTGTGTACGGTTGCTTCAAACTTTGAACTTTACACGTAGTGAGCAACCCTTTAGGCAATACTCCTCCCGGACCACAGTTTCTGGAGAAGTGCGCCGATATGAGTCATGTCCTCACTTTATGGAAATGTTCCGGTGGACCTTTAAGGATAATGCCTATATAAAAAAATGTTTGCGTTCCATAGCACGGGCTTCATGCGCTCCAATCTTGCGCATGCGCAAATCCATCATCGGGCAAACCGGAACTGAGGTCACAAGGACTGGAAGTGTGGCGCACGCCGAGAACGGTGAGTGGCATATCGCGGTCCAGCTGTCCTGCATATAAGGGAGACACAAGCGGGCGTCAGGTAACGCAGCCCCGCAGGTATTCCTGTCACTCCCCTGATGAGTCCTAGGTAGGACGAAACGCGTCGGGAGACGCTATGTGATATCAAAAAGGCCGGAAATCCCTCTCACATAAGAGCAAATGGGTGAGATCATACCATGCTACCTGTGATACCAGGCGTTATAGCTTGAATAGTATGATAGATTACACATGTCTCAAATGACTGGATCAGCATATTATTGAAATACACGTGGAAGCCCCTGTATATGGGATGGGCATTTAATTTTCCAGAATATGTTTATATGATTTGATGGGTCGCATCATGACTGTGTTTTCTTAGGCCTCCGTGCTGCTGAATATACACACTTACTTTATTTGGTTTTGATACGTAGTTGGTTTGAATAGTGGAAGGACATATTATGCATTTCTATGGGGTATTTTGACATTTGGGTATGCAAATAGGTGTATATTGCCTTTATGCATTCTCTAGCAGGTATACTGTACATAACCAATTTATATATATACCCTTGCTTGTCCTACTATTTCTTGTTTCAACTTTGACGTAATTTCCTACGAGAAAGAACCAATATGTATGCTGGGTCTACTTGTTGTAACGGACCAGCACATATGTGTTGATTATTTCCTAGGTACCCTTTTGTGTCTACAAGAGTGAACGCTAGTCCCTCTTTTTTATTTTCCCTATGTTTGTATATCACTTGGTGAAGGCATCACGTCAGTCTGTCTCGTTTTTTAATATATTTATTAAAAGCTAAGTTTTAGTCCAATTGCTTTATACATCTAATTCTCATTTGGAACACATCCCGCTGCATCTATATAACATTTAAAGCGCGTTCGTTCTTATAAAAAGTGTTCAACCTTTTGCAAAGTTTGTATATTTTTTTACTTTTTTTAATGGATTAACCCCTTTACCCCCAAGGGTTGTTTGCACGTTAATGACCGGGCCAATTTTTACAATTCTGACCACTGTCCCTTTATGAGGTTATAACTCTGGAACGCTTCAACGGATCCCGGTAATTCTGACAATGTTTTCTCGTGACATATTGTACTTCATAATAGTGGTAACATTTCTTTGATATTACCTGCGTTTATTTGTGAAAAAAATGGAAATTTGGCAAAAATTTTGAAAATTTTGCAATTTTCCAGCTTTGAATTTTTATACAATTAAATTACAGAGATATGTCACACAAAATACTTAATAAGTAACATTTCCCACATATCTACTTTACATCAGCACAATTTTGGAACCAAATTTTTTTTTGTTAGGGAGATATAAAGGTTAAAAGTTGACCAGCAATTTCTCATTTTTACAACACCATTTTTTTTAGGGACCACATCTCATTTGAAGTCATTTTGAAGGGTCTATATGATGGAAAATACCCAAGTGTGACACCATTCTAAAAACTGCACCCCTCAAGCTGCTCAAAACCACATAAAAGAAGTTTATTAACCCTTCAGGTGTTTCACAGGAATTTTTGGAATGTTTAAATAAAAACGAACATTTAACTTTTTTACACAAAAAATTTACTTCAGCTCCAATTTGTTCTATTTTACAAAGGGTAACAGGAGAAAATGGACCCGAAAAGTTGTTTTACAATTTGTCTCCTGAGTACGCCGATACCCCATATGTGGGGTAAACCACTGTTTGGGCGCATGGCAGAGCTCGGAAGCGAAGGAGCGCCATTTGACTTTTCAATGCAAAATTAACTGAAATTCAGATGGGACTTCATGTTGCGTTTGGAGAGCCCCTAATATGACTAAAATTGAAACCCCCCACAAGTGACACCATTTTGGAAAGTAGACCCCCTAAGGAACTTATCTAGATGTGTGGTGAGCACTTTGACCCATTAAGTGATTCACAGAAGTTTATAATGCAGAGCCATAAAAATAAAAAATCATATTTTTTCACAAAAATGATCCTTTCGCCCCCAATTTTTTATTTTCACAAGGGTAAGAGAAGAAATTGGACTTCAAAAGTTGTTGTACAATTTGCCCTGAGTACGCTGATACCCCATATGTGGGGGTAAACCAATGTTTGGGCGCAAGGGAGAGCTCGGAAGGGAAGGAGCGCCATTTGACTTTTCAATGCAAAATTGACTGGAATTGAGATGGGACGCCATGTTGTGTTTGGAGAGCCCCTGATGTGCCTAAACATTGAAACCCCCCACAAATGACACCATTTTGGAAAGTAGACCCCCTAAGGAACTTATCTAGATGTGTGGTGAGTACTTTGACCCACCAAGTGCTTCACAGAGGTTTATAATGCAGAGCCGTAAAAATAAAAAATCATATTTTTTCACAAAAATGATTTTTCGCCCCCAATTTTTTATTTTCCCAAGGGAAAGAGAAGAAATTGGACCCCAAAAGTTGTTGTCCAATTTGTCTTGAGTACGGTGATACCTAATATGTGGGGGTAAACCACTGTTTGGGCGCATGGCAGAGCTCGGAAGGGAAGGAGCGCCATTTGACTTTTCAATGCAAAATTGACTGGAATTGAGATGGGACGCCATGTTGTATTTGGAGAGCCACTGATGTGCCTAAACATTGAAACCCCCACAAGTGACACCATTTTGGAAAGTAGACAACCTAAGGAACTCATCTAGATGTGTTGTGAGAGCTTTGAACCCCCAAGTGTTTCACTACAGTTTATAACGCAGAGCCGTGAAAATAAAAATTCTCTTTTTCCCCACAAAAATTATTTTTTAGCCCCCAGTTTTGTATTTTTCCAAGGGTAACAGGAGAAATTGGACCCCAAAATTTGTTGTCCAATTTGTCCTGAGTATGCTGATACCCAATATGTGGGGGGGAACCAACGTTTGGGCGCATGGCAGAGCTCGGAAGGGAAGGAGCGTCATTTGGAATGCAGACTTAGATGGAATGGTCTGCAGGCGTCACGTTGCATTTGCAGAGCCCCTTATGTACCTAAACTGTAGAAACTCCCCACAAGTGACCCCATATTGGAAACTAGACCGCCCAAGGAATTTATCTAGATGTGTTGTGAGAATTTTGAACCCCCAAGTGTTTCACTACAGTTTATAACGCAGAGCCGTGAAAATAAAAAATCCTTTTTTTCCACAAAAATTATTTTTTAGCCCACAGTTTTGTATTTTTCCAAGGGAAACAGTGTAAATTGAACCCCAAAAGTTGTTGTCCAATTTGTCCTGAATACGCTGATACCCAATATGTGGGGGGGAGGGCCACCGTTTGGGCGCATGGCAGAGCTCGGAAGGGAAGGAGCGCCATTTGGAATGCAGACTTAGATGGATTGGTCTGCAGGCGTCACGTTGCATTTGCAGGGCCCCGGATGTAACTAAACAGTAGAAACCCCCCATAAGTGACCCCATATTGGAAATTAGACCCCCCAAGGAACTTATCTAGATGTGTTGTGAGAACTTTTAACCCCCAAGTGTTTCACTACAGTTTATAACGCAGAGCTGCGAAAATAAAAAGAAATTTTTTTACACTAAAATTATTTTTTAGCCCCCAGTTTTGTATTTTCCCAAGAGTAACAGGAGAAATTGGACCCCAAAAGTTGTCCAATGTGTCCTGAGTACGCTGATACCCCATATGTTGGGGTAAACCCCTGTTTGTGCGCACGGGAGAGCTCGGAAGGGAAGGAGCACTGTTTTACTTTTTCAATGCAGAATTGGCTGAAATTGATATCGGACGCAATGTCGCATTTGGAGAGCCCCTGATGTGCCTAAACAGTGGAAACCCCCCAATTATAATTGAAACCTCAATCCAAACACACCCCTAACCCTAATCTCAACTGTAACCCTAACCACACCCCTAACCCTGACACACCCCTAACCCTAATCCCAACCCTATTCCCAACTGTAAATGTAATCCAAACCCTAACCCTAACTTTAGCCCCAACCCTAACTTTAGCCCCAACCCTAACTTTAGCCCCAACCCTAACCCTAACTGTAGCCCTAACCCTAGCCCCAACCCTAACCCTAGCCCTAACCCTAGCCCTAAACCTAACCCTAACTCTAGCCCTAACCCTAGCCCTAACCCTAGCCCTAACCTTAGCCCTAACCCTAGCCCTAACCCTAGCCCTAACCCTAACCCTAGCCCTAACCCTAGCCCTAACCCTAGCCCTAACCCTAATGGGAAAATGGAAATAAATACATTTTTTTAATTTTTTAATTTTTCGTAACGAAAGGGGTGATGAAGGGGGGGTTTGCTTTACTATTTATAGCGGGTTTTCTAGCGGATTTTTATGATTGGCAGCCGTCACACACTAAAAGACGCTTTTTATTGCAAAAATTGTTTTTTGCGTTACCATATTTTGAGTGCTATAATTTTTCCATATTTTGGTCCACAGAGTCATGTGAGGTCTTGTTTTTCGCGGGACGAGTTGACGTTTTTATTGGTAACATTTTTGGGCATGTGACATTTTTTGATCGCTTTTTATTCCGATTTTTGTGAGGCAGGATGACCAAAAACCAGCTATTCATGAATTTCTTTTTGGGGGGGCGCTTATACCGTTCTGCGTTTGGTAAAATGGATAAAGCAGTTTTATTCTTCGGGTCAGTACGATTACAGCGATACCTCATTTATATCATTTTTTTATGTTTTGGCGCTTTTATACGATAAAAACTATTTTAAAGAAAAAATAATTATTTTTGCATCGCTTTATTCTGAGGACTATAACTTTTTTACTTTTTTGCTGATGATGCTGTATTGCGGCTCGTGTTTTGTGGGACAAGATGATGTTTTCAGCGGTTCCATGATTATTTATTTCCGTCTTTTTGATCGCATGTTATTCCACTTTTTGTTCGGCGGTATGATAATAAAGCGTTGTTTTTTGCCTCTTTTTTTTTTTTTTTTTTTTTTTTTACGGTGTTCACTGAAGGGGTTAACTAGTGGGACAGTTTTATAGGTCGGGTCGTTACGGACGCGGCAATAGTAAATATGTGTACTTTTATTGTTTTTTTAATTTTTATTTAGCTAAAGGATAAAGGAATGTATTTATTGGAACAATATTTTTTTATTATTATTATTTATTTAGGATTTTTTTTTTTTTTTACATTTTTACTTTGCCCCAGGTGGGGACATCACAGTAAAGTGACAGATCGCCGATCTGACACTTTGCTGTGCACTGTGTGAGATCGGCGATCACACAGCACAGCAGGGAGGCTTCCCGGCGCCTGCTCTGAGCAGGCGCTGTGAAGCTACCTCCCTGCAGGACCCGGATGCAGCCCCGCGGCCATTTTGGATCCGGGGACTGCAGGGAGGAGACGCTCGGTACAAGGTGAGCACATCGCCTTGTACCGATCGTCTCAGGGAAGCACTCAGGGAGCCCCCTCCCTGCGCGATGCTTCCCTACACCGCTGGCACACTGCGATCATGTTTGATCGCAGTGTGCCGGGGGTTAATGTGCTGGGGGTGGTCCGTGACCGCTCCTGGCACATATTGCCAGATGTCAGCTGCGATAGTCAGCTGACACCCGGCCGCGATCGGCCGCGCTCCCCCCGTGAGCGCGGCCGATCGCGCTGGACGTACTATTCCGTCCTTGGGAAGTAGGGCCCACCCCACCTGGACGGAATAGTACGTTCGATGACAGAAAGGGGTTAAGTAAAAAAATTATATTCTGGAAGCTGGATCCTTTACCGTTCTTGGACTTGTTTACTTTTTTTAATACTACAAAAATTGAGGTGTGTTGAATTTTTGAAATCTTGCTAATTACCGTATATGCTCGAGTATAAGCCGACCCGAGTATAAGCCGACCCCCCTAATTTTGCAACAAAAAACTGGGAAAATGTATTGACTCGAGTATAAGCCTAGGGTGGAAAATGCAGCAGCTACCGGTAAATTTCAAAAATGAAAATAGATACCAATAAGAGTAAAATTAATTGAGACATCGGTAGGTTAACTGTTTTTGAATATCCATATTGAATCAGGAGCCCCATATAATGCTCGATGCAGTTCTTTATGGCCCCATAGATGCCCCATATAATACTCCATGCAGTTCTTTATGGCCCCATAGATGCCCCATATAATGCTCCATGCAGTTATGGCCCCATAGATGCCCCATATAATGCTCCATGCAGTTATGGCCCCATAGATGCCCCACATAATTCTTCATGCAGTTATGGCCCCATAGATGCCCCATATAATGCTCCATGTAGTTATGGCCCCATATAATGCCCCATATAATGCTCCATGCAGTTATGGCCCCATATAATGTCCCATATAATGCTCCATGCAGCTCATTATGGCCCCATAGATGCTCCATATAATGCTCCATGCAGTTATGGCCCCATATAATGCTCCATGCAGCTATGGCCCCATATAATGCCCCATGCACTTATGGCCCCATATAATGTCCCATATAATGCTCCATGCAGTTCATTATGGCCCCATAGATGCCCCATATAATGCTCCATGCAGTTATGGCCCCATAGATGCCCCATATAATGCTCCATGCAGTTATGGCCCCATAGATGCCCCATATAATGCTCCATGCAGTTATGGCCCCATAGATGCCCCATATAATGCTCCATGTAGTTCATTATGGCCCCATAGACGCTCCATACAGCATTGTGCCACATGTAATGCTGCTGCTACAATAAAAAAAAAATTACATACTCACCTCTCGTCGCTGCCCGCTGCTCCTCAGCGTCCCGTCTCTCCGCACTGACTGTTCAGGCAGAGGGTGGCACGCACACTCATACGTCATCGCGCCCTCTGACCTGCACAGTCACAGCAAGAGGACGGGAAGACGGAGCGGCGCCCGGCGGATGGAACTCGGACAGGTGAATATGAAATACTCACCTGCTCCTGGCGCTGTCCCTGCCTGTCCCATAGTACCGCAGCTTCTTCCTGTAATGAGCGGTCACTGGTACCGCTCATTACAGTAATGAATATGCGGCTCCGCCCCTATGGGAGCAGAGTCCATATTCATTACTTTAATGAGCGGTACCACGTGACCGCTGAATAGAGGAAGAGCTGCAGCGCGGGAGACCATGGGACAGGCTGGGACAGCGTTAGGAGCGCCAGGAGCAGGTGAGTATGTGACCGTCCTCTCTTCCCCTCACCCGCCGACCCCGCCGCCGACCATGACTTGAGTATAAGCCGAGAGGGGCACTTTCAGCCCAAACATTTGGGCTGAAAATCTCGGCTTATACTCGAGTATATACGGTATATGTGTTTTATTTGTGGGATTTCCCCATACACTTTAATGAAATGCCAAATATTCGCATATCAAAAATTCGTATGAGTTTTTATTACATTTGAGCAGCAAAAAAATTGATGCAATTCACATGCTGTACATAACATTATCAATAAAGCATTATCAAAGCTCACAGCAAACAGGACGTTTACAAAACAAAGTAATTTTAATTAAAAAATTATATTCAAAAAGAAGCAAGAGCAAAACTGAAAAAAAAATGCAATAAAACATATAAAAAACACGCAAAAGGCAACGAAGAAACACGAATAACCTAATCTGGCAAGTTGAAGAATGAAATTCTGCAGGAAATCTATAGCGTCAAAATCTCATCGAAGAAACATAGCCTTAGTGGGTAATTTCACTGATTGTGAGACGGGAGATGAGAGACAAGTCTGATGCCAATGGGAGAGAATTTATGGTGTAAATTATGAGATTGTCCAGCTAAGAAAAACGTGCACAAAAAACATCAAAACAATGTCGGCAATGTCGCTGATTGGTCGCGCCGGCTGTAAAAAGTTAAGTAAAAAGTTTGTCACATAGGGTTAATAGCAGCGTTAACAGGCTGCGTTACACCGCGTTATGCCACGGTGTAACGCAGTCGGTTTAACGGACTGCTACAACGCTATGTGGGCGGCGGGCGCTGACGGGGGGGTAGTATAGAGGGGGCAATGACTGCAGGGGAGTAGGGAGCGGCCGGACTGTGCCCGTCGCTTCCAAGAGTGCATTGCGGTCTCGCGAGATGTTAACGTGCGGTCTCGCGAGACTGCTACGTCATCATCTCGTGAGACCGCAATGCATGGACCGGTCACCGGAGCGTCGCGAGGAGCGGGAAAGGCCTGGGCTGGATCCGGAAGGTGAGTATATAATGATTTTTTATTTTTTTTATTATTTTTAACATTAGATCTTTTTACTATTGATGCTGCATATGCAGCATCAATAGTAAAAAGTTGGTCACACAGGGTTAATAGCAGCGTTAACGGAGTGCGTTACACCGCGGCATAACGCGGTCCGTTAACGCTGCCATTAAGCCTGTGTGAGCGCTGACTGGAGGGGAGTATGGAGCGGGCGCTGACTGCGGGGAGTAAGGAGCGGCCATTTTGCCGTCGGACTGTGCCCATCGCTGATTGGTCGTGGCTGTTTTGCCGCGACCAATCAGCGACTTGGGATTTCCGTTACAGACAGACAGACAGAAAGACGGAAGTGACCCTTAGACAAGTATATAGTAGATCAGTGGGACTCTTCACACCCTATAAAGATCAGCATAAGTGCTGTTAGAATGAGTCACAGCACTTGTGCAAGCACTACCGTATAATAATAATATTAATTTTAGCAAATACCTCCAATTAGAAATGTAATATAGTTTTTCTGATTCGCTATGTCTCTTTCTTCATGTGCAGGCATTGCAGGACTTTGTGTAGTGGTCGCAAACACCAGCAATTAGCTAACTGTCACTATATTAGTGGTCATAATAACCAATGCCTGCACATAAGGAAAGAGACATGAGCACTGTACAGTATAACACCACTGATTGACAGCTTTATGCCTATGCACAGTGTACCCAAAAAGCTACTAATTACTGGTGTGGCTGGGGTTATACAGGGATCAGCATTCAGAGAACTGGTAGATCTACAGCAGGGCAAACAGTGATTTTATCAAAACTACACCAAGCAGCCCAGTAAGTAAAACATTGCTGAAATCAGAGTCTATAACCCTACATCATGCTGCTCTCAGTTGTGGTAATGAAACTGGTGACTGATTTCCTTGGTGACGGTCTCCCATGACCAAGCCTCCCTCCTGAGACTTTCTGTTGGTAAAGTACCAGGAGAGGAGGCAGACCGCAGGATCAATGTGAAGAGCGTCACGGGAGCAGCCAAAAATTACTGTTAGAGAGGTAGGGAGGCGCGGTCACGTGAGACTAAAAACTCCCACACATATTATACTAATGTTGGGCGATACTGACAGGTTTGTCCGACAGACTGAAGTATATGGGGGCGACAGTTAACTGATCATCCGGGAGATGTTGATCGGGCATGTCCGATTTCAGACTGCTGATCACATTTTTCTCCTGGGTATAAGCCGCCAGCTTTCTCATATCTACTTTTCCTACCAATGGACGCCACCTTTTTATGATTGGACATTGTCTTAGTGGGATGAAACTACATGCACAAAGAGCTGAATGAAATGAAACGCTCAGTTGCATGATAGGAGAATAAACACAATTTTGGTGACCTGTTCATACACTTTGGAGTGGAGAAAAAAAGTTTTTATGTACTGTACATTGCCTTGAAAAAGTATTCATACCTCGTGAACTTTTCCCCATTTTTTCACGTTATACATACAAGCTTAAATGTATTTTATTGGCATTTTATGTAATATACCAATTCAAAGTAGCAAGGATTTGTGAAGTGTAAAGGAAAAGATACATGTGAGTCGCCCGCCAGGGCCGTGGGGTACCCAGCACCGGGTCCGGTGTTCACAGGGGGATGTCACGGTGGCGACCCGGTCCGTGGCCCTGGGCACCCATGTAAAAGGGGAAAGTCTTTGAAGGGATTTGGTGAATAGAGTTTGTTTGTGACGCCACCTGTGGTATTCGGTCAGTGGGGACCGACGCTGCTTTAAGGGGTCCTCTGGGGTGACGTTATGGCAGCTAGAAGGTATAACTTCCCACAGGTGAAGTATGTCCCCAGGGCTTCCCAGTGTGTAGATGGAAGATGGTGAATGGTGCAGTAAGGAACGAGGACACAGGTTTGCAGTCTCTTTACCTTGTTTACTGAAGACTTCAGGCAACCGCAGTCCAGGGCACCAGATCACAGGACAGGCAGGGTCCGGCCGGCTTGGAGACAAGTTGGGAGTCCCCTTATCCAGGTGGAGTTATATGCCTTCCTCTAGCGCGGTGGTGTTGTAGACCCTTACTGCCTATGGCTTCTGATAAGGTCCTCACAGTTCTTCTCTCTGTCCCCCGTATAGCATAGGACATAAACCCGTATGACAGGTGACTCGAGCCTTTTTGCAGGATCTCTATCATGGCCCGGGCTCTATGTGTCTCTATGCCTCCTGGGTATTTGGGGGACAGGTAACTTGCAGTTCAGCTGTCCTGCCGGTCTCTGCTGTAAGTCTTAGAGTCCATTACAACCTCGGTGTTCTGGCTACCGGTTATCTGCCCTTCAGAGGGAGGCAGCTTGTTAGCAGCTGGTCTCCCCTGATATCACTCTCCTGTCCTTCGCTCTCCTGCACGCTCGCTACAATCTGTTCTGCTTTTGGTATTATCTCTGTCTAGGAGCTCCAGCACTTTCTCATGGCTACAAGGCTCCTCATACATTCTTCCTGCCTCAGACTGCTCCAGTCTGCTCTCTGGCACTATCTGACTGACTTTCCCTCCAAACCACAATATATATAGGGGAGTCACCTAGGAATAGGATCAAAAACTCCCCCTTGTGGCCTGGAGTGTGAACATGTTGCATATTTGTGTTTACCTGGTGAGAGTTATCCTTCCTTGCCTCCAAACGTAACATCACTCTCCCAGTGAGGAAAGCAATGTCACTGTGATGACCAGGGCTCTGGGGCATCACACATGGTTTTCTTATAATTTTAAAAATATAAATCTGAAAATTGTGACATGAATTTGTATTCATCCCCTGTGGTCTGATGCCCCTAATTAAAATTCTGAATGACCAATTGCCTCCAGAAGTCACATAATTAGTAAATTGAGTCCATCGGTACGTAATTTATTCTCAGTATAACTACATCTGTTCTGTGAAGGCCTCAGAAGTTTGTTTGAAAACATTAAGGATCAAACAACATCATAAAAACCAAGGAAAACACCAGGAAGGTCAGGGAGAGGAGTATAGCAGGTTTATGTTATGAAAAAAATAGCCCATGTTTGGAACATCTCACGGAGCACTGTTCAATCCATCATACAACAATGGAAGTAGTACAACTGCAAACCTACCAAGACATGGCCGTCCACTTAAACTGACATCCCAAGTAGGAAAGCACTAACTAGGGAAGCAGCCAAGAGGTCCTTGGTCACTCTTTTGGAGCTGTAGAGATCCACAGCTCGGGTGGGAGAATCTGTCCACAGGATAATTACAATTTTTAGTTGTTTACTCCACAAATCTGGCCTTTATGGAACAGTGGAAAGAAGAAAGCCGTTTTTGAAAGCAAATCATAAGAAGCCCTATTAGAGGACACAGCTAGAATGTGGAAGAAAGTGCTCTGTATAGATGAGACCAAAATAGAATTTTTTGGACTAAATGCAAAACGCTATGTATGGTGGAAAACAAACACTGCACATCACCTTGAAAACAGCTTCCCCACCATCAAACATGGTGGGAACAGCATCATAATGTGGGGATTCTTTTTTTCAGCAGATACAGGAAACTAGTTAGAGCTGATGGTAAGATGAATGAAGCTAAATACAGGGCAATCCTGGAGGCAAACCTGTTAAAGACTGCAAAAGACTTGAGACTGGGCAGTAGGTCCCAGCAGGACAACGACACTAAACATACTGCCAGAGCTACAATAAATGGTTTATATCAAAGCATATTGATGTTTTGGAATGGCCCAGTCACAGTCCAGTCCTAAATCCCATTGAGAATCTGTGGCAAAACTTGAAAATTGCTGTTCACAGACGCCAACATCCAATTTCACAGAGCTAGAGCTAGTTTGCAAAGAAGAATGGGAAAAAATTTCAGCCTCTAGATGTGCAAAGCTGGAGTAAACATACCCCTAAAAACATGGAGCAGCAACTGCAGTGGAAGGTGGTCCTACAAAGTATTGACTCAGGGGGGCTGAATACAAATGTACCTCACAATTTTCAGTTTTATATTGTTAAAATAATTACAAAACCGTGCATAGTGTCCTTTAAACTTCACAAATACGCATTACTTTGTGTTGGTATCTCACATAAAATCCAAAGATCTGTCTGAAAAAGACATTGTATCCACATACCTTTACAGAACCAGCATCTGCCTCTAAGGTTAGGTTTCCATAATGAGTTTTTTATGCGTTTTTTTCAACAGGCAAAACCCGCTCTCTTAGCAGTAAGAAACCTGCTGCGTTTTTTCCGCGTTTTTGCTCCTTTTTTTCCCTGCGTTTTTGTGAAGATACATTAGTCTCTTGTGCTTGCTGTTAAACTTTAGTGCATTAAAAAAATCTGATTTTGCTTCATCAGGTTTTGGCAGCAAAAAACGCAGAAAAAAGTGATACCTACATTTTCTCATTGTGTTTTGCACTACCCAAAGCAATGGGTGAAAAATGGTGAAAAAACGCTGAAAGAAGTGAGATCCTGCATTTTGCAAAAACCAAGGAATTGCACAAAATAATGAGGACAAAAAAACCAAGCTGTGTAAATGAGATTTCAGAAATCTCATAGACTTGGCTGGTACTGTAAAACGCATCTGAAAATTTGCATTAAAAAACGCTGAAAAAACTCAACTTGTGAACATAGCCTAACAGTTCCAGCTAAGTGAATGGGATTCATAGAAATCTCATGCCCGCTTTGACGTCACTTGCAGAGTCAGGGCTTGACTAAGCTCGCCTGGTGTTGTCTTTACAATGCACACTGACAGTGCATTCTCTTGCTGGCTTGTCACTTCTCATCAAAGCCGGCGAAGGAGCGCACTGTCATTGTGCATTAAAAAGAATATTGCACAGTGACATACATGAGCATACCAATGTGTGCTCAGTAAAGCAGGGATTTACCCAGACCCAGAAATGGATGTGACTAATGACACTTCATTTTAGGGAGGGGGCAGAGGATGTGGTAGTGCCCTCTGATGACATCTTGTTTGAGTATCCCAGAATGCACTGGGTGTTGTCAAACAAACGGTCATCAAACTGAAAGTAGGTAAAAAAAATTATAAATCAGTTACATAGCGTAGTGAGGGAATGGTATGAACTTTTTAATTAAAGTATTTAGAAAAGAGACTAGATTATTAATTAAGTAGACAAACATTTAGGGTTAAAATAAATGTTAGTTTCGGACCTCCCCTTCAAACTTTCTTTTCTTATTTTGTATAAATGCATTATTGATCACCTAATACCGGTTGCCCCTTATTTTCTATAATGTCCTTTGCTGTTGTGAGCCATATTATCATGGATTTATGGTATATTAGATGCTAGCCCAACATAATGCAATGCTTAGTAATGAAAGAGAAAAAGGAGCAAATAGGCATCTATAGTAACAAAGCCAGTAATTTTATTCGTAACAGAAAAAGTACCGTATACAACAGCAATGGTATCTTTATGTTTGAAGCATGACATGTGGGAACAGGTTGAAAAGTTCCAGGGAGGTGAATACTTTCGCAAGGCACTGCAATTATGTAATTTGAAAGAAAACATTTATAATAAAAAAAATGACAAAAAAGAATGAAAGTGTCCATCTCAATGTGTTACTGTCATTTGTTACTGTAACTTCATATGCTACTATACATCGAATGATCTTTATATACTTACATCTGATATTTGTTCCTAGCTATACTGTGACAGTGGGGCTGGATTGTCTCTATGTAACATTGGTGGGTCATACTCTCTGTCATGCCTATTCGCCTCATTGACGCTGTTGTGGGAGTGCGCATGCGCGCCGGCGCTCCGGACTTCCGACATGCATCGGCGCGTCTTTTTACCTTCCTCGCACGCCTGGGGACTCCCCTCCCCTCCCTGCGCGTGAGTAGGAATGTTTGATGCTCTGGTGTATCTGTCGGGACCTGGGCAGTGCGGGGCACATGCGCCGCTTTTCCCACTACCATTGGCTATCTGGGCGTCACATATTCAGTCACATGGCCTTAAAGGGTCCTGTTTGCTGCATAACACACATTCACCTTGATAAAGCGATGCATTAGACACGCGAAACGCGCGTCGGGGTCCTACCACACCTGGCCCAGGGTCCACTCTTGCTCTGCCCTTGGTAAGTTAAAAGCCCTCCTCATTTTTGTTCGGCTAACTTTACTCTACATTGTTGGGAGTGGTGCTCTTACCACCTTACTTTATACATAGGCACTGGCACTTTATTCAAAATGCTGCAATAGGTTATATGGGCAAGTTGCAATTATGGATTCCCTGCGTTCATCTGTTTCTCTCCTGCTTTAGTTTTATCATGTGTTATTTTTATAATGGTCACTGCTGTTGTATACTTTTTCTGTTACGAATAAAATTACTGGCTTTGTTACTATAGATGCCTATTTGCTTCTTTTTCTCTTTCATTACTAAGTTTTGGAGTGGGTTTTCCTTTGTGCTGCATGTGGGTAGGCTTTGTTTTAAGCCCCACTTCTTTGACATATAATATGTGACTGAGGTTTCTGCATTTAATAATGCAATGCTTATAGCAGCTCAGGAGTTTGACTTTGCAGTTGAAGTTTCTTGGCTTTCTGTTTTATCGCCATGGGTGCTAGAGCGATAAATGCAGCAATCTGAAAGCCTCCTGGGCGTCACACCAGGATATTGCCAGGTAAAGCGAAAATGATTCTCTCTGCAGGAAGAGCAAGTTCTGTGCCTAAAGCGTTTACAAAGTGGAAGTATCATTGATAGACAATCTTTGATAGCTTAAGTATTAACATGTAAGTTTGAGAATGGTGGCTGAATAGCAAAGAATATCCTTAGGCTATAGCATTTAATTAAGCTGTGAAAGTTGTTTATAACTTTCTTAATTACTTGTGCAATCAATTATTCCTAATCTAATATAAAAGTTGCCTAATTAAATAGAGAATGGAAGGAGTATGGAATATAGAGGAAACATTGATTGTAGACAGTAGGATGAATTCGCTTGTCATTTTGACACTTTCATTCTTTTTTGTCATTTTTTTATTATAAATGTTTTCTTTCAAATTACATAATTACAGTGCCTTGCGAAAGTATTCACCCCCCTGGAACTTTTCAACCTTTTCCCACATATCATGCTCCAAACATAAAGATACCAAATGTAAATTTTTGGTGAAGAATCAACAAGTAGAACACAATTGTGAAGTTGAACGAAATTTATTGGTTATTTTACATTTTTTAGGAAATTCAAAAACTGAAAAGTGGGGCGTGCGATATTATTCGGCCCCTTTACTTTCAGTGCAGCAAACTCACTCCAGAAGTTCATTGTGGATCTCTGAATGATCCAATGTTGTCCTAAATGCCTAATGATGATAAATATAATCCACCTGTGTGTAATCAAGTCTCCGTATAAATGCACCTGCTCTGTGATAGTCTCAGGGTTCTGTTTGAAGCACAGAGAACATCATGAAGACCAAGGAACACAACAGGCAGGTCCGTGATACTGTTGTGAAGAAGTTTAAAGCCGGATTTGGATACAAAATGATTTCCAAAACTTTAAACATCCCAAGAAGCACTGTGCAAGCAATAATATTGAAATGGAAGGAGTATCATACCACTGCTAATCTACCATGACCCGGCCGTCCCTCTAAACTTTCATCTCATACAAGGAGAAGACTGATCAGAGATGCAGCGAAGAGGCCCATGATCACTCTGGATGAACTGCAGAGATCTACAGCTGAGGTGGGACAGTATGTCCATAGGACAACAATCAGTCGTACACTGCACAAATCTGGCCTTTATAGAAGAGTGGCAAGAAGAAAGCCATTTCTCAAAAATATCCATAAAAAGTGTTGTTTAAAGTTTGCAACAAGCCACCTGGGAGACACACCAAACATGGGGAAGAAGGTGCTCTGGTCAGATGAAACCAAAATCAAACTTTTTGGCAACAATGCCAAACAATATGTTTGGCGTAAAGGCAACACAGCTCATCACCCTGAACACACCATCCCCACTGTCAAACATGGTGGTGGCAGCATCATGGTTTGGGCCTGCTTTTCTTCAGCAGGGACAGGGAAGATGGTTAAAATTGATCGGAAGATGGAGCCAAATATAAGACCATTCTTGAAGAAAACCTGTTGGAGACCTTAGACTGGGACGGAGATTTGTCTTCCAACAAAACAATGATCCCAAACATAAAGCAAAATCTACAATGAAGTGGTTCACAAATAAACGTATCCAGGTGTTAGAATGGCCAAGTCAAAGTCCAGACCTCAATCCAATCGAGAATCTGTGGAAAGAGCTGAAAACTGCTGTTCACAAAAGATCTCTATCAAACCTCACTGAGCTCAAGCTGTTTGCCAAGGAGGAATGGGCAAGAATTTCAGTCTCTCGATGTACAAAACTGATAGAGACATGCCCCAAGCAACTTGCAGCTGTAATCGCAGCAAAAGGTGGCGCAACAAAGTATTAAGTTAAAGGGGCCGAAAAATATTGCACGCCCCACTTTTCAGTTTTTGAATTTCCACAAAAATTTAAAATAACCAATAAATTTCGTTCAACTTCACAATTGTGTTCCACTTGTTGTTGATTCTTCACCAAAAATTTACATTTGGTATCTTTATGTTTGAAGCATGATATGTGGGAAATGGTTGAAAAGTTCCAGGGAGCCGAATACTTTCACAAGGCACTGAATATACATTGCACAATAGTGCAGACTCTGGGATACTTTGGAGAAATGGCCGTACCACTGATTCCATGATTCCAATGTAATGTGTAGCTGTAATTGTAACTGGAATAAAGACTAGAGGGGTCCAGATATTATACATTGAGCCATCCGAATCATACTACTGGGAATGGGACCAGTATGACATTCCCTTGTGAGGTCCTCGTCATGTCATTGCTCATGTGATCTTCAGACCAATCTCCAGCCATCATTGCATCCAAGACAAGATTGAGACTCATTGCTGAAGAGGATAGACTTCCATTCTTGCCTCCACTGCTGTCTTTCTCTGCACAATGATAGCCTTTGAGAGCATTGGCGTGGGGTCACTAGAACCCATGGACCTGGACGTTTGACTTATAGCTTAATGTCATGCAAACGCCTTCTGATGGCTTGTGTAGACATTGTTTGATGCCTTATGCTTGATATGTGATGTTTAATTTTACTTTTAGTATAACATGAACCATTCTGCGTCATTCTTCGAATCTGACGAGACCGCGTTGGAAACGCCATGAAGAGGCCTTCACGAGGGCACATCACACTCGTCCTACTCCTGTGATTATGGTGTGGGGTGGCATAATGTATGGTAACTGGACCCCTTTAGTCTACATTCCACGTACACTCGACAGCTCGACGTTACATTGATTTGGTGACGAAACTAGTGGTACAGCAATTTCTCCAAAGTGTTCCGGGAGTAGAGATGAGTGAATTTGCTTGGGTTCCCTCTTATTCGGCAAGCTATAGGGCTTGCCGAATAAGCTGCAGAGGGAACCCGGCTTCCTGGATCACCCTGGCCGATCAACTGATCAGCTCCGCAGCTGCACGTGTCGCGGCTATGTCACAGTCACAATACATGCATGGAGAACCTGTTTGTTGGGCTCTCCATGCATGGGTTGTGACTGGTCATGAAGGTGAAAACAGCAGATTTTGCAATACAATTTTAAAGCAGCATAATGTTGGTGCAGACACCCCGATTCCAGTGATGTGTCACTTTCTGGGCTGCTTTTTTTTTTTTTAGTTTCAATAAATTCTGCATTTTATTAGCAGGAGATGATAGAAGACTTGATGTCTTGTGCCATGTAGTCCTCCTGCTTTACAACATACTCTTAAAAGTTTTTGAGGATGTCATTCAGAAAAAGTGTACATAATTTAATGAAACAATGACCAAACACAAAAGCACATATCTGGGGTGCCATTTCACATATGGGTATAGTACCCATGTTCATATTTGAAGTTATTATATACTACTTTTACTGTAATATAGGCTTGTTATCCCCTTTTTTTAAATGCAGAAGTTGAAATCCTTATGGTACTTAATTTTCCCTTATCTCTCTCACTTTATGCATGATGTTAGGGGGCAAACTGTTTATTCCAGGAGAGGATCATCAAGGCTTTTTTTTATTGCCATACGTGTGAACCTTGGACGTAAACTATTCTACCCTCAGCATTGGCAGAAAGACGATAGAATCAATTGTGATCACCCACCTAACTACAATTTCTGCGCACTATAGTAACATAGTAACATAGTTATTAACCCCTTTACCCCCAAGGGTGGTTTGCACGTTAATGACCGGGCCAATTTTTACAATTCTGACCACTGTCCCTTTATGAGGTTATAACTCTGGAACGCTTCAACGGATCTTGGCGATTCTGACACTGTTTTCTCGTGACATATTGTACTTCATGATAGTGGTAAAATTTCTTCGATATAACTTGCGTTTATTTGTGAAAAAAATGGAAATTTGGCGAAAAGTTAGAAAATTTTGCAATTTTCCAACTTTGAATTTTTATGCCCTTAAATCACAGAGATATGTCACACAAAATACTTAATAGGTAACATTTCCCACATGTCTACTTTACATCAGCACAATTTAGGAACCAAAATTTTTTTTTGTTAGGGAGTTATAAGGGTTAAAAGTTCACCAGCAATTTCTCATTTTTACAACACCATTTTTTTTTAGGGACCACATCTCATTTGAAGTCATTTTGAGGGGTCTATATGATAGAAAATAACCAAGTGTGACACCATTCTAAAAACTGCACCCCTCAAGGTGCTCAAAACCACATTCAAGAAATTTATTAACCCTTCAGGTGTTTCACAGGAATTTTTGGAATGTTTAAATAGAAATTAACATTTAAATTTTTTTTACACAAAATTTATTTCAGCTCCAATTTGTTTTATTTTACCAAGGGTAACAGGAGAATATGGACCCCAAAAGTTGTTGTACAATTTGTGCTGAGTACGCTGATACTCCTTATGTGGGGGTAAACCACTGTTTGGGCGCACCGCAAAGCTCGGAAGGGAAGGAGCGCCATTTGACTATTCAATGCAAAATTGACTGGAATTAAGATGGGACGCCATGTTGCGTTTGGAGAGCCCCTGATGTGACTAAACATTGAAACCCCCCACAAGTGACACCATTTTGGAAAGTAGACCCCTTAAGGAACTTATCTAGATGTGTGGTGAGCACTTTGACCCAACAATTGCTTTACAGAAGTTTATAATGCAGAGCCGTAAAAATAAAAAATCATATTTTTTCACAAAAATTATCTTTTCGCCCCCAATTTTTTATTTTCCCAAGGGTAAGAGAAGAAATTAGACCACAAAAGTTGTTGTGCAATTTGTCCTGAGTACGCCGATACCCCATATGTGGGGGTAAACGACTGTTTGGGCGCATGGCAGAGCTCGGAAGGGAAGGAGCGCCATTTGACTTTTCAATGCAAAATTGACTGGAATTAAGATGGGACGCCATGTCGCGTTTGGAGAGCACCTGATGTGCCTAAACATTAAACCCCCCCACAAGTGACACCATTTTGGAAAGTAGACCCCCTAAGGAACATATCTAGATGTGTTTTGAGAGCTTTGATCCCCAAGTGTTTCACTTTCAGTTTATAACGCAGAGCCATGAAAATAAAAATAATTTTTTTTAAAAAAAAAAATGATTTTTTAGCCCCCAGTTTTGTATTTTCACAAGGGTAACAGGATAAATTGGACCCCAAAAGTTATTGTCCAATTTGTCCTGAGTACACTAATACCCCATATGTGGGGGGAACCACTGTTTGGGCGCATGGCAGAGCTCGGGAGGGAAGGAGCGCCATTTGGAATGCAGACTTAGATGGATTGGTTTGCAGGCGTCACGTTGCATTTGCAGAGCCCCTGATGTACCCAAACAGTAGAAACCCCCCACAAGTGACCCCATATTGGAAACTAGACCTCCCAAGGAACTTATCTAGATGTGTTGTGAGAACTTTGAACCCCCAAGTGTTTCACTACAGTTTATAACGCAGAGCCGTGAAAATAAAAAATATTTTTTTCCACAAAAATGATTTTTTAGCCCCCAATTTTGTATTTTTCCAAGGGTAACAGGAGAAATTGGACCCCAAAAGTTGTTGTCCAATTTGTCCTGAGTATGCTGATACCCCAAATGTGGGAGGGAACCACTGTTTGGGCGCATGGCAGAGCTCGGAAGGGAAGGAGCGCCATTTGGAATGCAAACTTAGATGGATTGGTCTGCAGGCCTCACATTGCATTTGCAGAGCCCCTGATGTACCCAAACAGTAGAAACCCCCCACAAGTGACCCCATATTGGAAACTAGACCTCCCAAGGAAATTATCTAGATGTGTAGTGAGAACTTTGAACCCCAAGTGTTTCACTACAGTTTATAACGCAGAGCCGTGAAAATAAAAAATCCTTTTTTTCCCACAAAAATGATTTTTAGCCCCCCAAATTTATATTTTCCCAAGGGTAACAAGAGAACTTGGACCCCAAAAGTTGTTGTCCAATTTGTCCCGAGTACGCTGATGCCCCATATGTTGGGGTAAACCCCTGTTTGGGCGCACGGGAAAGCTCGGAAGGGAAGGAGCGCTGTTTTACTTTTTCAATGCAGAATTGGCTGGAATTGAGATCGGACGCCATGTCGCGTTTGGAGAGCCCCTGATCTGCCTAAACAGTGGAAACCCCCAATTCTAACTAAAACCCTAATCCAAACACACCCCTAACCCTAATCTCAACTGTAACCCTAACAACACCCCTAACTCTGACACACCCCTAACTCTAATCCCAACCGTAAATGTAATCCAAACCCTAACCCTAAGTTTAGCCCCAACCCTAACCCTAAGTTTAGCCCCAACCCTAACCCTAACTTTAGCTCCAACCCTAGCTCCAACCCTAACCCTAGCCCTAACCCTAACCCTAGCCCTAACCCCAACCCTAGCCCTAACCCTAATCCTAACCCTAATGGGAAAATGGAAATAAGTACATTTTTTTAATTTTATCATTTTTATCTAACTAAGGCGGTGATGAAGGGGGGTTTGATTTACTTTTATAGCATTTTTTATAGCGGATTTTTATGATTGGCAGCCGTCACACACTAAAAGACGCTTTTTATAGCAAAAAAGTTTTTGCGTCTCCACATTTTGAGACCTATAATTTTTCCATATTTTGGTCCACAGAGTCATGTGAGGTCTTGTTTTTTGCGGGGCGAGTTGACATTTATTGGTAACATTTTCGGACACGTGACAGTTTTTGATCGCTTTTTATTCCAATTTTTGTGAGGCAGAATGACAAAAAAACAGCTATTCATGAATTTCTTTTGGGAGAGGCGTTTATACCGTTCCACGTTTGGTAAAATTGATAAAGCAGTCTTATTCTTCGGGTCAGTACGATTACAGTGATACCTCATTTATATCATTTATTTATGCTTTGGCGCTTTTATACGATAAAAACTATTTTATAGAATAAATAATTATTTTGGCATCGCTTTATTCTGAGGACTATAACTTTTTTCTTTTTTCTTTGATGACGCTGTATGGTGGCTCGTTTTTTGCAGGACAAGATGATGTTTTCAGCAGTACCATGGTTATTTATATCCATCTTTTTGATCGCGTGTTATTCCACTTTTTGTTCAGTGGTATGATAATAAAGCGTTGTTTTTTGCCTCCTTTTTTTTTTTACTACGGTGTTCACTGAAGGGGTTAACTAGTGATATAGTTTTATAGGTGGGGTCGTTACGGACGCGGCGATACTAAATATGTGTACTTTTATTGTTTTTTTTTTTTTATTTAGATAAAGAAATGTATTTATGGGAATAATATATATATATTTTTTTCTTTATTTAGGAATTTTTTTATTTTTTTTTACACATGTGGAAATTTTTTTTTTTTACTTTTTTACTTTGTCCCGGGGGGGGGGGACATCATAAATCGCTGATCTGACAGTTTGCAGAGCACTCTGTCAGATCACCGATCTGACTTACAGCACTGCAGGCTTACCAGCGTCTGCTCTGAGCAGGCACTCGGTAAGCCACCTCCCTCTCTGCAGGACCCGGATGCCGCGGCCATCTTGGATCCGGGCACCTGCAGCGAGGAGGAGGTAAGAGACCCTCGCAGCAACGCGATCACATCGCGTTGCTCCGGGGTTCTCAGGGAAGCCCGCAGGGAGCCCCCTGCCCGCGCGATGCTTCCCTGTACCGCCGGCACACCGCGATCATGTTTGATCGAGGTGTGCCAGGGGTTAATGTGCCGGGGGCGGTCCGTGACCGCTCCTGGCACATAGTGCCGGATGTCAGCTGCGATGGTCAGCTGACACCCGGCCGCGATCGGCCGCGCTCCCCCCCGTGAGCGCCGCCGATCGTGCTGGACGTACTATCCCGTCGGTGGTCATACGGGCCCACCCCACCTCGACGGGATAGTACGTCCAATGTCAGAAAGGGGTTAAGGTTGAAGGAAGACTTTAAGTCCATCTAGTTCAACCCATAGCCTAACCTAACATGCCCTAACATGTTGATCCAGAGGAAGGCAAAAAAAAAACCATGTGGCAAAGGGTAAGCTCCACATTGGGGAAAAACATTCCGTCCCGACTCCACATACGGCAATCAGACTAGTTCCCTGGATCAACGCCCTATCAAGGAATCTAGTATATACTACTATAGAATGTGGATGTCACGGCAATTACAATTACTGTATGGCTACTTAGAAGGGTGGAATTTTGTGTTTCCTATATAGGTCGCTGGACATGAATTCAATTGATTTAGCCTGGCTCCAATCAAAAATATTTATAAGGTTAGATATAAAGCCAAAAATTAGCCAGGCGTCAGTCAATGGGATGCTGAAGTTCTGCCATGATGTCTTTCATACAGAACAATGCAGTAACGACATTGCTCATCTCTTCCAATATCCATACATGGAGCAAAAGGAAAAACTGGAAAGTCAATAAGCACAAATAGGGTCTTACCTGAGTGGTGACTGGGAGACAAAAAGGCAATAATACTCAACTAGGGGGGTTGTGAAGTTACAACCCCATTACAAGCGTAGGAAAAGGCTGGTGCAGATCCACCATGTGGAGAAAACTTGTGAGGCTAGAGATGAGTGGGTTAAAATCTGCGCTGCCAGTAGACCAGAAATGACCAAGGAGACGGGAATAGTGGAAATGCGGTTTATTGGTCAACGCGTTTCAAGGGCTACACTTCTTCATCAGGACAAACTATCTCAAGCCAGAACCGAAGAAAGGAGGGGAAAACAAGCAGTACATGAGAGCATTTCTTGATTTCATGGTCATTTTTTTTTTACTTAGTTAAACCTACTTAGGCAGAACAGCGCTCACAAAGTGAACACCCATAAAATAGGTATGAACAGAGAATGATATTAATTATATTTATAACATGTTATAATAACAAGAAAAATACTTTTGAGCATGATGAAAATCAATTAAAAACAAAATTAAAATACGTGATGATCTATATAGAAATATATAAAAAATGTAAAGTGCAATGATCCAATACAATTATAGTCAGCAGGTGGCAGTGTAATAATGCTAAAGTATAGATTTGAACAGAGAAGCAAAGTGCAAGGGCATCCATAAATAAACAAATCCTAAATTAATATTGGGGAAACAAGGTACCCAGCAGGCTAAGACATGATACCAGAAATGCAACAAAAGCCAGTTCACCGTTCCAACCCCAACGTACATTTTGCGATCAGCTCTCTTAAGAGGTTAAACTTTAGTTCATTCCATCACTGAATGTAACAACACCACATTTCTGCCATTTATTGCCTATAACAAGGCAGAACGGGACACAGGAGTGGAAATGAGGTACATGAGTACACTTTTTGAGTCCATTTTGTTTACTTGCACACTTTTTAACATGGATTTGATGACTCCAAAAAAAGCCTGAAAAAACTCCAGAAATACTCAAAAAACCCAAGTATTGACAATCACAAAGCAGAACGGGATACAGGAGTGGTAAGCTAGATATGTATGAGTTCATGGCCATTTTGTCTACTTGCACCCTTTTTAACATGGTTTTGGTAAGTAAAAAAAAAAGTCTGAAAAAACTCCAACCCCCCGAGAAAACTAAGAAACGAATCAACAAGTTAAAAGAAAGTAGAATAAAGAAACACATATTGTTTATAGTGTTTTTTTTATATTGTACTATTGACTTTTCGCAAACATCTGACTGCAGTTTTTTTTTTTTAAACAAAAATGTGAGTGAATATCTCCAACTTTCTATGAATAACCCTGCTCTTAGTTCTGTTGTGTTTTTTCTCCAAGCAAAAGAATAAACCTATTCTTCTTGCATTTTCCCTGCACCTAATGAAGTGATAAGCAGCTTTACTGTAGGCTGGAAAACGAGATTCCTTTCTTACTAGTCTGTCTTTCTACTGACATCTAGTGGGTAGACGTTTTAGTTGTAGATGACAAAATAAAAAATGAATTTGGTCAAAAATAGTTTTGCATAGGAAAATATATATATATTTTTTTAACAAATATCAGTTTCCTAATTATAATGTCTTTGAAAAAGAGACTTTAGAAAAAATGCGAGTTAGCTCTCCTTACGTACCAGTGTGACACAAATGGGAAAACCAGTGTAAAGTCTCCGCAACACAGGAACATTGTGAAAAACACCAACTTGGTAGTGCACAGTCCAAACATTAATTCATTGTAATATTATAGAACTCAGAACAGATAAAAGCCGGTACTGCTTCTTTACCACAAATTTATCTCTATTAAATAGAACCTACCCAAAGAAAAGTAGTCAACATTTTATTACTGCAGATATATGTATTATTGTATAGATCTGTATAGATTATTTGTATGGATTCGAGCAGAACAACAAAGGAGTCTTTGTTCTGCGCTGTTTAAACCCTTGTACATTGCAGTAAATGTTAATTGTGGAACACAAAGGCAAAGAAAAAAGGAGTGACACATCAAATCAATGGAACTGCCCGTCACTCACATCTTCTAAAATGTCAAAATTGATCTGGTCTTTAATGGGTTAATGCATACACTTTACACCTCTAAGGCCTCTTTCACACTTCAGTTTTTTGGCGTCAGTCTAAAACCGCCAGTTTCCTCAAATAACGGATCCGTCATTTTTTTTGGCGGATCCGTTATTTTCCCATAGACTTGCATTGGCGACGGATTGTGACGGATGGTCGTCAGTTCCATCCGTCATGCGACGGATCCGTCGAAATTTGGCGGACGTTGTCTAGATATAGACAGACATTGAAACGTTTTTTGTCAACGCCGAAATGACGGTTCGCAGCGGATCCGTCGCGTCCGTCATTCCATAGTCATTTCGGCGGATCCGTCGCCCCAATCCGTTTTTTCAATTGCGCATGCTCCAAAAAGTAGATACTTTTCCCAGACAACCCCCAAGTAACGGATCCGTCAAAAAAATGGATCCGTTGGAACCGTTTTCTCAACAATTGTGACGGATCCGTCGATCCGTCACTATGTCGGAAGTGACTGACGCCAAACAACTGAAGTGTGAAAGAAGCCTAAGTTGCATCCAATCTATATATTTGTTACTTTTGAAATGAGAATAATTGAACAATCTAGCAAAGACTCTGTTCACACTGTGTTTCTGCAGTATGTTTTTTTGCTTGACTCTCCCTAAAAATGAGATGCAGATGAACACCCAGAGGGTCATAGATTGGAATGACACAAATAAAGTTCAAATAAACTCTGTTTGTGATTTTTTTTTTCTGAAAGTGTCTGTGTTTTTAGATGAGCACAGAAATGTAGCAAACCACCATCTGTCCTGTTCATCTGCGTTCCATTTTAGAATGATTCCGGGGAAAACCCAAACCCTTTAAATATATATTGTAGATCATGGGGATTCCAGCTCATCAGTCTTGCATTATATTCCTCCTACAGGTGCACGGGTACATAAGCTTGTCAGACGTTAACGGAGAAAAGGTATCCGACACTCAGTCTTCAAATTTATTTCAGGAACATAAATATAGACAGGACAGCTCAGTCAGTAAAACCAACGCGTTTCGACCAATAGGTCTTTAAATGATGATTAAGACCTTCTGGTCGAAAAGCGTTGGCTTTGCTGACGGAACTGTCCTGTCTATATTTATGCTCCTGATATAAATTTGAAGATTTCAATCCATTCACAGAGTGCAAGATATATTTTCACCTTCAAATATGGTATTTATTGTTTTATGAAGATGTCCAACTTTCCGAACATATCCAAAGGGCTCAATTCACCAGCGCAACCGGCACGTTCTTGCTCCTTATAGTTTCCTAGTCTTTAAGGTTTAAGGTAGATTTGAGTCCATCGAGTTCAACCTATAGCCTTAATGAACTGTTACATCATGGAGTGATTATGGGTGTATGGAGTGAGCTCTGGAGCTGAGCCCACTCCACACGGGGCAGGTGCCGGCTGTGTTATACAGCCATCATCTGCCTCAAACAGAAGCGATCAAGGCTAGCTGTCCGTGTTGTTTTAAACACAGAAATTTACAGTGGCATTTTTTTTAAGTGTCACAATCTTTCTAGGACATCTTTTCAGTTGCCTATTGCCCTCCATTCAACGTGATCGTGTGGTGCTAATGTGCTGCTGTAGCAGCCGGCAGGGCCTAATGAAGGCCTTGGTTGCCATTCTCTGGGTACTCCTATGAAGCCAAGTCATAGGCTTCCTAGTAGACTGTGATTTTCACTATATGCTGCATTGAATGAACATATACCATGGGTTCAAATTCCTAATTAGAACTAAAAAATAAAGTGAGAAGTAAAAAAAAACCCATAAAACTTGTATCACCCACCTTTTTCTCCATCCAAAAATAAATGTAATTTTTTTTTAAAAAATAAGCAAATTTGGTATCATCACACTCAATCATATAATATTATTTAACCCATAAGGTAAATGCCGTAATAAGAAAAAAAAATTCAAATTTTTATTCTTCGGCTTCCATAGATCTACTAGAAAATACCATAGAAAGTGTTAAGCATGCCAGAGTATTACCAATGAAAATTATAGCTCTGCATGCAAAAAGAAAAAAAAGTTCTCATACACCTCCTTCTACAAAAAAAAAAAGTTATGGTTCTCGGAAAAAGGTCATAATTTTTTTTTTATTTTTGCAAAGTTCGGAATTTTTATTAGGTCACTAAAATATAAAAATACTATACAATTCTGGTATCGCTGTAATCTTACTAAGGGCTGTCCCACACGTCCAGATAATTCCGGTACCGGAATAAATCGGTACCGGAGTTATCCGTGTCCGTGTGCCTGGGAACTCACGGAGGCCATACCTGCGGCACACGTGTGCCGCCCGTATGGCGAGTGGGTACCACACGGAGCGTGTGGTACCCACTCTGCATGGTGCTGAAGCTGCGATTCATATCATCCCTGCAGCAACGTTTGCTGCAGGGAAAATATGAAGAATAGTGTTTAAAATAAAGATCCATGTGTCCGCCGCCCCCCCACCCCCTGTGCGCCCCCCCCGCTGGTCAGAAAATACTCACCCGGATCCCCCGTCGGCAGTCGCTCCTTCCTGGTCTGGCCGCGCCTCCTACTGTATGCGGTCACGTGGGGCCGCTCATTTACACTCATGAATAGGCGGCTCCGCCCCTATTGGAGGTGGAGCCACATATTCATGAGTGTAATCGGCCGCATACAGTAGGAGGCGCGGCCAGACCAGGAAGGAGCGACAGCCGACGGGGGACCCGGATAAGTATTTTCTGACCAGCGGGGGGGGCGCACAGGGGGTGGGGGGGCGGCGGACACATGGATCTTTATTTTAAACACTATCATTCATATATTCTCTATAGCAAACGCTGCTACAGGGAACATATGAATGGCGGCTTCAGCACCATGTGGGGGGGACAGCGCTTACTGTAGCGCTGTCTCCGGCACGCCACACGGACCCCAGACGGAGAATGTCCGTGTGAGGTGCGTGTTTTACACGGACCCATTGACTCTATTGGGTCCGTGTAATCCGTGCGCTCCCACGAACACTGACATGTCTCCGTGTTTGGCACACGGAGACACGGTCCGCACACGGTCCGCACAAAATCAATGACATCTGAACAGATGCATTGATTTTTATGGGTCTACGTGTGTCAGTGTCTCCGGTACGGGAGGAAACTGTCACCTCACGTACCGGAGCCACTGACGTGTGAAACCGGCCTAAGGCTGCCGTCACACTAGCAGTATTTGGTTATAGTCTATGAGGCCGTTCACATGCCTCTCGGCAGAGAACTATTGATGAAACTCGGACCAATCTCGAATAAAACCCGGATGGCACTCACATGTAAACCCGATTAAGCTCTGAACAAAAACACCGATTTTCTGCAGCATTTTGGCACCTATTAACTAAAATGGGTTAATAGCGTTTTTTTCTCTCTAGAAAATACGCAGTGTAAAAAACTGCCCAAAACCTCAGCATGAGAACGTAACCTAACATGGAGAATTATGGAGAACTATGCTGCTGGGTCATTTTTTTACCGCATAACGATGACCATAACAGCTGAACCCCCTAAAAATATCAGGATTGCAGTTTTTTTTTTGTTATTAAGTAATTTAGTAATTCAAAACTACAATTCATTTTGCAAAAAAAAAAAAAATAATAATAAAAAATGTAAAATTAACAGTAAAGGAAAAGTAATTACTCTTGGAAGAAAATGTGAAAAAAGACAGAAATTGCAAAAAAAAAATCAAAGTGGCTGTTTGATTAAGGGGTTAATAAAATGTTAATATCCCTTTAAAATGCAGCTGCATTATGGCGATATGAAAAAAAAAGCCTTAGGGAGAGTTTGGGTATTATTGGGCATTGGAATAAAGCATTATTCTATTTCAACCAGAATGTATGTGACTGAGGATGGATATCGTTAGCAATATTCAATGCAGCGCTAAATATTCATTAACTAATCGGAATTAATTATAATTTGCTCCATTCGTCACATTCAGGTGTGAAATTCTGTTTCTCCTGGGTTTTCACATGTTAAATTGATAAGCTTCACCACCAGATGACCCCGAAATGCACTTGCCATAATGCAGGGCTAGACAGTGCGACAGCCACTAGGTGGCGCTCCAATCCACAGCTGAGGAATATGCAATTTCACCCTTATGAAACCTGACTGATATCAAAGGAAGCAAAATAAAAGATAGAGACAAATGCCAGCCCGCCGCACATCGAAGACCTAAAATAAATGAAGCATGTGATTGATGTGTGCGTTCAGGATAGTATCTAACGCATAACCTAGTAAATCTGAGGTTATTATGAACATCATGCGGCTATTCATTTGATGGAGGAAAGCGCAGGAAGAACTGGGGGATGGGCGAAGGTGAAAAGGAGGTCTACTTAACCCACACACCGCCAGATGGAATTTAACGCTCAGCTTTCAACCTTATACTGTAATTCAGCGCACATCTGTTTGCTTTTCGCAATATCCCACAGTTTCTTTTTATTACCCATCCATATGCTTTGAGTTCCATTTTTTTTCTCTTTAATGTCTATTTCTGTTTTGTTCTATGTTGCTCAGACACATCCAGTACAACATTTTTGGCTAGCGTTAGACGCAACGAGATTTTATTCCTATCAAGTTCTTGTTCAAAGAAAATTGATAATCTGTAACCGAGCTGTTTGACGTAATACACGGAACGTAGATTATCCATCCGGAATTCACACGCGTTTCCCGAGCCCAAACCCAGAAATGGGAGAACGAAACAAAACCATGGAGCATGCATGAGACTATCGTCATAATAAACATTACTATTTACCAAAGTGTCTATATATGGCCTGGGGGTTAGAGTGTTATTTTGGCTTTCCATTTTGCTGTTTTTTCTTTCCCCATCGCAGCCATCAAATGAAAATGGTAATTTATAGGATATTACAGTGATTGTAGAGGATTCTGTGGTTTTATAACATTGCATCATGCTGGAGGCGTGGTTTTTACAGTGGCGGTTTTTCTTCATTGCCATCAATGGGAAATAACCGCATTATAAAAAATGTATGTGAGAAGGTTTAAAGTGGTAAAGTACATGTGGTTTTCTATAAAAAAAAACCAAAAAACAGTTTTAGAATAACCTGCTAGAATTATTTCCTTAAAATGTGAACCAGACATGAAATACAAGAAATCTAATTAAGCTAATCAAGTATATAAACTTTCTTATTGCTTTTTGATATTTAGCAGGTACTTAAAATGCATGCAGATCATTGAGGGGTCAGATCTTGAGACCCCCACTGATCACGCAATAGACCCCAAAGAAATGCAAAGCTCAGTATACAGGAGTGAACACAAGCTGGAGTACGGATTCTGCTATTTGGCCTGTGTGTGCTGCACAATTCTTGTGGGGCTGTTGCATAATCAGTAGGGGCAAGAGGACCTGGATCACCACCAATCTTTAGGTAATTTAGGAACCTGCTAAGTAAGAAAAAGGAAAGTTTATTTACTTTCTGATATAAAAAGCTCCTATTATTTTAATTGCTACTAACTTTTAAAGTCCTTTCTTCTTTCCTTTTCATTTTCTTTCTTTTTCTTTCTTTCCCTTTCTTTTCTCTTCCTTGATTTCTTCCCTTCCTTCCTTCTTTCCTCCTTTCCTTTCTTTCCTTCCTTCCTTCCTTCCTTCCTTCCTTCCTTCCTTCCTTCCTTCCTTCCTTCTTTCCTTCCTTCCTTCCTTCATTCCTTCCTTTCCTTACTTTTCCCTTTCCTTACTTTTTCCCTTCTCTTCCTTTCCTTCCTTCTTCACTTCCTTTCCTTCAATCCTTCCTTCCTTTCCCTTTCCTCCCTTCCTTCACATGGACTCTTCCGAGGGCAATTTTATTGTCCACATTTTTCGGTAAAAATAATTTTTGCCCTTAACTTTAATTCCAAACTTTGAACTCTTTAGCTTCTATAACTTCCATGTTTCAAATTACATAGCAGACTGCAGAATGAGTTTACCATGAATCTATCAGTGAGCTGTTTTACACAAAAAAACTGCCAATCAGTGGTGGGGGCGGGGTTATGCAGAGCTCAGCATTCTGAGCACTGCTAAATCTGCAGCAGAGAAAGCAGTGATTGTATCAAAATGACAGCAAGTAACATATCACTGGTATCAGGGACTCAGCCCCTACATCATGCCGCTCTCAGATTACATAGCAAATTGCTAGATTCCCTTTAATTAACAGTGAAACTGAATATGATTACCGTATATGTCCTATATGTTGCATTGTGAGAGTCATAGTTTTGTGGCTTTGCATTACATGCTTAGTAGTGATGAGCGAGTGTGCTCGTTACTCGAGTTTTCCGAGCATGCTCGGGTGTTCTTCGAGTATCTTGGGCGTGCTCGTATACTATGTTTGAGTCTCTGCAGACGCATGATTTGCAGCTGCTGGACAGCCTGAATACATGTGGGGATTCCCTAACAAACAGGCAATCCCTGCATGTGTTCAGGTTGTCTAACAGCTGCAAATTATGCAGCTGTTCTCAGGGTGTTCTCATAATATATTAACACTATATTATTATTCATGTTCAAGACACATTTGCTCATTGTTACTATTCTATCCTGTTACTATTCTTGGATACCTCTTTGCAGAGGGATTATCTTGAAGAAAGTAAAAAAGTATAACATGGGAGAAAATATACCTAAAGGAGAACTACAAAGCACTATATACAAACCATGCTTTACATGAATGCCACCTTCCTGTTCTACGATGGATGTTATGATGATCACATCGGCAGGAATTGTGTGTTCGAAAGAGGCTGTGATTGCATTTCACTCTACTACACTAACATCGAGGATGATAGAAAACCATGATACCTTCCATTTAATTCTTTTTATGTGATGATAAATACTTGTCAGTAGCATGTCTTTTAGAGTAGATATGACAGCTACAATGCCACATGACAGCCATTACGCCTTCTATTACATAGACAGACATGTCTAGTTCTACTTTTCAGTTTCATTCATGTCTTCGGTGACAAACTAGCACCACAACTGTGCACAAGCTACATATGTATCTCAATAAATTATGGTTAAAAAAATAAACAAGTAAAGTAAAAGTCATCAAAAGTTTTCCAAAATATTTTAGTAAAAAAAAAAATATTCATGTCATATGTATCACTGGACAAATATTTGCATTGTAACGCTATCAGGCAGAAAGTGTGTTGACAATGATTTATCCATCAGGAGACTTTTCTGGTGTCTCTAGATCAGGGGTCCCCAACCCGTAGCTCGTGAGCCACATGTGGCTCGCCTGCTCCTGACATGTGGCTCGCTGACAGTCACAGAAAATAAGTCCCCATTGAGCCGCCCTGCTGCCTGTAATACCCGCCCAGGGCCGGCGTCAGCACCCGGACAAGTGCCGGGGCCTTGAGCAGGCAGAGGGTCCACTCGCCGTAGGGGACACTGGCGTGCTATGGTGGACACCCACGCCTGCTCCGGGCCACAGCACTTATGATACTTACCTCTCCCGGTTCCAGCTCTGCAGCGTCTTCCATCCTCTGACTGTGACGTTCAGGTCAGAGGGCGCGATGACGTCACTAGTGTGCGCCCTCTGCCTGAGCAGTCACAGCACAGAGAGCAGGAAGACACAACACTGAGGAGTCCAGAGCAGAGCAGTGACAAGCAACGAGAGGTGAGCATTTCATTTTTTTTTTAAATATTTGGAGCAATATATGGGGACCATCAGAAGGGGCCCATATATGGAGCATTATATAGGGCTAATTCTATATGGAGTATCTTATGGGGCCAATAATATAGGGAGCATCTTATGGGGCCAATTCTATGGAGCTTCTTAATAGGGCCAATTCTATATGGTGCTTCTTAATGGGGCCAATTTAATCTGGAGCATTTTATGGGGCCAATTCTATATGGAGCTTCTTATGGGGCCAATTCTATATGGATCATCTTATGGGGCCAATTCAATATGGAGCAGTATATGGGGCCAATTACATATGGAGCAGTATATGGGGCCAATAATATATGAAGCATCCTATGGGACTGTTAAAGGGTATTGACTTTTAAGATTGCTACTTCCAATAGGTGGCACTAGAGATCAAGTCCTTTTTGACTAAGCAATTTGCATAACAATAATGTAAAATACATAAGGATAGAGTGAAAGTGAAAATCTGCATGTTATTATTTGTGCCTTCTCTAGGTTTTTCTATGACTTTATCTGCATTGTGGCTCTCGACCAACTTTCATAGTGGAATGTGGCTCTCAAGGTAAGAAAGGTTGGGGACCCCTGCTCTAGATGGTGCTTTGTAGGTTGAGTGGGTGTAGAGGGTTAGGCTGGGTTGACGAAGACGTCAAGGAAACAGGAAGGTTGTTATGATGTTGTTTGTAGTTTGATGTACTGATGTTGATGTGTGAATATTTATAAGTGTATAAGGGTTTTATTATATTTCTATGGCCGGTGTGTGTTTGGATCCCTATAGGATTGCCTAAGGCTGTCCCTGGGAATGCGTGAGGCCTGTCCACTTGGGAACCACACTAGTACAGGAATATAGTTTCCACTACACTAAGAATTAGATAGTTAATAGAGTTGGGATTAGCCCACATTCGGGAGGGGTTAGACCAGGTTCTATAGAAAAGGTTTTTCCGGGTTAGGGAGTTAGTTAGAGTCCAGGACTCGGTCAAGTACAAGTTCAGAGTTGAGTCAGTCAGTAGAAGAGAGAGGAGAATAATGCTGGACAAGACAGTGTTAGCAGGTGCAATAAGTGGCAGGTGCAGCAGAGCTGAACGGGTGCTGTCAGTCCAGCTTTTACCATAGCATGAGGACACATTCTAATTTTTGCCTGGACCCCAGGACAGTCTTGGGCTTGAGGTCCGGAAGGGGTATTGAGAGCCATACCCCTGTTCCCCCTGTGAGGAAGATGTCAGCCAGGTCGCAGGGAAAAGAAAGGATGGTGATCCTCAGGGAAGCTGTTATGCCAGTAGGAGAGTCCTTAGGGCCGGTTAGGACAGTTGGGCAAGGGAAAAGTCCAGCAGAAAGGAGACAAAGACTGACAGACAGGAAACAAAAGAAACATCACTAAAACGGGACTATGTCTCATTCTGTATGCCGCAGCAGTGTGTGACCACATTAAAGCTGCACCTGTTAACCCAGACCCAAGGTCTCCTGTCTTGTCTGCAGCTACAGCCAGACCCGATCCCATGGACGGGGAGGTAGCAGGTACTCCTGAACGAACAGTGAGTAAAGAACCAACTCCACAGCACCACACACTCATGACTGACACCTGTTTAGAAGAGGGATTTCAGGGCAACCCGAGTTCTGGCCCCCAGCAAACCGTCCCTGTGCCCCCCTTCATGGCACTTCAGGCATACCAGTCCTGCAGACCATACAAGTGATTATAGTACAGTTATATATTAGATGACTATCAGCTGATGTTCTTTATGATGGACTTGTTCACTTTTTCTGTCTTTTCCATCTGGCCCAGATCGACATGACAACTGCTCTAGCCACGACTTGTCTACAGAGATTACAAAGACACATTTGACTTCTCACATTTCCAGCTCCGTTGCCATCTATTCCCAACCTGCACAAGCTCCTCATCCTGCAATATGTCGCCCTGTTACTGCACCAGCTGTGTGGTACAATAGCATTGCTCCTCTTACTGCCCACCACTGTGCCCCTTACAAAGTAAAACCCACTTTTGTGCTCTCTAGTAAAATCCCCCCCTAGAAAATATTAATACCCTGTGTAAGCGCCAAATAAGCATCGTGCACAGGATAACTATCCTATAATCACAAATAACTCCCTACTCACAATATGGATATTTTCAGCAAAATAGTGAGGCTCACTAGGCTAAAACATAGGTTTTAATATTTATGCTAAAACGGACAATATAGTAAAATACTGTATCACCTCACATTGGCAATATCTAGCAAAGGTCCAGTCTTTACTTCTCATGTGGCACTGACAGTGGTTCAGCTCTCCTACACACAAAATATTACTATTGTTATGCTATATAAAGTGCCAGTGGTAACATATATATACATCAATAATAGATTTAAGAACGGTGTCCCCAAGATATTGCTCATCGTTGAATCAGACATCTGTCTTGATGATCAGATTGCCCTAGGGAGGCACGTGTTTTAAGGGCAGTTCACTAGAATGGTCAGCTGTGGACTACCCTTGTCAGGGCAGGACTATGGGGCAACAGGGCCAGCTCAGCATTTTAAGGGCTATCTAGAACCTCCTCTAAAGCTCCGCCTGGCAATCTGATCATCAAGACGGATGTCTGATGCAATTATTATTCCGTTGTGAGCAAGATCTAGCTGAGACCGTTCCTAAATATATTATTGATGTATATATATGTAAGTACTGGCACTTTATATAGCATAACAACAGTAATATTTTGTGTGTAGGAGAGCTGAACCACTGTCAGTGGGCTGTAATGAAGGAGATGAAGATCCTCAAACCAGACAGCCCCTTTAAAGTATTATTTCTATACCAACACTCTCTGAACTGTGGGGAGGGTGAGTGCCAGTGTGTCCTCTGATTCTGAGAATGAAAGGGCTACCTTTTGTGCTATCTTTCTCTACGCAGCAGCTCCCAGGCCAACCACCGAGAAGGGATCTGCAGCACAGCTTTAAGTGACTGGTGCCGTGCTGTAGTTCTTCTTGCAGCCGGTGGTCGAAAGCTCTGCTATGAAGACATGTTCTAGCAATATGCCATTGCTTTATTTAATTGACATAAAACTTTAAAAGGGTTTAAAAGTCATTAAAAATGGATCTTATCTGTTAGGTGATTCATGCTGCCCAAACCCCAGTCAGCAGGAATCACAGACTGGTTGCAACCTGAATCCAGGTACTGTAGCCATAGGTGAGACTATTCCATCGCAAGCCCTGGCCGGCTCTTCTGAGAGCCACAGCAGGTGATGCGATTCATACTGTTTTGGCAGCATGAATCGCCTGACATGTTTCCTGATCGGTGGCATCACTGATTGTCCAACCTCCACCAATCTAACAATGGCTGCCTATCCTCAAAAAAACTGGGGTACCACTTTAATTAATATAATGTTGGTTGATCTGATAGGGCTCCAATCCATCCTACACTCTGCTGCCCATCTAATCTACCTGTCTCCCCGCTATTCCCCAGCCTCTCCCCTATGCCAAGCCCTTCACTAGTTTCCTATCGTCCAGAAACTCCAGTTCAAAACCCTCACAATGACATACAAAGCCATCCACAACCTGTCTCCTCCATACATCTGTGACATAGTCCCCGGTACCTACCTACACCCAACCTCCGATCCTCTCAAGATCTCCTTCTCTACTCCCCTCTCATCTCTTCTTCCCACAACCGCATCCAAGACTTCCGTGCTTCCCCCATACTCTGGAACTCTCTACCCCAACACATCAGACTCTCACCTACAATAGAAACCTTCAAAAAGAACCTGAAGACTCACCTCTTCTGACAAGCCTACAGCCTGCAGTGATCCTCAACCTACTGAACCGCTGCACAACCAGCTCTACCCTCTCCTAGTGTATCCTCACCCATCCCCTGCAGACTGTGAGCCCTCGTGGGCAGGGTCCTCCCTCCTTATGTACCTGTGTGCCTTGTTTTTTACTCATGTTTAATGTATTTGTCTATATTTGCCCCGTATTCACATATAGAGCGCCACGGAATAAATGGCACTATAAAAATGTATAATAATAATAATAATAATAATAATAGGGCTATTTTCAAGCAGAAATGTATTTCTAGAATGAGAACAAAAACATTACAGCTGTCAGGAATTAATCTACTCAATTGTGACTCACACCGGACCAGCAAATGCGCCGTAGACGCACTTAGCACAAGCCACCACTGCTAAGCAAGTCCTAAGGGTTGGAATCTTTTTCATCCACTCCCAATAAAGGAGGAGGGCTTCACAGACTGTTGTTGCAGGGTAGATGGCTTCTGGTGACACGGACAATGTTAGAGTTAGGAAACCAGAGTAAATTCTAAGCTAGCAGCATTAAACCAAACCGAAAACCAAAAGGGAGTCCAAAAACAAAAACTATGGAAGAGAACTGGAAGGGACTGTAAGAAACTGCTGAGAAGCAACCTGGACTTTCACCAGAAAGCACTCACCCCACCACTATACAAGGAAACTGAATAACCATCAGTGGACTGGATAGTGGCAGGCCTTAGATAGCCAGCCTGATGCTAAAGATAAAAATCAGGTGATGGATTCCTTCCGGTCATGTCCAGAGAGCCATTCTCTGCTTACCTGAACAGCAGGGTGCACACATTCCCACCATTGGCTTACACCAGACAAGGCAGCGTCTCCTGGGCTGCAAAACAAGTGGGAAGCGCGGTGTCCTGCGTTCCCGCATCACTACCACTTCCACACATGAGAAACCACCATGTGTAGTTGCACCATCCAAGTGTGGCATAGCTCCCCCCAGCCCAGACAGTAAAGCCCCCGTCACACTAAGCGAGGTCGCTAGCGAGATCGCTGCTGAGTCACAAGTTTTGTGACGCAACAGCGACCTCAGTAGCGATCTCGCTATGTTTGACACGTAGCAGCGACCAGGCCCCTGCTGTGAGATCGCTGGTCGTGTCGGAATGGCCTGGACCTTTTTTTGATCGTTGAGGTCCCGCTGGGTAGCACACATCGCTGTGTTTGACACCTTACCAACGACCTCGTTGACTACAACGTCACACAGGACGTCCCTCATCGAGGTCTGAATCGTCATAATAGCTGCCATGTGACAGGGTCACAACGAGCAACGACATCGTTGTACAGGTCGCTACAGGTCGCCGCATCGCTGCTGCGTCGTTGGGAAGATCTCACTGTTTGACATCTCACCAGCGACCACATAGCGACGCAGCAACGATCCCTGACAGGTCGTATCGTTGTCGGGATCGCTTTAGCGTCGCTAAGTGTGACGGGGCCTTAAGGTCTGTTACCTAGATGAGAACAATTGCTTCCATGGAAGGTATTCCTAACAGTAGCAAAGTAAAGCCACAATGTTCCACATAATGGGATTTCCCTTCAGATCTGACATGGAGTATGTGAAAGTGATACACTCAGTCATATAATAAGCATATACTATCAAACTAGCATTATTATCAGGGCTTGTGCAGATGACTGTAATAATCAGCCGTTTGCTATCCATGGTTTTGACCGATAGCACTGGCCCTCATGTTATTCTATGGGGCCGTGCACATTTCTGAGTTTATCCTCTGGTCCGGGAAAAAAAAATCGCAGCATGTTTGAGTTTGATCCTATATTCGGATTGCACTTGGCCATGAGAGTCAATGAGTGCGTGGAAAATATTGGACTGCCCTCAGATGACATCGGAGTGCAGTCTGGACTGACACAATGGAGAAGATGGAGAGAATCGGAGCACACTATGCTGACAATTTGATGAAAGGCTGATCAGAGTGTGATCTGCATAAACGATCCTATTCTCTCGGATGAGAGAATCTATGCTCGTGTGACCCCAGCTTTATTGGCATGATTTGCCATTCTTGGTCGTCTTATATCAAAATATACTACAACCTCACTCCAACAAACGTCATATATAATATATCTCGCAGTCACGCTCGGCCTCAGTAGTCGGTGTAATGTACAAAGCACATGTCCTGCTTCCTGCGCCATTCTAATCAATGAGGATGCTGGAGCGTTATCCCCACCTCCTGCTTTACATAGCATACAAATGTCATGTGTGAGCTTTCCTTTGGCCTCTAGGTGTCGCTGTTGAACTGCTTTTTAGCTCCACATCCTCCGCCACTTCCTGCACCGCCTGTCACTGTCTGCTGTTTAACCATTTTATGCAAGGATCCTGACTTTTCATCCTGAAAGCAGCTGTTGGGAAATAATAATGTTATTGTTGGGATGCCTTTTTATTGTAGAGGTCACTGCTGCTGCAGAGGAGGATGTTTATGTCTGTACTTTGATTATAACGTTAATCCCAAATGAATAGAAATCTACTATTACCTTAACATATTACACTTTAGGCCAGACACATGGAAGATCATTCTCCAATACGAATCCATTTAGATAAATAATGGACCTATGTACATGTGACCTTTAAAAGTACCGCACGTAAATACAGTATTACCATAGGTATTCTCTATTGCATTGCAGCTGATCTGCCGTACTATTTGCACAGACACTTTTTATTATTTTATGTTACATATATAGCATCGACATATTCCAACATATTCCATGGTGCTGTAATTCTGTTGTTTCCATTGAGTCTCAACGCCGCCTTGATCCGAAGTCCGGTCTTCCATTGCAGCCAGACCGGACCAGTGAAATTTTCATTTCTGCAGCTGGCACACTGGACACCTCTAGGCTAGTAAATGCCCAAGGTGCCCGGGATTGTAGACTGCCCTGCTCTATCTGCCACAGAGGAGTGGACTGGATGTCAGACCAGGGCTGCGGGAATCTTTTTACTCATCTCTAACAGAAGAAGTTGAAGTTCTTGGTTCTTGATGCAAAATCTGGCCTTTATGATACTGGTAGTAAAGCACCACTCCAGTGTTTGTTTAGGGCTGGAGTGGTGCTTCTAATGTAAGGTCCTTGCCCCCAGTCTTATACTCACCCTCCGGCGTCTTTACCTTTTTTTCGGCGCTCATCCGATCTCACTGTGCCATCTTGTGACCACAACTTCTGATGGGCCGTAAGTCAGAAGTTACATCACAAGCTGTCAATGCAAATCTATAAGAATCGCAACAAGGCTCTCATAGATTTCTATTGAGTTGTGACCTCTGACTCACTCCATGAAACACTGGGGGGATCCAGGGGGTCACAGACTGCGGAGATTGGCAGGAAATTCATTAATATTTATTATCATCGTCCTTTCCTCAACCCTCAATCTACTAAAATGCTTGTGCATGCCCTCATCATCTCCCGCCTTGACTACTGCAACATCCTTTTCTGCGGCCTCCCTGCTAACACCCTTGCACCTCTCCAGTCCATCCTTAACTCTGCTGCCCGACTAATCCATCTCTCTCCTCGCTACTCCTCCACTTCCCCCCTCTGCAAATCTCTTCACTGGCTCCCATTCCCTCAGCGTATCCAGTTCAAATTACTAATACTAACCTACAAAGCCATCCATAACCTGTCTCCTCCATATATCTCTGAACTAATCTCCCGATATCTTCCCTCACGTAATCTCCGGTCCTCCCAAGACCTCCTTCTCTCCTCCACACTTATTCGCTCCTCATCCAATCGCCTCCAAGACTTCTCCTGAATATCCCCCATCCTCTGGAACTCTCTGCCCCAACACGTCCGACTATCATCCACAGTCGGATCCTTCAGACGGAACCTGAAAACTCATCTCTTCAGGAAAGCCTACAGCCTGCACTGACCCCGCTGCCTCCTCATCACTACCGAAGCTACAGCCTCACCAACACCGGAGCTCCTGCAACCCTCATCCTATTGTCTCCTTCCCCATAATCCTGTAGAATGTAAGCCCGCAAGGTCAGGGTCCTCGCCCCTCTGTATCAGTCTGTCATTGTTAGTTTGTTTACTGTAAGTGATATCTGTAACCTATATGTAACCCCTTCTCATGTACAGCACCATGGAATCAATGGTGCTATATAAATAAATAATAATAATAATAATAATAATTATCATTATAATTATCAAAAATAACTCTGATACACTAAAAGTTCCAGATAAATGGTATAATTTATTATAAGTTTTCCAAAAATTGATGATGCATTTCATAGCATGTCCTGCGCACGGTGGCCATTTATCTGGAACTTTTAGTGTGCTGGAGTTATTTTTGATATTTATATACTATTTTTCTCCAGAGCACCTCTCTTTAACAGTGAGCACCCCTTGTATTTTTCTATTTATTATCATTATTATTATTATTATCATTATTATTTTTCCTGACATGCGTGCGCCTGCGTCTGGATGCATACTTTTGTGAGCGCATTCATGTTGGTTCTCACTTATTCTCATCACTTTATTCATTTTCTTATTATTTATGTCCTTATTGTTATGCACACGATATTTATTATTTTATATTTTTTAGTATAATTTTGTATGTTTTATTCTCTTTTTTTTTATTTCACACTCCTATGCTCCACATGTTCCCCAATCCTCTGTTTTTTCCCCCCTTATTCCCTTCACTTTTGCCACATACATTCACATACTCTTCCCTTATTTACTGATCCATATATCAACATCTTCCAGTGATTCCTGTGCCCAAGGGTTGCGGCCGGAGTTGTGCGCATGCGTTGCCTGTGTCCCGGACTGTTCGCTTCTCACATCTGCGTGGCCTTGGCAACGCTGCTTTCCTCTATGTTGCCGGAACACGTAGCGTGGGTTCATTTTACTTCTGGGTCCTCCTGGTAGCACATGTGCCATGCTTGCTTCGGTCTCTTCCTATCAGCATTTAACACCACATATATAAACCCTCCGGTTCCAGTAATACACCACTCCTTGATGAAGAATTAAATGCTAAACGCGCGTCGGGGTGTGTGCTGTACTTGGACCGGCGGACCTGAAAGGTATATACCCCCTCTTTTTATTATTCCTGGGCTTGATTGCATATATATATATATATATATATATATATATATATATATATATATTTTTTTTTTTTTTTTATTTATATGTCCTGCATTAGTTTTGTGCACTTGTATTGCCTGTCCTTTTTTCACAATTTTGTGTTTTTATTACTGATCTCTTATTTTATATTTACACATGGTTTAATTTTCACATATACAGGTTTTTTGGCACATTATTGCATATATTTTATATATTTATATATTTTTTACACTAATTTTGCATCCCTTTTTATATGCTATATATATAATTAACCCGCTTTTTGAATATCTAATGGGGAACCTATAAACATGAAGAATATTTACTGCGGTTAAATATAATAATTTTGTTGGGGTAATGCATATGTATATATATTTATTTTCTTGGATAACCTTATTAATATATATTAAATTACCCACCTCTCCCCTCTTTTCTTTTGGCCCGCTGTTCTCAATCAAATTTTTCTAATTTTCTCTTATCTCATGTAATATATTTATTTTTTAATACCATTGACTTTTATTATATCTTCCAAGTACGGGCACATTTGCTTTCTCTGCCACCGTTTACAACTTATATCTAAATAAAGTGAATTTGATTAATTATATTGCATTTGTACTCTTCTTTTAGGCCTTAAGTTCGGATTGTGCTTTTATTGGAGACCGGCAAGAGCAGCGGCGATAGAAGGTGAAGCCGGCGGCGGGTAAGCATAAGGGTAGGGTCAGGGACATTAGATTCAAAGCACCACTCCAGCGGTAAAATAAAAAAAATAAAAATGCTGGAGTAGTGCTTTAAGCAACCACAGGAATCAATTCCGAAGTGTTGATGTAACCCAACAGACCACATGACTGTAAAAAGGCACACTGTGATGTCGTTGCATAGAAATAATGGATATTGCACACAATAATATTCACAAAGAAGAAAATTCAGAAAGAGCAAACTGTGATGTCTCTGCACAGAGGCAATAAACACAGTGATATCATAGCACAGGGGGAAGTACCAAATGAAAGGAATACAAGAAAAATGATGTCACAGTACAGGGAAAATATCCACTGTCAAGTGGAAAAGGAATAGTGCACACAGTGATGTCACACCGCAGAAATAATTCACACAGCAATGCCCAGAATGACGTCGCACTGCACAGATGATAAACACTGCCCCATAGAAATACAAGATAATGCTCACAGTGATGTCATAGCACAAAGATAATAACTGCAGCACCATACAAAGTATAACCAAGGTATTTTCTCCAACAGAGATTTATTATTACTACCGCCATTACACTGATGTATTTACAAGTAACAATGTTTATTGTTAAGTATTACATCTGGGTATTGTAATTCCTGACAATTTCTTATTTATCTATCCATAGCTTTTGCTATACGGATATGCAGGTATCAATTAGATCTCAGTTCAAGCAATTTTAATGTTATAAAATTAGTTTTAGAAACTTTGGGGTGTGTCACACGTTTTTGTTTTTTTCTTTTTTTTTGCAAAAATGGCGCATTTTTGCCCTATTTCTTTTCAGACGAGGCTTGCAAGGCACTAGACAAATTTAGTATGTTTTATGCAGCTTGCAAAAACTATATGTGACCTCCTGACAAAGCTATACAAGGAGCCGTGCAACGCGTGGAGTCCTTTCCCTGCACTCCTTGGACATCCTCACCCCTAATTAATCTCTGGGACTTTATCTTATTTCTGTGCAGGTTTTGTTATTTTTTTGCCACTTTGTTTATTGCTATAATTATCATTAATTTTAGAACATCATTGATTCCCTAATGCTGCACATGTGAAAAGGGGTTACATCCAAAATACAGTGAACAAAGTAACAGTGATTGACTGGCACAAAGAGGAGAGGACCCTGCCCTTGTGGTCTTACAGTCTATAGGGGAAGGAGACTGTAAGTTGGGAGGTTGCTGAAAGTGAAATTTGTTTCCATGATTATATCTTAGATTATATTGTAGAAAACGTTATTTATAGCAATCACCTAATATACAACTATTATGTGACTCAGTCCTTTTACAAATGTTAGCAAATCGGCGTAATTGGGAATAACGGACATTAGGAATTTTAAAACTTTCATTAACTTTGATCATGAAAATGGCGCATCTCAAAGGGACCGTACTTGACTGTCTCTACTACTCCCATAGACTTTGAATTAAGGTAAAGTGTGTAATTTTGGCTATCACTCCATTGAAACAGTCCCATTTTGAGGAATTGTGGGGGTCTCTCAAGGATCAGACCCCCACCGATCTAGAACTTATCGCCTATACTCTTTAATTCCCTCCAGGTGCTCTGTTTGGTGCCATGAACAGGATACAAGTCACTGTGTCCGAACATAAGCAATATACCGTAATTTTCTCTTTTAGCTGAACTGCTTCTATCTGTAAGATCTCCTTCACATGCCTTGGTGATTCATGCACAGGAAAAAACAGTACTGTGAGATCCGAGGTCTGTGTCCGTGTGCCATCTGTATGTATATATGTGACATCTGGCGCCTGGGTACAAGCGGTACAGTTTACGCTAATCCCAGGCGCCGGCGGGTGAAGCCAGCTCTCATCATTGTCGCGTGGTCACACTGATCTTACCGTGACCAGGAGACAATAATGAGTGCTGCCTATAGCCGCTGGCACCTAGGAACAGCACAAACTGTACCACTTGTTCCCAGGTGCCAGTATGTGCCATGATGTCATCCGTGTGTCATCAGTGTGCACGTACGCAGCACGCATTTTGTCCGTGCTGTGCAAAAAAACTTGACATGACTGCTGGTTTTTCACACAGACAGAAGGTCCGTGTGATAAACCTGACATGTGCACGCCATCTTTGAATACAATGGGTGTGTGTGTTTGAATTTTTGGCCCTTAAAAAACAAACCGCTTATGGAACCAAAGAACTGATGTATAATGGGGGCCTAAAGAGAATGATTTGGCTAATAGGCACCTGTTGGGGAATTGCTAGAGAAGCATTTTTCTAATTTATATGGAATGGAGTCTGATCTTCCTACATAAGAAAAAGAGTTGGAAGTAAATGTACAATGGCAGCGTAAAATCCATCTGAAAATGTGCACTCTTTTGCATTCCAGCATAGTATTTCTATTGTAAAGAAAATATCCAGTAAATTGGTGAGTAAAGGAAATGTAAGGGCATTGGAACGCTATACTGTGGGTACTTCAAAACAGGCTGAGAGGAAACAAGCAGTGAGAGATTGGAAACCAGGCAGCAGTCCCGGATTATTCCACCACCCCTTTGCATGTGGAAGTACAAAGGAGAACCTGAGCTTAATGTGTGAGTCACATCTCCTCCCAGGAACTAGGGACAGCAATTCCTAGCATCTGTTTCCTTAACTATCACCCAGAGGATACGCATGGCAAATCACAATGAGCAAAAATAGAGGCAGGAGATTACCTCCAAACAAATGAGAAGCAACAGAGATTTCATGTAATAATACTTACTCGCTAAATATTTCCTCTACTTGATGATCGTAAATGTCGCATTTTTCTTTTAAATTGGCTAATTTCATTCATATTAACATTGTATAGAAATTTATGGACAAGGAGAGTAGGCGTCTGTGTTAGGTGTATAACATTTAAAAGGGCATTCTGCTTTATATGGTTTCGCAGTTTACCTTCTAGGGGACTTGATAGTTTTGCATTCACAGTTACTATATTTTGGCACCAATATAGTCCAAAAGCCATATAGATATGGTCTCATGCAATAGACATATACCACAGCTATGAATAAGGCATGAAACACGGCCTGATTAAAAATCACAATGTTTATTGAAATAGTAACTGAATAAAAAGACATGTAAAAAGGAGATTAAAAATAAATCCACACGATGAAGAAAAGAGGTGGAACAACGCGACACCCTATAGGTATGCATGTATTACTGGATATAGGAAAGAAATATATCTTGGTACCGTGTTAGCCAGTAGATAGAAAAATATTTAGAATTGAGAGTCCTCAGTGGTTGATACCTTTTAATGGCTAACTGAAAAGATGGTAACAAATTGCAAGCTTCCGAGACTACTCAGGTCTCTTCATCAGGCAAAGACTAAAACAAATTCTGAAGAATCACATATTTATGCAGAACATAGTATAGAGAAAAAAAAAAAAAAAAGGGGGAAAAAACCATGGATAAGCCAGGTGACATGAAGCAGAATTACCATGGGTGATAAACAGTTACGTCCATAAATATGGGGCCAATTCTTAGATAAGGATTGTTTTATTGTCCTGTGATTAGGGTCTCTGTTGTGATGATCCCACATGGTCTGATGGGCAAGTTCCTTAATTGATGTAAAAAGACATAAATCCATGTGACACATTGATTCCTGCAGTTAGAGTGTCAAAGGTCGTCATCAGTTTATATTCCCAGACTCTCCTGTCTTTCTGTGTTTTGAAGTTACCTTTCAATACAAGTAATTTCATGTCCATAATGCTATGATTTGGGAGACAGAAATGTATTGCCACAGGTAGATCCATTCTTTTTTCTCTTATTGTATGGCGATGAGAGTTCATCCTTGTTCTCAGTTTCTGCCCTGTCTCCCCCACATGCAGACCCCCGGTTGGACATTTAATACAAATAATTAAGTACACCACATTAGATGTGATGCAGCTTCTGCGATTGGCTTCTGATACAGGGATGTCTCTATTTTATTGTTCTGCAGAGACATCCCTGTATCAGAAGCCAATCGATCATCCAACATACCTTAAATGGGACAGTTTCCATCCAAAACACATAAAAAACTCCATTGTCTACAGCCAAGCCATCAGATACAATCGTATATGTTCCAACCCAATGGATAGAGATGAACACCTGGGTCGCCTCAGAAAGACCTTTTTGAATCAGGGCTACCATCCAAGAACAATTGAAAATCAGATCACAAGAGCCACCAGAATATCAAGGAATCACCTGCTACATTACAAAACTAAAGAAGAAAATAACCGGGTGCCTCTAGTAGTTACCTACAATCCAAATCTGGAGGTGCTAAGGGGAGCTGCACGGAAATTACAACCTTTACTGCAAAAAGATGCCCGATTACAATCCATTTTTCCAGACCCCCCACTACTGTGTTTTAGGCAGCCCCCAAATCTAAGAAGCATCATTGTCAAGAGCTCCCTGTCCTCCCCAACAGCTGCAGGTACCTTTCCTTGCAACCAGAAAAAATGTAAAACCTGTCCATTTATAATGACCACGGACAAGATAAAGATTCCCAACTCACATCAGGACTACAAGATACCAGGTACTTTCAGCTGCGACACTTCTAATGTGGTGTACCTAATTATTTGTACTAAATGTCCAACTGGGGGTCTGTATGTGGGGGAGACAGGGCAGAAACTGAGAACAAGGATGAACTCTCATCGCCATACAATAAGAGAAAAAAGAATGGATCTACCTGTGGCAATACATTTCTGTCTCCCAAATCATAGCATTATGGACATGAAATTACTTGTATTGAAAGGTAACTTCAAAACACAGAAAGACAGGAGAGTCTGGGAATATAAACTGATGACGACCTTTGACACTCTAACTGCAGGAATGAATGTGTCACATGGATTTATGTCTTTTTACATCAATTAAGGAACTTGCCCATCAGACCATGTGGGGTCATCACAACAGAGACCCTAATCACAGGACAATAAAACAATCCTTATCTAAGAATTGGCCCCATATTTATGGACGTAACTGTTTATCACCCATGGTAATTCTGCTTCATGTCACCTGGCTTATCCATGGTTTTTTTCCCCCCTTTTTTTTTTTTTCTCTATACTATGTTCTGCATAAATATGTGATTCTTCAGAATTTCTTTTAGTCTGTGCCTGATGAAGAGACGTATGTAGTCTCGAAAGCTTGAAATTTGTTACCATCTTTTCTGTATTACTGGAGGCATATGAAGGTAGTGTTGCAAGAAGATACAGTGTACAAATTACACATATAGTAATAAATATGGTAATGAGTTATAAGTACATGGAATGAATTAATAGTGAATGATACTCAGTATCAGTAGCAAAAACGATAATAATAACCACTTTACACACCATGCATAAACTGTAAATGAAGACCATAAGAAAGTGGACAGTAGCTGAAGAATGGTATAGACAAGAGAAGACATATATAATACTGACCACAGATAGGGAATAAGAATAAATGGAATGCCTGTCAGGGCCGTGGGGTACTCGGTACTTAAAGGGACGTGTCACGGCGGTGGCGACCCGGTCCATGGCCCTGGGCGCCCATGTTAAAGGGACGATCTTTAAAGGGGTTGTGGAAAAAAGGAAAGTTTGTGATGCCACCTGTGCTACTCGGTCAGTAGGAACCGACGCTGCTTAAAGGGGTCCTCTGGGGTGATGTTATGGCAGCTAGATGGTATAACTTCCCACAGGTGAAGTAGGTCCCCAGGGCTCCCATGTGTAGATGAAGATGATGTAATAAGAAACAGAGGACACAAGGTTGCAGTCTCTTTACCTTTTTACTGAAGCAATTCAGGCAGCCACAGTCCAGGGTCACAGGTGCTGGTGGTGGTCCGGCCGGCTTGGAAGCAAGTTGGGATTTCCCCCTTACCAGGTGGGGTTAGAAACCTTCCCTCTAGCGCTGTGGTGTAGTTCCTTGCTGCCTATATCTGTCTAACAAGGTCCTCACGAGTTTTCTGTCCTTTGTGTAAGTGGGACACTAACCTGTATGACAGGTGGCTCAAGCCTTTTTACAGAGTCTCTATCACGACCCGGGCAATATACGCCACTGTGTCTTCAGGTGTTAGGGCGGGCAAGTGACCTGTAGTTCAGTTGTTGAGTCTTAGAGCCCCTCACAACCTCGGTTTTCCAGCCACCGGTGTCTGCGCTCTGTCAAGAGGTAGCTAAATTGCAGCTATTATCCTCTGGTCTTATCTTCGCCTTTGCCTCTTTTCCCTTTCAGTCTCTTTATCAGTTGCTCTGTTCTGTCTTTCCTTCCCAGGAGCTGCAGAGTCACTCGTCTGCACGGCTCCAGCTTTCCTTCCTCACTCCTCACTCTCCCCTCACCAACTACTAACTTTTCCTATCTGCCTAGCAACTGACTCCTCCTCCTGACCAGAGAGAGCAGCTCCCCTGAAGTCGGGTGTAGAGCTCCCCCTTCTGGCCTGAAGTCAGAATGGTGTTGTATGTGCTGATTACCTGATAAATGGATCCTTCCCTGCTTCCAAGTATGACATCACTCTCCCCGTGAGGAAAGCAATGCCACTGTAACAACCGGTTACCTGGGGTGTTACATATCCACTGACGAAGCACATTGTGCGAAACACTCATTGAATGGGATGGGCACTCCAGTTGCTATATTTTACATTGATCTAGCAAGTAAAGGACATGTGGTTTCGTAGAGACATCACCGTGACACCATGCATCAGAAGAATCCACCCATTTACATGGTTTGATACATATCATAGGGGGCAACATTGGGTTTGCATGATGGTTCAGTGCTTGCCATTTTTGCCTTGTAGCACTCGCTTCAATTCCGACCTGGAGAAACATCTGCATGGTGGTATTGTCTAAATCTCCCAGGAATTGGCCATAGTAGGGTAATTAGATATTGTGCATAAAAACTAATGTGAGTGATGATCTCTGTACATTACTGCATCATATGTGTTCATTAAAAAGCAAAGTTAATAGTGATGAGCGAATATACTCATTTCTCGAGATTTCCCGAGCATGCTCGGGTGTCCTATGAGTATTTTTTAGTACTCGGAGATTTAGTTTTCATCGCCGCAGCTGAATGATTTACATCTGTTAGCCAGCATAAGTACATGTGGGGGTTGCCTGGTTGCTAGGGAATCCCCACATGTAATCAAGCTGGCTTGGGAAATCTCGAGTAACGAGTATATTCGCTCATCACTAAAAGTTAACTAAAAAATCCATTACAGAGATAAGCTGGCCTGTGTTTTGCATGGATGGACTACTATACTGGTTCATTACGTGCGACGTGGTGAACCTTTACTCTACCACAATTTACCTTTTTCAGCCATTAGACACCATTTGGACAAGTACAGTAACTATTCTGTTAATTTAAAGGAATTTATCATTATGGTTCTTCAGTATTTACTATGCCACAATTTGTTTTATGTTTGACTCCAAATACTTTCTTCAGGTTCTGGGTGCCCCGATATATTTCCTGGTGGGAAGAAATTTTCATATTTTCCAGTAACAACCCTTTTATTCATGATGTCAAATGTTTTAGCAGGTATCGGGACGACCTGATTGCAGTTTGGCAAGGAGACCCACTTAAAGTAGATAATTTTTCAGCCTACAGAAATTCAAATAATCTCAATCTCAAATTCCACCTCTAACAGTCACAGACTTAAACAAGTGTGGCGGCACCAGGTGTAATGTATGTCCCTCTGCGTTGGACTGCAAAAAAACCATTTTCGATATCCCAAACAATAAATCATCAGATATCCACTATTATTATTTGTGATACCAAACATGTGGTGTACTGCATTCAGCGCTCTTCATGCCAAGTTAAATACATCGGTTGCACGATCCGTACATTTAAAAAGAGGATCGCCGAGCAAATCGCTAATATCAACGCCAGCAATAGCTCCTACTCTGGAGCAACAAAACATTTTGTTTCTATCCATAAATGTGACCTCACTAATTTGACATGTTTTGCCATAGAAAATGTCAGTTGTCCCAGATGTGGAGGGGACTGGCATAAACATTTATTGATGAGGAAATCTTATTGGATATTGCGCCTAGATACGAAATTCCCCAAGAGAATAAATTATAAAAGCGATTTGTTCTATATCTATTGATTCTATTAACCGTTTAACGTCCAGTCCTCATTAGTTTTGTGTTACAGCTGCTGCATGTCATTATTCAATTATTTTTCTCTCCTCTGATTGGTGTTTGGTCCTTATTTATATCTCTCTGTATGTCCGCACTATATCCTATGACTAAGGGTGCACAGTTGCGCCAGAAACGCGTCAGGTTGTTTTTATTGCTTTATTTTTAATCATGTCCAAATATTCTTTTTTTCATTTTAACTGGTTGTTGTGCCGGAAACATAACCTTTCCCAGTGGCGTAACTTGAAACTCATGGGCCCCGATGCAAAAGCTCCAACGGGGCCCCCAAATAGTTTAAATCTATAATAGCAATAGTCTTTTTCTATAGGCCAAAAGGACTTTTAGGGCCCCCTAGGCTCCAGGGCCCAGGTCCGATTGCAACCCCTGCACCTGTTGTAGTTACACCCCTGTCCTTTCCTTTTCCGATCATTGGAATTGTTGGTTTATAGCTGTCACAAGAAGTCATAAGAAGAAGTTTTTCAGCCTTAATGCAAACTCAGTAACACTTCCAGCACCGACTGTGCTTTTTATAAAACTATAACATCACCTCTGATAAATACCCTCTGGATCAGTAAGAATTTTTACTTTACTTAAAACAGGTGGCACTAGAGTTGTAGTCCTCTTCCTCTCTGAAGAGACAATTTGCATATTTCCCGGAGGAGCATTGCGGCTTTAAGTCTCCTCATCTCGGCATGCTTAGCATGTCAGTCTCCGCAAGGCAGGGGCTGGCTGGCACTTTTCAGCCTGGGGGGCAATCACAAGGCAGTGGCCCTCGAGTTGCGGTGGCCCTCCTTTTCCCTGCTTACCTCTGGCCATTGCATTAAAGCAGCAGACATAACAGGCTTTAAAAACCCACTGGTACAGAGATATGGGAACAGAACGGAGCTTGCTGCATAGATAAGGGAGCAGAACTAAGCTTACTCCAGAGATATGGGCGCAGAACCGAGCTTACTACAGAGATATGGGAGCAGAACCGAGCTTACTACAGAGATAAGGGAGCAGAACCGAGCTTACTTCAGAGACATGGGAGCAGAACAGAGCTTCCTATAGAGATATAGGAGCAGAACAAAGCTTACTGCAGAGATATGGGAGCAGAACGGAGCTTACTACAGACATATGGGAGCAGAACGGAGCTTACTACAGACATATGGGCGCAGAACGGAGCTTACTACAGAGCAGTATAATATAGTAAAATATATAGATGAATTAGAAATGGCGACACACGCAAACGTCATCTGCATTAGTAATATATGCACCATTACATAATTAGTTGTAGGCTGGGTTCACAAGAGTGAAGTTTACATTCTGTATACGCACCACAACCTCCAGCCTCGCGGAGGGTATCCCTCCTGTAAACCCAGCCTGACGGGGACAACCCCTTATAAATGGAAGTGTGCTCCTCTAAACCATGCAATCACTGCCAATCCTCCAACCGTAAGTGGTGAATTTCCAGAGCTGGGAAATGGGATTTCAATATTAGAACACGTCAACTTTAGTTCCCGTCCCTCCTCAAGGAAGTATGGCAGACAGGTGTGATAAGACTATTAGAAAAACTACTGCCACACACACGGCAGTACATACTGGCAGAAGTGTGAGGGCATTAGTGCCTGTGTATGGACATGTCAGAGGCTAGAGAGAAGAAAGCTTGGTCCCTCTTAGCTTCTGGCAATGTTTTACCTCAGCTCACATTTGGGCCATGCCATTGTAAAACAGATAGACACATTTACCCACTGACCCTACTATTCATAAGGAACTGCTGTCTACCCCTTAGTTGCCCACTGTATATAGTCAGTGTGGGGATGTGGGCTACAGAACAACACAGGGCGATGACACTGCTACCTGAACCCTTCAGCTGCCCCACAATTTGCAGGAAGTAAAACCAGTACAAAGTATGGCAGCCTCCCTGCAGAGCTGTCCAGGGCCGGACTGGGACAAAAAAGGAGCAATGCCACACAAACCCCACCAGCCCACAGACTATAAAGGTACCGTCAAACTCAGCAACTTTACAACGAGAACGACAACGATCCGTGACGTTGCAGCGTCCTGGATAGCGATCTCGTCGTGTTTGACACGCAGCAGCGACAGGGTGGATTGATTTAAATCACGCCGATTTAAATCATGATTTAAATCACGATTTAAATCAAAAGATTTTTTTCTATTTAAATCGGATCGATTTAAATCATGATTTTAATCATGATTTAAATCACTGATTTAAATCAAAAGGTTTTTTTTTAATATAAATCACGATTAAAATGAGAAGTGAGAGCAGTGCGCATGTGCGCCCATAGTTACACGGACGAAACTAGGGGCAACGATCTAACGCCAGGGTGAGGGGGGACCCCAAAGTAAGTAAAAATCTTTTTTGTTTTACTATATGGCAATAGGTAGGTGTTTAAAAGCAGCATGTCTTAATTGTATAAACTATTAATAGCCTCCACATTTTGTTCATACTGCCCCTTTAATTCCACACTTCTAGCTTGGTTTCACTTTTGGTTTAGTTTCTTTTTCCATTCAGTTGACATGCCCAAACTTGTTGGATAGTCAGCATCCTACAGAAACCTCTGGAAGAGCATGGCATTGTGAATGTTACACATATACAGCCTTTATTCTACTGAGTTAAACAACTCAGCTTTATCTCATGATGGAAGAACCTTTGGATGGTAAAATATTTTCCTCAAAAAGCAGTTTATTGAAAAAAATCCGATTTAAATCAAAAAAATCCGATTTTTTTGATTTTTTTAAAAAAACATTGATTTTTATCCACCCTGAGCAGCGATCTGGATCCTGCTGTGATATCGCTGGTCGGAGCTAGAAGTCCAGAACTTTATTTGGTCGTCAGGTCGGCGTGTATCGTCATGTTTGACAACAAAAGCAACGATGTCAGCAATGTTTTACATGGAGCTAACGACCTGTGACAACGATAAGTGAGTCACCGTTACGTCACTGGATCGCTCCTGCATCGTTCTGGAGCTGCTGTGTTTGACGTCTCTACAGCGACCTAAACAGCGACGCTGCAGCGATCGGCTCATTGTCTATATCGCTGCAGCGTCGCTGAGTGTGACGGTACCTTAACACTCCCCCCACACCCGATCAGTGGATTTTCCTATACTGTGTTGTGCCCTTCAACGCTCCTCTTAAAGGCGTTATTTGAAGAGCTATGTGTGAATGTCGCCACAGTGCCCACGATTGATCGCTTCTTTAGAGCGCCGGTTCTCGAGA